>NC_137800.1:198090-289090 GCF_963383645.1 Muscardinus avellanarius
CCTGGAAGAAAGGTGCAAAACCAAGTCTATCTGCAGCGCACAGTCATTATTCTACATGTTCTCTCTTCCAGTAAAGAAATCTGTTTATATAAAACAATGCAAATCCAGCCACAGTCTAAAGGGCCTCCCTTCCTGGAACCTAAAAGGAAACATCCCAAGGATTTCTCCCACAGATGTCAGGGGGTAGCGGCAGGTCCTTGCCCTAAAGATATGGCTTATTGAGTTGTGAACTAAACCACTTCTAAATGAAAGTGAAAAGCAAAAACAGTAATGTTTTTACATAGTGTTGGCATTTTTTGAAATGCATGAAATACGCTCCTCATTTTTATTCTCAGAGGAGATACATATTTTCCAAGAGCTCAGAACCTTGCCAGGCTGTGGGGGCGTGTGTTTAGTCAACAGAAGATTAGAGAACTGCTTTTGGTGTGTCATTGAGGTGGAAATTCGTGTGCATACCTGTAATCCCCAGTAATTTGGGAGGCCTAGACAGGAGAATCACACATCAAGGACAGTCTCAGCAACTTAGAGAAACCCTTTCTCAAAATAAAATTTTAAAAGGACTGAAATTACTGGGACGTGGTGGAGCATACCTGTAATTCCAGTACTTGGGAGGCTGAGACAGGATCACAGGATCACAGGTTTCAAGCCAGCCTTGGCAACTCAGTGAGGCTTGCATCAACCTAGAGAGACCCTTTTTCCAGTTCAGAGGTAGAATGCCCCTGAGTTCAATCTCACCTGAGTTCAAGTACCACCACCATCAGCACAAATAATAATAATAAAGGGCTGAGGATATAGCTCGGAGATAGAGTGTTTACCTAGTATGGGAGAGGCCCTGAGTTCAATCCCCAGTATGCCCTGCTCCCCTAAAAGGGTGACAATGTACAAAAGGTGTGAAAGCCTGAAGAAGGGAAACAGTTCTGCCCAGAAGGCACCAGAAGGGCAGGCATCCAAGGAAGCGGTCTGAGGAGTATGGCACCTGAAGCAGGTAGATCGCCATTTTGACACCAACATGTGGTGTAGCTCGGAGGTATAGTGACCCTGGATCCAGTAGCCAGTAACTCACTCTCTCTCTCTCTCTCTCTCTCTCTCTCTCTCTTGCTTTCCACCTCCTGCTAACTTGTCCAATCCCAGAAGGTTGAAGAAGTCTCTGTTGGAGCTGTGCTGGGCCAGGGTTCCTGGGGTGGAACCTCTGCCTGTGGGTGTCTCATGTTGTCTGGTTCCGTGGACATCTCCAACAGGACTGGGTAGAAGATGGAGTGAGCTCTGGCAAGGCTTTCTACCCCCGGCAGTGGTGTCGGGTGCCAGATCCACCCATATGCACTCAGTTGTCATCTGTATCCAGAATATTGGTTTATTTCAATGAGTGGTCCTTCCACGTGAAGTTCCAAGAACCCTAGTAAAGCAGGGCTTGTTATGGATCTGGCGGGGCCAGCTGTCTCCTCTTCTGAACCTCCAGGGGCACAGTCTGTCTACACATAGGCCCCTGGGCTCTGATGCCTGAGTATGGCAGGCATCGATCAGCCACCATCTACCTTTTGCAGATAAAATACCAAGATCAGGACAGGACCCTGCTGTGGGATCTGAGGGCGAAGTCCCGGTTCTTCCTTTTCAGTTAAGAAGTTCAGAGCCAACCCAGAAGTTTCTTCCATCTCAGTAGGTAGAGTTCCTTTCCTGGTGTTAAGCCCATGCTGTGGGATCTGAGGGCCCAGCCATCACAGGACCAGTGTACCAGGATATACCCTCCAGCCATGGAAAGTGGCTGTCCCCAGGGGATGCTGACAAACAGACGCCTGGCTTCTTCAGGATTCCACACATAATACAGATCTCTTGGATGTGGTTAGGCTATCCAAGAGAAACCCAACTCACACAATTAGAAATAGGGTAGTAAGTGTATATCCAGGTCTCACACAGTCAGCAGCCTGTGGAAGCACACATATAGCTCAGTCTGTTGGACACTGATCTTCCTGGAGAAAGTTGAGTGGGAAACAAAATTGCCCTTATGGGTTAAATAGTTACAACCAAGTGTGTTTAGCCAATGACTATGCTTTACGCCTATTTATGTGAGAGGAATTGAAAAACAGAATTCTCAAGAAAATGTGGAAAAGCTCCAAATCCATGTACTCACACAATGAGCCGTGATCAATTAATATAGCAGGAGTCATGAAGACACTTTATCAGCATCCACTAATGACTGTAAACTGAAGTCTTTAATTGGAAACATCTCAGATTGCCCTCAAACTAGCAAAATTAGAAGCTAATTTTTAAAATAATTATAAAACAGTACACAAACATTTAGATTTTTTTATCCCTTCAACAACCAATGAAGAAGTAAGATGGAAAGTAGAGACTCATGACCAGGTGAAGAGCCCCAGAGTTGGTGGGGGTGGCTCTGGATTCAATAGCTGAGGTCCCATGCTTACAGCAAGGCTCCCCTGACTTTTTTTTGGGGGGGGTTTGCTGGGGATCGAACCCAGGGGTATCCTATCTCCGAGCTATACCTCCAGCTCCTTTCTCTCTCTCTCTCTCTCTCTCTCTCTCTCTCTCTCTCTCTCTCTCTCTCTTTGTTGTTTTGAAACAGGGTCTCCCTAGGTTGCTATGAGCCTTGCCACATTGCTGAGGCTGTCCTCTAACTTGAAATCCTCTGAGCTCAGTCCCCATGTGCTGGGATTATAGGAGTGTGCCACCACACCAGACTTCCCCTTGACTCTCTAAACTAAACAAACACCAGGCTGGTCCTGAACTTCCTTCCTCAGTAACCTAGAGTGTGTTGGCTGAGGAGGGATAATTTGAAGAAACTGTAATTATTACTAACATATTTGATTCCAGGTCCCCCAGAAAGAAAACTCTGGGGAGGAAGGGGTTCATTTTACATTTTGATAGGAATCTTCACTCTAGAACAGCCACCTGCAATGATTTTTCTACATAAGGGGACCAAGGCAGGGTCCTCCCTGGTGGCTGCTTGCTCTTCTAAGCAGCTGGCGGCTCCCGGAGCTCCGTGCTTCCTGAAAGGAGCACTGGTCTCAGGCTCTGCAGTGATGGCGAGTCCCGGGTGAGCAATGGAGGGCAAGGGGGCTCTTTGTTTAAAGATAAGGAAGAAGGAAGAGAAGTTCTCTGCAAGAGAGAGGTATTTAGAGGGCCGGAAGGGCGAGGAGGATGTGCTGTGTCTGTGGTCACTGCCTGTCTGAGGCGAAGTCCCGGTTCTTCCTTTTCAGTTAAGAAGTTCAGAGCCAACCCAGAAGTTTCTTCCATCTCAGTAGGTAGAGTTCCTTTCCTGGTGTTAAGCCATGCTCTCATTCCTGGGGAGTTTGTGTCATAAGTCACAGCCCAACTGCATGGCCATCACCTTCTCTTCCTCTAGACACACCGGACAACTCTGTGGCCAAGGGACTGTTCCTCCTTTTTCTTCTTGGGCCAAAGAACCTGCCGCAGAAAAAATCCCTGCGCCTCGAGGTCTGTGGGCACCAGTTTGAAGTAATGGCTGATTGCTGAGCTCACCCTCTTCCATTTCTGTGCCCAGGTCACATCAGGGCGGCCAAGCTGTCCTGTTACCAGCTGCTGCCTTCTGCTCAGCACTGACTGTCATGCAGTGTAATTTAAGGGTCTAAATTACCTATTGAGCAACTCTAAAGATAAGTGCAAAGAGGAAGAGAGACAAGGAGTAGCTCCTGCCTCTGATTGGAAATAGTTTTAAAATTACATATAAATGGTGCCAACCCGCCAGACAGGCTACTGGCTCCCACACGCTATTGAGATATTCTCCCTAAGCCTTTTTTGTTTGTTTTGTGGTACTGGGTTTGAACCCAGGGCCTCATACATGCCAGGTAAGTACTCTACCACTGAGCCACACCTCCAACTCTCTAAAATGTTATTTTGAGATAGGGTCTTGCTAAGTTGTTGAGGCTGGCCTCAAACTTGCACTTCATCTGCCTTCACCTCCTGAGTAGCTGGGATTGCAGAAGTGGACGCAGGGCATGTGTCTCTAAGCCAATTATTGCATTTTCTCTCTGGACACTAATACGACTCTCTAATGTTGTTTATTTACTTATTTTGGTACTGGGGATTGAGCCCAGGCTATTCTACCCCTAAGCTACTATTTTTTATTTTCATTTTGAAACAGGGTCTCACTAAGTTGATGAGAGTCTCAATACTTGCTGAGGCTGTCCTTGAACCTGTGATCCTCCTGTCTCAGCCTCCCAAGTACTAGGATTATAGATGTGTACCTAATGTTTAAACCTAGGAAACTGGCCATGTGCTAAAGTTCTCTGTAGAACAGAGCCCTCCTTCTGCCAATGGAGGCACCTGTGAGGGGAACAAATTTGTGTTCCCATTTTAGCCTGTAACTAACAGTGCTGGCTGCAGAGAAACCTCAGATCCTGTTGAATTGCTGACAAACATAGATGATGATGATGATGATGATGATGATTATATTATTATTATTATTATTATTATTATTATTATTATTATTATTTTGGTGGTACTGGGGGTGGAACCCAGAGGCTTTCTACCTCCGGGCTATACTCCAGAACCTATTTTTTATTTTATTTGGAAACAGGGTCTCACTAAGTTGCTGACAGCCTCACCAAGTAGCTGAGGCTGGCTTCGAACCTGTGCGATCCTCCTGTCTCCGCCTCCCAAGCGGGGGGATTACAAGCGTGCGCCACGACGCCCGGCTTCAGATATTATTTTGAAAGAAACCATCCCCTAGAAAGCCCCCATGAATATGGACCAGCGGTGGGCACCGAAGTGGCTCACACTGAGAAAAGCAGCGGAGGCCACAGTGCCATCAGTCAAAGGCCACTCTTTACAGCTGGCTTCTCAAGGGTCAGCTCTTTTTAAAGCATTCACCCATCCATCAGCAAGAGCCATTGGGTGCCACTTGCCCAGTCACACATGGTTTCCTTCTATGTTTCTGTATTTCTGAGGTAGAAATGAGCAAGACCCGTCCACGGGAAGGGTGGGGCCGTCGTTCACAAAGCCAGCCATGCTGCCAGGTGGCCCTGGTGGTGTGTGGCTTGGGGGCTGTTGGATCCCCTGGTGGGGTGTGTTTGGCTTTCTCTGGTTGGTCAGTAACAGGGACAAAGATTAGGCAAGCGGTCCATGAAGGATCAAGCCCAGGCATTGGGGTCTGACTGCTCGGGTTACCATGGGGCTCCCTGGCCCAGTATATCAGCAGCTCCTAGCAAGCGAGGAGCTACACACAAGCAGAGAGGCCTCCCCAATTTGTACCATGGGCAGAGTGCTTGTCTCTGAGATGCAGGGATGCAGAAGAGGACATGGACACATAGCCTTGTCCTTTCTAGGTCAGACCCCACTGTGCTCTGCAGGAATGTCTGTCTGCATCAAACCTGAGCATAAAAGACACAGGTGTTCCTGTGTCCTTGGGCTCTCATTTCCTCATGTGCTCCACACTACTCAAGTCAACCTGAAACCCTAGATAAAATCCTAGATAATCCAAGGACATTATTAACCAAACGAATCTCAAAAAAGGTAGAATGTCTAAATTGATCACTTTGCCAGAAAAATAGGAGAAGAGATGTGATAAGTCGGGTCCCTCCCCTCCCCCATGTGATATTGCAGTGGGAAGAGGAAGCAGAACCCTGGAAGCCAGAAGCGGAAATATCGTGAGACTTCAGGTGCCTCAAGACTCCAAACATTGTAAAACAGACTCCAGAGGTCGCAAGACTACAGATGTCGCGAGAGAATAAGCATGCCTATAAAACATAGGTGCCTCGGATCTACCATGTGACTCAGCCTGCCAATCAGGACTATGCACAACTCTCCAGATGTGTGGCCTATCAAGTACCTTCCTCTACGGCCGGCTGACTCCCCGGAGGGTGCCGGGTCCAAATAAAGCAGCGGTCTCGGATAACCTGGTCGGTGTTTTTACCTCCCTCCTAAACTCCCTAACTCTATTTTCAACCTTTCAAGGTTTACTTCTCCTCACCATCTCATACCCAAAGCAACAGGCCCAGACCCTTGACAAGCAAAGGTCAAATAACTTCACACAGCAGATAATTACAATAGCCTAAAACCTTTCCAGGGCATCAGAAAAGAAGCTAAACTTCCAGCATTTTACCAAGTGGCCCAAAACATAAAAGATTGCAGCAAAAACAAAAATACAACTTATTATCAATCTCACTTTTAAATGTTGGTTAAGATATAAATAAAACACAGAATGTCGGGCATGGTGGCGCATGCTTGTAATTCCAGCGCTTGGGAGGCTGAGACAGGAGGATTGCATAGGTTCGAAGCCAGCCTCAGCTACTTAGTGAGACTCTGTTTTCAAATGAAGTATAAAATAGGTCTGGGAGTATAGCCCGGAGGTAGAAAAGCCCCTGGGTTTCACCCCCAGCACCTCAAAAAATATATAAATAAATAAATAAACACAGAAATAAGCCTGCCCTCCTTGGTTCCTCTAAGAGCCAGGCTCCTCCCCCAGCAGAAGCTGTAGAGTTGAAGTGTTCCTCTCTGGACTCTTGAACCCATGAAAGGATTACATCATCTAAGTCACTGCGTTAGGCAACCCTCAGACACCTCGGCCGAGCTTTTAGGGCCTAGGTCCTACACAGCACTCAGGAGCTCAGGCCCAGGAGAACAGGAAGCTCCTAAAGTCCAAGTCCTGTGTGGCATGCTCCAACTAGTCGCTGAGGAAGTTCAGTCGGGGGACTAATGGCAGAAAACAATAACACAGAAGGGAAGTAACAAGGAAAGCCCAGGCACGCCAGAGACACACAGTCGCTAAGCCCTCCAGCCACCAGGCTGCCCAGGGAGCTGCCTCCCCCAGGGCTGGGGCTGGCGTGGGCTCAGTCCAAGAAGAGCTTCCTCTGCCTGATGGTGGAAAGGTCCTGAGCAGACGGATGCACAACCCTGCCCAGGAGCCTGGCCTGCCCAGGTCAGGGAGTCAGGAGGGTAGGGAGCAGGGCGCCCAGCACTCCACTGCCCAGGTACAGAGGTGGTCCACTGCGGCCACTGGCCACAGCTCCTCACCACTTGGGCTTCTGCCCACACTCTGATGCTGATGCTCACTCAGAGACTCTCCTGCGACCCAGAGGCTGCCCAAGTCGAATCCCTCTTGTAAGACACATGTCACTTCCAGGGAAGACCTGCCTTCTTCCAACTCTGGGTGGGCACGACATGGGTTTTAACAATGCTGCCGCGTGTCACACCTCACCTGGATGTGCCTATCACTCCAAAAACAGTAACTCGGGAGAACGGAGGGTAGTTCTTTCTAATGCCTGTGTAGAATGGGAACAGGACTTCTTTATTACACAGATTCTAAGATATAGGAAAGCTTCAAAGTTTATTTTTTAAATTGGTGCATGGCAGTTGATGTTCTCAGGAATGATTTTGGAAAGCACTTTGGGATCTTCAGGAAAAAGAAGCAAATTAAAGCCAGGCATAGTGGTGCATCCTAGCTATTCAGGAGGTTGAGACAGGAGAATCACAATTTCAACACCAGTCTGGGCAATTTAGCAATGCATCTCAAAAGAAAGTAAAAAGGACTGGGAAGTTAGCTCAGTGGTAGAGAACTCACCTAATGTGTGCGAGGCCCTGGGTTTAATCCCCAACATGCCAAAAGGGAGGGGGCATATTTAATTACCTTTGATGAAGTATGTGCAATGTTTTTGTTAGATCCAATTTCTAAATTAGATGAGAGGAAGCTACATAGATAAGGACTTGGTAATTCATTTTCTTAAAGCTTTGATTTTGAGACCCTTATAAATAAATTCACATGCAGTTATAAGAAAACCAGTACAGACAGGGAGTCTGTATGCCCTCTTCAGTCTCCCCAGCTGTGATGTCATGAAAAAGCGCACTGTGTCCATGCCGTGAGATGTGAGATGTGAGCAGGTGCGGCCATGGTGCGGCCAGCAGGGCCAGGAGGGTCCTTGACTGTCCAGTGGCAGTGCCCCAGGCCCTACAGGCCACACCTGTGCCCTCAAGGCCACGGATCCTGCTCAGTGCCGTTGGTTCAAGAATGTGGAGTCCTACCACATAACTGCTGTCTCCTGCTGTGTTAGAGTTTCACCCAGCACAGCACTCTGGAGATTTGTCATTTGAGTTGTCTGTGGCAGGGCAGATTTCTGGGGTGTGCATGCATCTGCCTGTTTAGACATTTACCCACCAACAGACACCTTCCCCAGCTTTGGCTCTGAGGATTAAGGCTGCTATAAACATGTGTACAGGTCTTCAGATGCTTTCATTTCTCTGGGATAAATTTCGAGGAGCCAAGGGGTAGGTCATAGGTGTCAGCATAAAATAATGACTCTGCTTTAAAGGAAATAATAGTTCATTCTGAGCCAAAATTGAGTGACTGTGGTCTGGGAACACAGATTCAAGTTATCCTCAATGTTCTGCCTGGAAGGGGCTGAGTGAGCTTTCACAGCCCCAGAACAAAGAAAGCCATAGATCAATCCATTCCCAAATGTACACTGGGGGTGTCAGGCAGGTGCACGGCAGAGCGGGGAGACTCTTCCCAGGGTGGCACCTTCCAGCCTCGTAGCTTTAGGGCTGGGAGGTTAGCCCTGAGAGGTTCACCAAAGAGCCACGAGGACACTGGGACACTGTAGAGGCTGAAAGCGAAGGCTGTCAGGGCCCACGGTGTCAGGGTGATCTTGGCTCTCAACCGCAGTGTTCTGTCTCTCCACAGGCTTGATGTTCTCAGCTGAGGTCAAGCAGTCTGCAGGCTCTTTAAGGGAGACATGCTTCTTCAGAGAACGCCAGCTCCACACAGGGAAGTTGCGTTGTTTCTCTACTCTTCTGCATTCCCACCAGCCGTGTACATGCCATCTGGCTTCCCCTATCCTGCCAGCATTTGGTGTTGACGCTGCGTTGTAGGGCAGCCGTATCTGGCGGATGGAGTGATGTCACTTTGTGGTTGTGATTTGCCTTCCCCTGGTGTCTCTGGAGGCTCGCTTCCCGCCTTGGCAGGTGCCTCGTTAGATGTGTGCTCATTTTCTGATTGGATTGTTGGCTTTGTTTTCCTGTTGAATTTTGGGTGTCTTTGCGATCAGATACCAGTCTTGCTGGATACCTGGTTTGCAAGTATGTTTCCCTGGGCTTTTCATCTTCTTGGCAGAGTGTTGCACAGAGCAAGTTTTCTAGATGAAATCAGTTTGTACTGATCTTTCCTGGTGCTACTGGTGTCGAGAGTAGGATTTCTTCATCTTGTTCTAGACCCTGCAGACTTTTCTCCTAGGTTATCCTGACACCTCTGTGGTTTGTGCTTTACATTTAGGCTCACCGTCTACTTGGAGGTAGTCTTCGTAAGAAGTCTGGGATTTGGGCCGTGATCCCATTCCTCCTAGAAATGGCCTGTTTGTCCTGGCCATCTTTGAAAGGCCGTCCTCCTTCTACTGGCCTGCAGAGCATCTTTGGGCACATTTGTGAGGGGATCTTTCTGAGTTTTCTTTTCCTATTCGTCAACCTATAGGTGTGTCCTCTAAAAATACCACACTGTTCTAATTACTGTGGATGTAGAGTACGTCTTGAGACTGGATGGGATGTTTCCTCTACTTTCTTTCCTTTTTTTTTCTTTCTTTTTTTTAAGTGATACTGGAGATAGAACCCAGGGGCTTTTCTACCTCTGAGCTACACCCTCAGCCCTATTTTTTTACTCTTTATTTTGAAACAAGGTCTCCATGAGTTGCAGAGGGCCTCACTAAGTAGCTGAGGCTGGCCGCGAACCACGATCCTCCTGTCTCAGCCTCCCAAATGCTGGGATTACAAGTGTGTGCCACCACGCCCAGCTTTTCCTTTTCATATTGATTTTATTTTTACTATTTATTTAGTTAGTTATTGCTGTGGTACTGAGAATTGACTTCAGAGGCATTTTACCTTCAAGCTACACCCCCAGCCTTTTTAATTTTTTTGGAAACAGGGTGTTACGAGGTTGCTGACAGTCTCGCTATGTTGCTGAAGCTGTGTTTTTAGTTTGAGTGTTCGTGCTTTTATTTCTAGTATATAGAGAGGAAGTGGGTTAATGCGTGTTCATTGTGACTTGAATCTTACTTGGTTATCGGTGTATAGTTGCTTATTTATATTGCTGACTTCTATTTGCTAATATTCTGTTAAGAATTTTTGCATGTTTTTAAAGGATATTGGCCCACAGTTTTCTTTTGGTGTACTATTTGTGTCCATCAAATTAATACTAACTTTATAAAATTAAATAGGAAGTATTCCCTCTTCTGTTTCCTGAAAGTGATTTCATGGAATGGGTTGTTAATTCTACAAACATGGTAGAATTATCTAAAAACCCCTCTGAACTTGGAAATTCCTTTGGGGGTAGTTTTCACATTCTGGATTCAATGTGCTTGATAATTATAGGGATATCTCTCAGTTGTCCATTTCAGATCAGAAGAGGCATAGCAAATTGTGTTCTGAGGAGCCGGTCCATTCTGTCTAAGTATGTGCTTCTGCGTGTGAAGTTCCACTGCGCTCTTTCCTCTTGAGGTCTGTGGGTCTGCAGTGATGCCCTTGCTCTCGTTCCTGATGCTGCTCCATTGCAGTGTGTGGGGGCATCTCCTGCAGACCTGCAAGAGGCAGGCCAGGCTCCCCACAGACTCTGCAGGCACCGGGGTGGCTGCGGCATTCCCAGGGACTGGGCTGCAGCGGGCAGCTGTTGTCTGCAGAAGCCCCCTTGGCTCGGGGGAGCAGGCTTCCATGGGGCTGCTATTGGCTAACCCCTCTCCATGTGGCATTCCTGGCCTCTGCGTCTGGTATGTACAAAGAAAAAAGACCGCAGGGGCTCAGCACAGCGCCACTGGCCAGCTCAGGGTTCCTTGGAAGTGTTGTCTTGTCTCTTTCAGTATTCTTATGTTTCCGCCCATATACTATGTAGGGTTTTTAGTTGAACTTAGTGTCAGGAGCAGGGAAATACATCTACTTCATCTTCCCATGAGTGGAAGTCCTAGTAATTATTATTATTATTATTATTATTATTATTATTATTTTACAGTACTGGGGCATTCTACCTCCAAGCTACACCCCCAGCCCTATTTTTTTATTCTTTATTTCAAAACAGGGTCTCGCTGAGTTGCGGAGGGTCTCACTAAGTAGCTGAGGCTGGCTGCGAACCACAAGCCTCCTGTCTCAGCCTACCAAATGCTGGGATTACTAGCATGCGCCACCACGCCCAGCTCTAGCAATTAATTTTTAAGGATGGAGTTGGTTCCTTTTCTTTAGTGGGTCCTTCAGAAATAAGAATTCTATAATTGACATTTATCTTTCAGGAAGTATAAATATTTTACTTTTGCCTTTCTGTGTATTATTTATCTCAGGTTGACACTTTCCTGGGCAGCAACTTTATAAATGCTCCTGCTTTTTCTTCTATGTTCTGTAAAATTTCAGTTTAAACTCACGAGAGGATGAGTTTCTTGTCTCATACATTGGGACAGTTCCTGACATCCACACAGGTGTCACTGTGTCTGCATCTCAGATCAGAGACTGCACTGGTGAGCACCGCGTTCTGCTCCGTCCTGTGCCCAGCACACAACTCCATTCAGTGGACACTCCACAGATGTTGGTTGAGTTGAATGTGCACATTTATTTTACCTGAGCCTCTCCTTACCACTGTAAGGTTAGCAAGATGCATCCTGGTGATTTCTTCTTTGCAGAAGAGGGAGCTGCAGCTGTGGCCCAGCATCAGAACACTGAGTTTGGTGGCTGGGTTAGGACCAACCCCATCTGCTTAGACACCAAAGGGTTAGAAATGTCACCCCAAGACATGCTGCTTTGGCATATTGATTACTTCATTACTTTGAGCTGAAAGAAATTGAGAACCAGCCAGTACAGGGCACTCTTTGCCTCCCATGGCTATCTTAAATAAGGTAGACATTTTCCCTCTGTTTGTGTGGTGTTAGGGATGAACCCAGGGTCTCGGGACAGGCAAGTGCTCTATCATCCAGCTACACCCCAGCCCCCACATTGTTCTCTTTATAAAGGACATTTACATGTATAAAGGAAATTTTCATAATAAAGAGAGCTTCTCCCAGACACCTTTATCTACTAGACTTTACCTGCCTGACAAGGCCACCTTTGTTTACTGATAAAGACCCCCAAGAACCACCCCCTGTGCCCCAGCCCTCTCCCTGTACCTCCAGATGGCACGCACTTCCAGTCACCTCCCTGCTTCTCTGAATCTCTTATTTCTGTGGGGTTCCCATTTGCGTGTACATAATTAAGATGGTTTTCTCCTGCTAATCCATCTTATGTCAGTTGACTCAATAGACCAGCCCAAGAAGCTGGGGCCCTGGAAGGAAGCAGTTTCTCCTCCCCGCAGACCTGGGCCTGGCTGCTGCTTCTGACATCTAATAGAGAAACTTCTCCAGGCTGTGTGGCAAAGACTCTGCCACCACTGACTGGCGAGGCTAGACACCCTCCTCCCAGGCAGGCCACAGCTAAAGGAGATTAGACATCTCCTCATCTCATGGGTCTGCCGGGAGCCAGGCCTTCAGCGATCACTCCCTGCCTGAGGTAGAGGGCTCCTCTTTGATCTCTCTTCTTGCTTAGTTTTCCGTACAATTACGTTTCACCTAAATACAGGGTTCTATGGCTGGGAAACAAAATCTGAAAACCACTTAGCCAGTCAGCCTCCTCATTAGTTGGGGGCTCCGGAGGTCACAGGCTTTACTTGGCCACGGAGTGAGTGGTTGCCCAGTCCAGGCCCAGTCCCTGCAGCATTAGGTGCTATCCAGAACTGTGTACTCCAGTTGTCCCCAACCCTGAGGACCCAGATGACCTGGACAACTTGGATAGGGCCTGGAAGCCTCCTCCATCCAGTGCCCCACAGAGTCCCTGGCAGCTGCCCAACCCAGCCATTCTAAAGTTACCTTGCCAGCAGACCACAGCCCACTCAGCATGAGCACCCTGAGGTCACTGTCAGAAACTACAGAGCATCTGGAAGGTGGAGCGGCATCCCTTGTGCCTGTGTGCCCAGCTTTCTGGGGAAGATAGAGTTACTCTATCTGAAACACTTAGTAAACCCCAGAGAGAAAAACAAGACAGCACCTCACTAATACCCTCGCCCCACCCAGAAAACGAAAAACAGCAACAAGGAGCCAGTTAACCCCACAGGGCTCTGTGGAAGTATAGGGAGGGCTGCTTTGTGTCAGCAGGAACAGGCAACAGGGGCCTGTCCCCCGCACACCCAGTGCACCAGGGGGCTGTGACAGCAGTGTGCTGACAGTCTCCTCCTGCTCTGAGCAGCAAGATGCGTGTGAATCTGTCCAACATCTGTTCTTGTTTTAGAGTCCATTGCTTGGGGCATATACCTTGATGGACTATGTAATAACAGAACACATGGTCTCTGGAAGTCTGGGAGTGACAATTTTGAAACTCTGTCTTATTGTCCCCAAAGTATAGTTATGATTGAGAGACTGTGCATCTTACTTAAATAAAACAAAATGAACCACTTTCATGTTTGTCTTGTTTTGGTCCCGGGGATTGAACCCAGGGGCATTCTACCTCCAAGCTATATTCCCAGCTCCTTTTATTTTTTTTTATTTTGAAACAGGGTCTCATTGAGTTGCTGAGGCTAGACTTGAACCTGCAGTCCTCCTGTTTCAGCCTCCCAAGTAGTGGGATTATAGGCATATGTCATCATGCCTGGCTACACTTTCATGGCTTGTTAATGATAAAAGAGTCATACTCTCATTGTAGAAAAATAAGAAAATTCAGTAAAATATACAGAAAATCAAAACAATCCATTAGCAGAGTTACCACAATTCACATATTGGTACATTTTGACAATATTTATGCATATAACTGAGATCAGACTCCATGTATGCAACATTTTATATATTGCATTTGAAAATTAATACGTTTTATTTCTTTAGAGCAGTTTAGCTAGGCATGGAGGGTCATGCTTGCAGTACTTGGGAGGCAGAGACAGGAGGATGTGTTTTGCAGCCAACCTCAGCTACTTAGTGAGGCCCTCTGCAACTTAGTGAGACCCTGTTTCAGAATAAAAAATAAAAGCTGGGCGTGGTGGCGCATGCTTGTAATCCCAGTACTTGGGAGGCCGAGACAGGAGGATTGCACAGGTCTGAAGCCAGCCTCAGCTACTTAGTGAGACCCTGTTTCCAAATAAAATATAATATAGGTCTGGGAGTATAGCCTGGTAGAGAGCCCCCTTGGCTCCATCCCCAGTACCACACACACACAAAAAGAATAAAGAATAAAAAAAATAGGGCTAGGGGTATAGCTCAGAGGTAGAATGTTCCTGGGTTCAATCCCTAGCACTGCAATAAATAAATACATAATAAATAAATAAATAAATTAATTAAATAGAGCAGTTTAGGTTTACAGAAAAATCGGAGCAGGAAGTAGAATTCCCAAATGCCTTTCCTGCCCTCCTGGTTCCCTACTGTCAATGTCAGGCATTGGTGTAACAGCTGTTACAGCGGAGGGATCAATGTCAATGCATTATTATAAGCCACAGTCCCTGCTTATATGATGGTCCTCTCCACAGTGGACATTCTGTAGGTTTAGACTAACATATAATGACATATATCCACCTTTATAGCATTGTACAGAGTATTCTCACTGCCCTAGAATCCTTTCTGCTCTGTGAATTCAGCCTTCCCCTTCTGCTGGCAACTGCAAACTTCTTGTATCTCCACAGAACCACCTTCAGCAAATGTCACAGAGGTGGAGTGCTCCCACATGGGGCCTCTTCAGAGTCTCTCTAAGTTCTCTCCCTGGTTGTGTGTCTTTAAGTTTCCTCCATGTCTTTTCAAGGCTAAATAGTTCATGTCTTGTGTAGCACTGATTACTACTCCATTGTCTGCCTGTGCTAACATTTATTTGTGTATTCACCCAGTGAAGGACACTGTGGTTGCTTTGGAGTTTTAGCTGTTATGAATAAAGCTGATATAAATGTCCTATGGAGGTATTATAGCTTTCAGTTCATTTGGGAAAATACGAAGGAGCCCAGTTGCTGTATTGTTTGGTAGGAATATATTTAGTTTTCTAAGAAACCATCCAACTGCCTTGCAAGTGGCGGTGGCGTTAGCATCCCACTGGCGATGGCTGCGCCTGCCCTGCCACTGCTCCACACCCTGCCAGCGCTTGCTGTTGGCAGTGTTCTCAATTTTGGCCACTCGGGTAGGTGTGCAGTGGTGTCTCACTGTTGCTTCACCCTGCAATTCCCTGATGACGTGATGTGGGTGTTTTTTCACATGCTCACTTGCCATTTGTTTATCTTCTTTGGTAGGTGTTTGTTTATGTCCTTTGTCCCTTTCTCTCTCTTTCTTTCTTTCTTTCTCTTTCTTTCTTTCTTTCTTTCTTTCTTTCTTTCTTTCTTTCTTTCCTTCCTTCCTTCCTTCCTTCCTTTCTCTCTTTCTTTCCTTTTTGTCCTGTTGTACTTGGAATTGAACCTGGGGCATCCTTCCTCTGAATTACACTCTCTAGCCCTTTTTTTTTTTTGGTGGTACTGGGGTTCCTGGAAGCCCTTCTACCTCCGGGCTACACTCCCAGACCTATTTTTACATTTTTATTTGGAAACAGGGTCTCCTAAGCCAGCGCCTGCAGCTGGCTTCAAACCTGCGTGATCCTACTGTCTCTGCCTCCCAAGCACGGGGGTTACAAGCGTGCGCCGGCCTCTCTAGCCCATTTTAAAATTTATTTTTGTTAGTTTGGAAGCAAGGTCTAGATAGATTGCTGAGAATCTCACTAGGTTTGCTGAGGCTGCTCTCAAACCTGCGACCTACTGTTTCAACCTCCCAAATACTGGAATTACAGGTGTGCCTGTGCCACCGTGGCTGCCCTTTGTCTCTCTCTCTTTTTTTTTTTTTTTTGTGGTACTGGGGAAGGAACCCAAGCTATTCTACCTCTAAGCTATACCCCAGTCCTATTTTAAACAGGGTCTCACTAAGTTGCAGAGGCTGGCTGTGAACCTGTGATCCTCCTGTCTCTGCCTCCCAAGTGCTGGGATTTCAAGCATGCACCACCACACCCAGATCTTTGTCCATTTTTGAGTCAGGTTGTTTGGTTTCCTACTGTTGACTTTTTCTTCCCACAGGTGTTATACATCGGAATTTCTCTCCCTAAGGCAGGCAGGTCATAGATGCTAAAATTTTTGTCCCAGAGGTGGGTAGGTCAAAGCTACTGGAATTTTTGTCCCCAAGGTGCACAGGCACTAGGTGCTAGAATTTCTTTCCCCAAGCCAGGAAGCTCATAGAAACTAAAAAATACACTCTAATCTTCCTCTGCCTTTCTGTCTTGAGGGTGGCCAGAAGGAAATTCTCAGACCTGCCTTCTCTGATAGTAGATAACAAGATCCCCGTCCAGAGAGGAGGGGAAGCTGCCCTTCACGGAGAGGCCAAGAATCTGAACACAGCCTCTCTGGTCACCACTGAGTCAGCTGCTTTAGACTCTCTACTTTGTGCGACCACATGTCTACAGTACTGCCCATGGCTGCACAATGCAGTCCCCTGAAAACCCAGGAGGATGGCCATAGAGAATGGAGAGGCTCCCTAGAAGGTGAGCAGGACTCACCCTCATGCTGGAGAACAGCCCAACTCCCTGGAGCCAACTCTGAGCCCAGGACCTACGGACCTTGCCCTATATTTCTTTTCTTCTGGTGGTGTACTTGTCCTTTAAAGTATTCATTGTAAACCAGTAAATATATTTTCCTGAGCTCTTTAAGCCCCTCTAATCAAGCCTAAAGAGGGGTTGTGTGAACCCCAATCTGTAGCACGTGGGTCAAGATTTCTGGCATCCTGGACTGGTCAGCACTGAACTGAATTCGAGGCCGCCCTGCTGGGGCCTGCTGCAGAGCTGGCTGGCTGCCTCGCTCGTGGGAAACGTGTGTGCCTGGTGCCATGCGAGCTGTGGGGAGAGCTGTTGTGGGTTGCTTCCCTTGGCACATGAGCTGATGACATGAGTGCACAGCTCAGTGGTTCACAGCTGAGCGTGACCACACTGTTGTGAGACCGTTGCCAGCGCCCATCTCCAGCACCTCATCTTCACTAACTCCCCACCCATCCTTGGCCCGCAGCAGCCCTACTCTACTTCCTGTCTCCCTGAGTTTGACAAGTGAACACTCCAGAGATGCCCCGGCCTCCAATTCCCTGTTTTCCACCTGCCTCCACTGACTAAGTTGGCTTCAACGCTTTATTTTCCAAGTTGACAAGTTTTTCTTCAATACCTGTGTCTCAGCATTTCTGTGGGGCTGACCCCAGGTCGGGGCTTCATCTCTTGCACATACAAGTCTGTGTGCATGTGTTCTGTTTCTTGGTGTCTGTAGTTCAATTTCCAGGCTTTGTGGCAACCCTCACTTTTAGGGAGATGTCCTAAGTTTTCTGCTTTACCTGGGAGGCAAGATGTTCATGGGTGCAAATCTGTATGGAATATCAAATCTCAATTAATCAACAGACTGGATAATAGCAAATTTCAAAGGAAGGAAACTGGGAGATTCATGACACGGGCATGAGGAGAAATTCAGCTGGACTGTCAAAGTGGACGAGGAACGTGGGGCACCTATGATCCACGAATTCCCCTCTGCGCAGGAAGCTTTTCATACGAGGTGGTCTGTACAGATCATGGAAGGCACTTATATCTCCACAGAAGTCAATGAGCATGTAGAAAGAAGTTCATTAGCCATCAAGGAAATGCAGGTCAAAACCACAATGAGCCATCACTTCAAGCACTGGCTACGATAAGAAAGAGATAACATCAAGTGTGGGGAAAGGTGGGGCAAACTTGGAATTCCTGAAATGAAGAACCCATAAAATTATGAATGTTGTAGATGAGAACATTTGGAAGATAGTTTGTCTGCTCCCTGGGAAGTAAGCGGAGAGTACTGTAGGACCCAGCAGTCCCCATCCTGGGTACAAACTCAAGAGAAATGAAACATGTCCTTAAGACACGTGTGCACACATGCTCACAGCAGCATGTTCACGTGATAAAGCAAACAAGCCACATGCCCAGCACCCAGAGAATAGATAAATGAGACAGTATATTCATACAACAAAGAAAGTCATGAGGAGGCTGAATAATAAGTACTGATTCAGGCCATAACATGAGTACACTTTGAAAGCCCTATGCTGAGCAAAAGGAGCCAGAAATATGGGTCCACATGTTGTCTGATTCCACTCACATGAAATGTCCAGTTAGATAAATGTGGAGACAGAAGGTAGACTAGGAGTGGCCAGGTGCCTAGGTTGGGGGTGAAGTCTGTGCAGTGTGGGATTTCTCTTGGAGTCATAGGAATGTTCATTGTGGTTATGGGTGTACAGTTCTGTGAATACACTAAGAGCCCTTGAATTGTATATTCGAGTGAATTCTATGGTGAATGAATTATGTCTCAATACAGGTGTTAAAAATAATAATAGAGGGCAGGACCCAGCTGTCTTCAGACAGAAACCTGGTCTCCTGGCAGCAAATGCATTTAAATCTGCTTCTGAATGGCGTATAACGCTGAGCCCACTTCCAACGCTCCAGGAGTCCTTGGTCTGCCCTCTTAGCCCAGGAGGAGGGCATGGTGCACTGGTGTGTTTTCTGTTATGTAATGTAGTTTTTACCTTGGAGTAAGAAGACACGAATCATCAAAGGTTTGTGGCAGAAATGCACATTAAGAAAATAGTGCAGATTTTCTGTCCCATAACATGACAGTCACATTCTTCTAAAGAGTCTCTATTCTGCCTAGCAAAGAGCACTATTTTATTCAGTCCTCACCATTTACAATAGGAAACACACTTCAGGCTTCACCGTTTCCTTCTCTACCTCTAAATCTTTCAAATGTGAGAACTGAGTTTCCACGTTTACCTTCGCCTTCTTTGTACCATTTGCTTTGTGGTCCTCTCTCAAAAAATAAACACACAAAACAAGCAAGCAGCCCTAAGCCTGTTAGAGAAGAGTGAGTGTTCACTGCTGGCTGGCTGTGCAGCCAGAGCCTGTCAGGAACTGTGCTGTTGGGGGAGCCATCCTTTGACTTCTGCAGAGCCCAGTTCCAGGGCTGAGCATGCTCAGACTGGAGTGGTGTGGCCTGGGCAGCTCAGGGAAGACCTCCGTGGCCTGCCTTGCCAACCTACAGTCCTCAGCAGAGCGGTGAGGAGGCTGTTCTGAGTGTTGCTGTGGGGATTTATGCTCCAGCGGGCGTCTGGTGAAGAGTCATGTGTAAGTAAGAGATAGAATACTGCTAGGTTCCATCCCCAGAACCCCAGAAAGAGTGGAAAGTTGGATGTTGTACTGTGCTTGATCTTACAGCACCATGAAGGGTTATCAGTATCAATGGGACCGCAGTGTGCTACGTGGAGGCCTGATGGAGGTTCAGCAGAGGCAGAGGCGGAGGGGACTGGGCTGGGCCAGGAGCTCTGGCTTCAGGCACAGTGGTCCACTGAGGAAGCCCTGCCCTACAATGGGCTCTCCTTGAATGTCCTTCCTTCCCTTGGCCCCTGAGGAAGGTGACCTCGGTGGCTCGGTGGCACAATGGCTACCTGCACCCGTTCGTGTCTGCTGCCTGGTGGGCGTGTGGCTGTGCTTCTGCCCTGGGCCTGGCCAGGCCCTTCAGATGGCTCAGACCAGTGCCCCCACGGGCCGTGGGTCTGCGGGAGCCATGGGAAGGGGCAAGGGCTCAGAACTACCCTGTGTGTGGTGAGACGCTGGGACTGAGCTACAGGCAGCAGAGCCAGGCCAGGAGCAAATGGAGGCGGGAACAACACTGAGCTAACTTCTCCTGGCTCCTCTCTCGCCTGGAGATAACCCTGAACCTTTCACTTTAGCAACCACCAGAGACCTGTGTGTTGCAGCCACTGTAGGCTGGGTGCCAGGTCCCTGAAACTGACCTGGGGTGGAAACCCTCCCTGCTCATGAGAAGCGCGTCTCTCAGCCTACTTGGGGGCCAATGTGAACCCAGAGATGTGGGGGCTACAGGGCCGGTGCATGGCATAAGTCTAGGCAGCTGTCCTCTTCCTGAAACCCTGCAGACTCCTGGTGAGCTTCAGGCCAGGCCCCTGCTCCTGCCAGTAACCCAGCATGTTATCTCTGCAGGGGTTAGTGGGGCACAGCCCCACAGGAGGCTGATTATCAATCATGAGCTCCTGACAGCCTTGCAAGGCTGAGGCAGGCTTTCCTGGGCTCTGGACTCAATTCCTCACATTCCATCTGGAGACAGAGTGACCACCCCAGCAGAAGCATTTGAGGCCCATTCCTCTGAAGATCCTGGCCCTGCAGAGGGGAGTCGGCCCTGTCCTGTCCCTGCTGGGGCTGGGCCCCTGCTCCATGATCCCTCTGAGGACCCTCGCTCTGAGGAGGAGATCTGGCACTATGCTGTCCTGTCCCTGCTGGGGCTGGGTCTCTGCTCCAAGATCCCTCTGTGGATCCTGGTTCTGTGGGGGAGTGGGCACCTTCCCACTTGTCCCTTCTGGGGCTGGCCCCTGCCCCATGATCCCTCTGAGGACCCTCGCTCTGAGGAGGGGATCTGGCACCACCCTATCCTGTCCCTGCTGGAGGTGGGGTCCTGCTCACAGGATCACCCAACAGCCCACTTGGGTCCCTGCTGTGTGCTGCAGAGCCTCAGGAGGCAGCTATCCTGGACCCCGCAGAAAGTCAAGGCTGTAGGAGGGAGAGGAGCCTACTCAGGGAAGGGTAGGTGGGCAGGATGTCAGGCTGGACAGTTGGACAGCCCCTGGGGCAGGGATGATGTCCTTGACCTGGAGGGAAGTGGGGCTTTAACAACTAAGACATAGTAACAGGAAGCTGAGGAAGAACTGGGTCAGCAGTGCTGGATACCAGTCCTGACCCCCAGACACCACCATGGAGTGGAGAGGGCAGGAACGTTCTCACACTGTGGTGTGACCCACACCAGTGAAGGCTCCCGCCTGGCTGTGACTGTCTTACTTTAATTAGAATAGTGTTTTCTAGGTTTGTCTGTTGTAGTATGTTTCAGCGTTTCTTTCCTTTTTAGGCCCAATGGTATTCCATCATATGGATTTATCACATTTGCTAACCCCTTTACCCGCCAGTGCACACTTCTCGATTATCATGGATAATTGCGCTATGAACATGTTTACAAGTGTCTGTTTGATTTTAACTCTTTGGATGTATACCCAGAAGTACAATTGCCAGATCTTATGCTAGCTCTATTTTTGGTTTTTAGAAAAGCCTCCATGTTGCTTTCCACAGTGGTTGCACCATATAAACCCCCACCAACAGTGCTCACTGGTTTCAAAACCAGTCTGAGAAGGTGTTTCGGATACAAATAGAGCGAAGGTGGACTTGCCTTCCTTGGCCCTCCTCCTGTGCATCTTATCCTGAATGCAGGTGTGCTGCCAGGAGGTACCGCAGCTCCTGGTGACCGTGGAGACAGGAGCGGACGTGGGGAGTTTTCATCCCTATGACGTTGCGGAGGCTCCGGAGTAGCTTGAGCAGTCCCCCTCCCAGCTTGTCAGCTGTGTCTGCTGTGGGTGGCTCACCTTCCCTCTGGTGTCAGGTGGGATCAGCTGCACCCAGGGCCCACTGTCCCCTCTCACAGGACCCCTCTGTCTTTGGACAGATACTACCCAGAGCCGCATTCCACCCTCTTGATCTCTCAACTTTTACTTATCCTTTGACTTCACCTCTTCCAAAAGCCCCTCTTGCACGGTCCCCAGCAGGAGCACCAACAGGGTGGGCTTCCAGGGCATTCCCTAGTTCTCCTTTGTGAATATCTTGTGCCTTGTTTTTGACAACTCTTCTCTGTGTTGGTTCATTTTTAAATGTCTAGATTCTTCTAATTAGGATTTATGGTCCAGCCAGCTTCAGCTTTTCTCACCAATCCATCTTCCCAAAGCCATTGTCCATCCAATGTGATGGGACCTGTGGATCCCACACATAATACTCCTGCCAGTGATCTTTGGTCCATACAGGGAGGTGAGACCAAAAGCCCCCTACCCTGAGATCAATCTCTAAGAGGGGGGCAGGTCGCCGCACTGGGGGCTGAGGAGCTGGCTGCCTGAGGCCGTGCCAGAGAGCTCATTATGATTCAGCAGTTTTCCCAGCTCCTCTGAATACCAATGACATTTTTGTAAGCTGTTCCTAGTGATTGGTTGGAAAGCCAGTGGCTGTAAATGAGATCAAGGAACAGTTAGAGGTGTTCATTTCACTGTGTGTAGATTAGGTCTCAGTTAGATGGAAGGGGCAGGCAGGCTGATCACAACGGTGCTGCCAGGAAGTCTCCTGTGTCCAGGGGCACAGCTACAGCACTTAGGAGGAGAAGCAGGAAGGTGCTCCACCTGGCCTGGAAGAGTGGCTGGAGGCCGGGGGTGTAGGGGATTGAGCCATGCCAACCCCATGGAAGGGCACAGGCTGTAGGCCCAGCCAGTCTCCAGAGATGGGGAGGGGCTGAGGCCAGTGACAGGGGCAACTGAGCCAAGCCGGGGAGAATCCTAAAGATTTCTTCTCTGCATGCTCTCCCTGGACAACAGTGTTTCTACCCAGCCCTTTATCTCTCTGCTCTGAAGAACAAACAGCAAACAAATCCGAGCGAGCGTGGCTCACCCAATACCTTATGGTAAACCAGCTTCCCAGACTTGCACACAACCAGGGGTGGCTTTTTAAAACAATTTGCCCGATTTAGAGAGCTCCTTTCTGGCTAATAGTCTTTTTTGGCCACTAAAGTTGCTGTACAAAAAAGAGAATTTTACCTACCCAATCCTGAAGTGAAGAGTTAAAAAACACAGGATATAAAAATTCTGAAGCCATTTGGCATGAACACCACAGGACAGATTCAAAAATTGAACACGGCTACATTTTGAAAAAACAGTATATACAAACTCATTACTCTGCTCACATCAATGAGAAGCACAGTGCAATTTCTAAAAGGTAAAATTTCAAACTAACAAAGCATGTGCCCACATAAATATGATGTTTTTATGAGAATAATTTCTGAAATATTAGTTATGTTGACTTAGCCTTAAAGCGCCGCCTCTTGGATCAGGCTTGGCACTCCCCTCAGATCAAATTGTTGATGGATTGCCAGTATTTTCAAAGTCAAAATAATAAACCACAGTCTCCTAGATATTATAGCTGGAGAGAAACCTGTAACCCTGTCACACACGCAGCCTTCTGCCCACTTAAAGGAACTCTCTCCCCAGGCCCTGATCTAGGGCCAATGGATTTGACTCAGCTCTGACCCTGAGCTTTAATCTCAGCTTCATGGCTCCTGAAATCTGTGACTATAAAAGGAGGGTCAGACCCTGTGTGCTAGGGATACTGAGCCATGTGCATAAAAGGACAAGCTCAGCACCAGAGAGCAAATGAGTGCCCAAAGAGAGCCCTGTGCTGGCCTTTTCCCTGGAAGTCTCCTAACCTGTGTTCAAAAACTTGTGTTCTAGAGGGGCGTGTGGTACACATTGTAATACCAGTTCTTGGGAGGCTGAGACAGTTTGCAGTCAGCCTCAGCAACTCAGTCAGGCCCTCTACAACTTAGTGAGAGCTGTTTCCAAAACAACAACAAAAGGCTGGGGGTGTAGTTGAGAGGTAGAACAGGAGCACATGGTCACCTGGCCTGCAAAGGGGGCTGGAAAATGGAGTTCAACAGGGTGCCTAGGAAGCTGAGACCTGCTAGGGGATGGTGAGGACTTTCAGCCACCAACTATCCTCTGGTCACAGAAGAGCTCTGTCTCCCCAGTATAAAACACACAGCCTTCCTTCCTATTACGGTGTTTAATTCAATATTTGGGAGATTTGCATAATATTTGGCTTTCCCATCAAGCCCAGAAATATTTCTTTATGGGCCAATGCCCATGAACTGAACATAGCTATTTACTCACCCTTAGCTCCCATCCCACTAGATATAAATGGTGGACTAGGAATAGGATTTTGCAATAAAAGGCTGCTTAATCCACAGTGGCCACATGACCTCCTGGCAGGAACATGGAGACCCTGCTCAGAAGCAGGGCTGTCTGACACAGAAGGAGCACTGTCCTCCTAGATCCCCTGTGTCCAGTCTTTCCTGACATCTGGACTAGTCACTGGCAAACACCCTCCTTGGCGTTTCTGCAGCCACTACGGCTCACTTTTGCTGCCACCTGAGGGTTGGTTTAGAGTTTAAGCCTGACTTTGAAGCATTCTGGGCTTTGGGGGCTGTCTTGGGTGAGCCCCTCGTGCCAGTGACAATGCCAGTGTCCCTTCCTCCTGGCCTGCTGGGCCACTCACTTCTCTGTTCTTTGTATCCTGCCTTTGCCTCTTTCTGTCAGGCTAAGGCCTGGACTTGGGCTGAAACCCTAGGCTTGGGTGGGTCAGATCCTAACCTGACCTTCACCCTATCCCTGCAGTCAAAGCCTGTCAGGTCTTACTCCTACCGCCGAGGGTGCAAGGCTGCTGGCATCTCCTGCTCTGCAAGCCTTCAATCTTTGGACCTGTACTCTGGTGAGTCTCTGCTTGAAGGCTGACCAATCCTTGCTGAGCTCCCCATTTTGCAGATTAACTTGGCAAATACCGATAGCAACAGCCTTCACGCCTGATGCTTGATTTCATCCAACTCTTCCATGGAGACACAGAATTGGTGGGCCTTGTCCACCTTCCAGTGGGTGCAGGCTACAGCTTTATCAAATGCCTTGTTGCTGCCTGAACTGGGTGTCCTTTCAGCCAGCCAACTCTTGCTGCTGACACTGAATACCATGCTCTGCAGGTTGAGTTGGGCAGCTTACCACTCCAGGTACTGGTCTAGTGAGCCAGTCTCAGTGTGCACACTGGCTGATACAATAGAGGATGAGTTCTAGCTTATAGAGTAGAGGGAGGAAGGCATCCTGCTCCTCATGGCTCTCAGGGTCTTCGAGGCCCAGGCTCCTTCTGGCTGTGGCTCTACTCGCTATCATCACTGATATCTGCAGATGGTACATCCAAGGGCAGAGTGCAGAGAGGCTATGGGCAGAATCATTCTGTCCTGTTGGCGAGAATGTTGTCATGTTGCCACAGAAGCACGTGAGACTGCCTGGGCCACTAGGAGCATGTGGCTGTGGGTGAGCAGGACCTGGTGAGCAGCCAGAAGCTCCAGCCATGGAAACAGGCAGTAGCAGGACTCAGATTCAGCCCTCAGGCCCAAGATGTTGTGAAAGTGGGTAGGGAGGGCAGCCCTCCTCAACACACAGCTCCTGGCTCACCTGTCTGCTTAGCGAGCTGGGTGTGGCAGGGAGTGCAGCCATCACTGCTGCAGTGCTTGTGTACTTGCACTTTTAGCAAGCCCCTGCATTCTGAGGACCAGGGTTTCCAGGGCGGTAGGGTTTGGCAAGAAAGATGATGGATCAGAGTAAAATAAGGAGCCAACACTGCAGCCTTTTTTTTTTCTTTCCAGAAGCCTTGAAGTGAGATTTTATTCCTGTGACTGGCAGTGGTCTGGCCATGTGAACAGTGCCAGGAGGCAGTGGGCACCTCTGCTGAGGGAGAGCAGAGTGGCCCCGGCACTGGGGCTGCTTTTCTGGTGCTTTACTCATACCAAAAATTTCAGGCTTTCTCAGGCAGGTCCGAAGACCTTGTTTATATTAGTGAGATTGTCTTAGGATGAAAATTTTCAAGAACACGGTTTTGCAAACAGTTAAGAACCTTGACCCAGTATAGCTCAATTCTTGTCCAATCTCCCCTCTTCTGTGGTAACTGCAGTTTCTCTAAGAAGCATCACCCGGCTCTCAGCCACAGCAGTTTCCCTCTTCAGGGCACCGAGCATTCGCCTTAGGATGCTTGCCTCCCTGAAGCTTGTATCACTGCAGAGGAAGCTCATGATGGTCCAAAGAGGCTCCTTGGGCTCTGCTCACAATCAACAGGTGTTCTCTTGGGACTCAGCCCTGATGCTCCTTCTCTCTGTCCTTTTCAACACACAGCCCACCCCTGGTAGGACAATTCTGAACAGGTGATCTACAACGTCCAGGGTGCAGTTCTGACCTCAGCAGCTGCCAGCCTCCCAGGTACCACCCAAACCCCCGCAGCTACTGGGACACGCCGCGTGCCTTCCAACAGCTCCCTGACTGAGGAGCACACTTCTGCCTGTACCTATGACTAGATGTGGTCCAACGTGAGCTTTGCAGTGCTGGGCTTGCCCAACTGAGCCCAAAGCCCTGGCCCCAAGTCCTGCGTGTTCCACCAGATGGCGTGCCTTGGGCACCATGGCGATGCCAACACTCAGTTGGAAGCATGGCCTGTCTTCCTTGCTTCCATCATTGCCGGTCTCCACGACTTCGGCAGATTGTAAATTTATATCCATAAGAGGATAAAATATCTTCCTAGAGGAATTGGCAGGGAAATAAAGGAAGTAATAATTGTAAAAGCTCTTGGACTGAGAGTTTAACTCGGAGCCTCTAGGTACACCATGAAGGACCAGTTGGCTAGCAGTAGTCACCTATAACACTGGCTTAGAAGGATCCCTGTTCTTGCAGCCCACTCTCTTGTTTTCTAGTTGTCCAACCCTAGCTGAATTCCTGGTTTCTTGAGCTTGTATTTTCTGCTAGGGCTCTCCAGAGTTGTTTAAGCATCACTGAGGTGGAAGAGTACCTGCCCCATGCAGGTGCCCATCTCATGAGACAGCTTGTCGTCCTCATCCCACAGAGGAAGCATCCACAGAGAGGGATCAAAGAACTTGCCTCAGACACACAAGGATGGCAGAACTTGGCTAGAGGAGATTCTTGAGCAATTTGCTGTTTCAAGAACCACAGTACAATTCTCTACCTTTTGGCTGAACCTCTCACCCCAGTTTACCTGATGCACAAGCCCAAGCTGGCCACCTGTAGGCTCCTGCCTCCCTAGGCCTCTGCTCCTGCCTGTCCCTCCTGTGGAAGCAGCCAGGAAAACCTGAAAGGCTCGGCCACACCAGACGGCCCAGCTGCCCCGGTCTAGTTGTCTTTTTTCTTTGTCCGTCCGACCACCTCCTTTAGAGCAACACACAGACGTCCTAGATGGCAACCAGGTGTCTTTCTATTTAAAGTATTTTCCTGCTTGTGATCCTGAAAAACTACCCAGATCAGGGAATGCGCTATCACAAGATTTTTCTCAAATGTGTAAAGTGATATAGCTCATTTCTCAATTACATAAAACTGCTGCTCCCAGTCTTCATTTTGTTTTGGTACATAGTACAGGTGTCCATGTTTGTTCTGTTGTAATGATGATGACCAATGATAAAATGCTCATGTGCTGAAGGATGGGCAAACACGCTAGACTGACCCAGGAGCGGCTCCACCTGTCCCTGGGACCTGGCCAGGCAGGTGGCCAGCATTGTAGTGTGCTGACCGCGATCCCAGACAGCCCTCTGCAACCTGCCACAGAAGGCTAGTTCCTGTGGACAGAACTGGACTTTTTCCCACTTTGGGTACAGCTGGAACTGGAGTTGTTTCAATTTGATTTTGACAGAAGCCAATAAAAGCTTGGAGCAGCTCTCATTTTAAAATACTAGGAACTTTTTTCCCTTTAAAAATCCCAGTTTTGTTTCAACTGAAGCTTCAAACAAGTGCTCTGGGGTCAGTGTGCTTGAGGGAGATGTGGAACCCAACAAGTCACCCCAGAGCAGCTCAGTTTACTCTTTTAGCCTCATATGGGTTTTCCTGGCCTCGGCCTGTGGGAGAGCCAGGCCAGAGCAGCATTCCAGCCCAGCTCTGACACCCATTTCTGAAGGCACCCACATCTCATTTCCCCAAGCGCAGGAGGAGGACTGAGCATTATTCCACTCCATAATTTTACATTTAAATAGCCACACTGCTGGAAAATAATGGGTAATTTTTTGGAACCTGACCATGAGTTCATTTTTCAAATTTCCTTTAATTAATTTGTATAAAGGGAAAGCCTTCAGCTTGGTGTGGACCTGCCTGTAATTACTGCCAGGATGAACAATGCTCACACCCTAGAAGAAAGACAGCCCTCCAAAATGACCCTTAGTAGCTAAATATAAACCACACTAACAGGACGTCATTGTCAAAATTAAAAATGAAGGGAACCCACAAGTCCCCTGAAGTAGTAATCCTGAGGACATGGATGCAAGGCAAAGTGGATCAACATGCACTTACAACTCTGGATGGCTTTCATTAGCTTGGCGAAGGTTAATAGCTTGTACCTAAAATATTTCTTAAAATCCCCTCTAGGCCCACATCTATAAGACCTTTTTCCCAAATTTATTTAAATTGTGACTCAATGATACTATCTGATTAATTTTACAGAAAGAAGAGTGTCTGGTTGGAGCTTGTTTGGGCCAGAAGCTGCTGTTTTCAGGCCTCCTGGCCCTGACCCAGTCCCTCCTCCCCAAGTTGCCTCCCCTCCACTGCTGACACCAGGCTCTGGTTTTCCAGGCGCATCCTAACGCTTCTGTCTCGCTGAGGTTCTGAGTTGCACCAGAAGGAGCCTCTCTGCTCCAGTCTCAGTGACACAGGTCCCTTCTCCTTACCCTAGAGAGAGGGCGGGTTTCTCTGCCACTCTCCACTCGACTGGGCTCAGTAGCTCTGTGCAAGGAGATATTTGTGAAAGGTCTGAAGAACAGACTTAGACCAGCCAGGCTACACAGAGAAGGCGGAGGCGATGTGTGGAACGGGCTGCAGACACAAGTATGTCCTTGTGGATTCCCAAGTGAAGAACTTAGGGAAAGCCCATACAGATGATTTTACTTTTGGTGAGTGTGCAGAAGAAGGGGTGTGCAGGGATTTTACAGTACTGGGGCTGGAACCCAGGAGCATTCTACCTCCAAGCTACACCTCCAGCCCTAATTTGCTTTTCAAATTATTCTTTATTTTGAAACAGAATCTCAATGAGTTACAAAGGGTCTCACTAAGTAGCTGAGGCTGTCCACAAACCGTAATCCTCCTGTCTCAGCCTCCCAAATGCTGGGATTACAAGCATGTGCCACCACACCTGGCTGTGCAGGGATTTTATTTTATTTTATTTTATTTTGGGGGGGGTGGCACTAGGGGTGGAACCCAGGGGCTTTCTCCTCTGGGCTATACTCCCAGACCTATTTTATATTTTATTTGGAAACAGGGTCTCACTAAGTTGCTGAGAGGCTCACTCAGTAGCTGAGACTGGCTTCAAACCTGTGCGATCCTCCTGTCTCAGCCTCCCAAGTGCTGGGATTACAAGCGTGCGCCGCCATGCCCGGCTTGTGCAGGGATTTTAAAATGCCAATTTTTAGAAGTATGTTACATCACACACTCGGTGTTGGGAGACCCTAGTGTGGAGTGCAGGCTCCACGTGTGGGCACGTGGCACTCCATGAATGCTCCAGCCAATTGGTTTGCTCTCATTTACCTCAGTGGATGAGAATATCCCTAAAATGAGCATCACAGTCTGTAAATGACAGAGTGATGAAGCCAAGGCGAGCATATCTAATAACCGGCCTATCTGCATTGCTGTCATGACATCTTAGTCTGATTTCCTCACACACAGTCTCCCTCATTAGAAGTGCCAGCTGTGGTCACTGTCAAGTCTTACCTGCGGGGAGGGTCAATTTGAGTGACTTAACATCTTCGGAGGCCCGTGGCATGGGAGGTCTGGGCTAAGCTCTCCGGCATCTCAACGTATGGAAGACATTTCTGGACTCAGCTACCAGGCTCAGATGTACCTGCTATAATATAGCTTCAAGCATGTCGTGCAGTTTTGCTGTTAGGGAGCAAAGTCCCATTGGATGGTTAGGTATCCACCGACACCCCTGAGCGCAGCATCCACGGCTCCCTTCAAGATCTGCAGAGGCAGAGTCCCAGTGGGGAAGCCTGTGTCGCTCACATCAGTAGCCAGCATCTGTTTCCACTGCTGACTGTCATGTCCTCCTTGCTGCTGGGTATTTTGAGTACGGTTCCTTAGAGTCCTCTTGCATGAAGAAATAGTAGATGATGTAATAGGAAGCCCCGCCATAGGTAACCTCGGTCGACAGACTGGCACATACATTGTGCCCCCTTTTGGCTGCCCCGAGGTTGGGGAAGGGGGAAGCAGTGGACATGGGAGGGAAGTGCTGGTGCCTCAGGAGTGCGGTGCCCCTGGCCCTCCCGTAGTCCAGCTCTTGTCCCTGGGAGGGCGGCATCACTGTGGCACTTTGGAGATGGGGGAGCAGGATTTTCATGGTGCTGCAGAGTAGGATACAGTACCCCCTGTGGTCACATTACACTACACTAGCATGCTCCACACACACTTGCCATCAGCACCCCATTTTCCCCGCCAGGCAGCAGCGGCTGAGCAGCCAAGTGAGGGGCTCCAGGCCTAGCTGTCTCTGAAAGTTGGTCTCTGCAGCTGGTGAAGGGATGACAGAGCCAGTTAGTTCTGGACTATGCAGAAGCCTCCAGCAGCTAAGCAAAGTGGGAGTCAGAGAAGACAAGCCACGGGGGCCAAAGTCCTAAAAGGTCCTGTTGTGGCGGGGGTGAGCTGCACAGCCCTCAGGGACAGAACACCTGGAGCCTGGTCAGCAGTGCAGCCCACAGGGCCCCAGGCCGGGCCCGGGGCAGGGCCACATGGAGCTCAGCCTCCGGGGCACAGGCAGCCCACAGGCACGGCCCCTCCTGCTCCATGGCTGGCTGGCTGGGAACACTGATCTTTGCTGGACAATGTTCAGGAATGCTGGCCTGGAGCCAGCTTCAATCCCAGCCTCTCCCCAACCCCCTCCATGCCCCCTCCCAGGACCATCTGAGAACAGGCAAGGGATTTCAAAGAACAGCCTCCAGTGGGAGGCTGTACTAGAAATGACTGCGGATGGCCTTGTGACTGTCAGTGTTCTCTGATGTTTGAATGTTCTGGTGGTTTTATCCCTGCAGGGTCTCACTTGTGCCTGGGCGTCCATTCTTCTGGGCCCCTGGTGCCTGGAGCTCTGTGTGTGTGTGTGTGTGGGGGTAAGGCAGGGAGGAGGGAGCTTAGGCTACACAGATGCAGTGTTAAGCTGCCTGTCTCCAAGATGGCAGAGCCATATTCCAGTGCCCAGTTCCTGTATAGAGGGAAAACACAGCACCTTGCCAGGAGGCTGGGCAGGACACTGTTAAGTTGGGTCCTGCACTCATGTGACTTTGTGTCACATGACCTCTGCAGGGCAAGGGAGGGGCTGAAACCCCCGCGAGAATTGGGCATTCCCGCGAGTAAACCCCCATCTCGCGAGATGCATGCCTTTAAAAGGAGAGCCCGCGTCCTCTAGCTTCGGACAGGCGCGTGGGCCCCACAGTGCCTCGCCCTGATCCCCGGGAGAGCCGTGCCATTAAAACTTTACATGCCATGTGTACCGGACCTCTCTCGTGTTTTTCACACTCCGCCGTACGCACATTATTTTTATTTTACTCGCATTTAATTTTTTATTTTACTTATCATTTGGTGTCGAACCGGGAGAACTCTTGGGTCCCTCCCCATTTTTTTCCTTTTTTTTTTCTGTTTTCTCTTTTTATTTTTACTCTCTTTTTGAGCCCAGGACTCTCTGACCCGCCAGCAGCTGACTGCGAGGTCCCACACCAGTGCTCCGCTTGCAGGCGTTGCTCCCACCACTGCCGCCGCTGCCGCCTCGTGCCTGCCCGGACCGTAAGCCTTCTTCCCCAGCCCCGCGCTCTCCGGGAGAGCCGGCGGCCTTCTTCCCGCCCCGGGCTCTGCTGAGAGTCCGCGGCCATCTTTCCAGCCCCGAGCTCCGCTGAGAGCTCGCGGCCATCTTTTCGGCCCCACGCTCTGCTGAGAGCCGGTGGCCATCTTTCTGGCCCCGAGCTCTGCTGAGAGCTCACGGCCATCTTTTCGGCCCCGCGCTCTGCTGAGAGCCGGCGGCCTTCTTTCCACCCCAGGCTCTGCTGAGAGTCCGCAGCCATCTTTCCAGCCCCGAGCTCTGCTGAGAGCTCGCGGCCATCTTTTCGGCCCTGCGCTCTGCTGAGAGCCGGTGGCCATCTTTCTGGCCCCAAGCTCTGCTGAGAGCCGGTGGCCATCTTTTCCCGCCCACGTGCTCTCTTCCAGAGCGCCGGCGGCCATCTTCCACTGCCACCGCGGCCGTGGCCACCACCGCCGGGGCGTGCAGGCTCCACTGGCCACCAGGCTGCTAGTTCCACCCGCCCGGAGCCAGGCTCCTTGGGTGATGCTGGCACCTGTTCTACTTGCTGACCTCCTGCACGGGCCAGGACCTCTGCCTGCCGCTTGGACCTCCTAAAACCGCCGTTCCCGCCTACCCACGCCGCCCGCCGCCGGAATGGGACCGCGCCGCCCGCGGACTGCGCCACACCGCGCGCCTATGTCTTCTCCGCGCCTGGCGTTGCTTAGACCCGCCTGCCGGGGCCACCTGCCTCCTCCATCTAGGTGGCCGCCACTCTGCTAAACAGCCCCCAGCCCGCCAAGTCCAGTCCGCGCTCCAGCTGGTTCCTCCACTCGGACTCGTGCCCTGGCGCCCTTCACCCTGTGCCTGCCCACCCCTGCTGCCTGGGCCTGGCCATTCCGGTAAGCAGCCACATGGAATTACTGGGGGGGGGGGTCGCCAGCTTTGGCCCGCCATCTTGGACACGTGGAATCACTGGGGGGCCGCCATCTTGGCCCCACCATCTTTAACCCCTCCCACCTCATGGCCTCACTGGAGGCCTCGCCATCCTTAACCCCTCCCACCTCATGGCCTCACTGGAGGCCTCGCCATCCTTAACCCCTCCCACCTCATGGCCTCACTGGAGGCCTTGCCATCCTTAACTCCTCCCACCTCATGGCCTCACTGGAGGCCTCGCCATCCTTAACCCCTCCCACCTCATGGCCTCACTGGAGGCCTCGCCATCCTTAACCCCTCCCACCTCATGGCCTCACTGGAGGCCTCGCCATCCTTAACCCCTCCCACCTCATGGCCTCACTGGAGGCCTCACAATCTTTAATCCCTCCCACTTTCCACTCCTAACCAATCCTAGGAGTCGGCGGCCATCTTTCTGGCCCGAGCCAGGCAGCTTGGCACTTGCTCTGCCTGCCAACCGCCTGCGCGGGCCAGGACCTCTGCCTGCCGCTTGGACCTCCTAAAGCACCGTTCCAGCTTGGTTCTCTGGTCACCACCGGGACCTCTGGCCGGTTTGCCCCACCCGCCCCAAGCCAGGCTCACTGGCGGTGCTCCTCGGGGCCCAGCCTCAGCGTCTGGCGTGTGCCTGGAAGCCATTTTGTCTCCACGCCGCGGGCCCGGCAAGCCATGCCGCCTGTGCACCCCCACTGATCCCACCTGCACCAGCCACCAGTGCCGTCCACACCAGCCACCGGCATCCGTGCGCCCTGGCTCCACCGCGCCCCCAGCAGCTTCTCAGCGCTTCTGTCACAGCCAGCGCTGGCTGACATCACTATACTCCGGTAAACTGCCTCCTTCCCTTGGTTAGCGGGTTCCGGACTTGGGTCTTCCGGTCCACTGGGACCTTAAAATCCAAGCGCTTGGTGACCCATTGTCCCCCAGTCCACTGGGACCACCCTGCGGATGACCAGGTCATCCTCCGGTTTTGAGAAGGAATGAAGACGTTCTTCCCTATCTCTTAACCTCTGTTTCCGAACGATTGAGCGGGGAAATCGGGGACGCCCATTTCCTGTTCTTCGTTTCCGCCCGCGAACCAATTATGGGGAGTCGAACCTTTATACTAGCAGATGCCCTGAGAGCCTGTCTGCCTTGATACGAGTTGGGAAATAGGTTGCGGTGGCCCAGGAACAGTTAGGAACTTTTATAAGCGGTCTGGTATCCCTCCAAATGCTCTCCCCCATCAGCTTCCATTTATTTTCCCGCCAGCTGCCATTTTGTGATGGCGCGTAGTCACTGCCTGGTGATGTCACAGTCACCATCTTGGCCTGCGCCAGACTGCAATTTTGCTGGGTGGCCCGCTCGGGCGCGCCCTAGGTGCTGCGGGAAACGACAGGCCGGGGCTGGGGCGACACTCTCTGTCTGCCCGTGCGGAGTCCGCGTTGCCATTCTTGCTGGACACCCGTCTCGGGACGTGCTCTTTGTGAGTATAGGTCCGTCGCAGCTGACAGAACCTTAGCATGGCATCTACGTTTTAATTCCAGAGAGAAACAGGCGGAGATGGAGCGTACACTCTTGACTTTGCCAAAAAGCAGATCCCTGGTAGCTGCCCTTTGGCTGGCGGTGGCGGCTCAGCCCTCTGGAGCGCCACCTAGGTGTGGAGGACTGCAATGACGACTACCTCCAGGAGCCTGCCTGAAGTGGGGTGAAGCCATGCCTACCAATCAGACTGTGCCCGGCGTGTGGCCAGGAGGGCCACTGGAACAGTGCCCTTGGAAAAGGATGAGCCGCAGGTGCCTCAACACAGGGGGAGCACCTTTCCAGACCAGGCCCCGCCGCTGGCCCTACTCAGCCTGGCTGAAGACTGATGGCTCCTGGATCCCTCAACCTCCATCCTCTTTGCCAGCTCAGGGTAGCTCTCCAGGTACTGAGTAAACCAGTCTCCTTTTTGGTCGCCTGCTCAATCTCATGATTTGTTTTTTTCTTTAATAGCCCTTGCCTGTTCAAGCCTCCTCAAGCGCACATCACTAACCTCCAATTCGCACTGCAGCTATGCACCCACCTGCACCCCCTTCTGGGGGACTGGACTCCCGACTCCTCCCGGCCTGGGGCCCCTGACGACGCCCCTTGACAGCAGGAAGAAGCTAGAGGGTCCAATCGTCATCCATTATCCCTACCATCAAAAGGCCGGAATGTTAAGTTGGGTCCTGCACTCATGTGACTTTGTGTCACATGACCTCTGCAGGGCAAGGGAGGGGCTGAAACCCCCGCGAGAATTGGGCATTCCCGCGAGTAAACCCCCATCTCGCGAGATGCATGCCTTTAAAAGGAGAGCCCGCGTCCTCTAGCTTCGGACAGGTGCGCGGGCCCCACGGTGCCTCGCCCTGATCCCCGGGAGAGCCGTGCCATTAAAACTTTACATGCCATGTGTACCGGACCTCTCTCGTGTTTTTCACACTCCGCCGTACGCACATTATTTTTATTTTACTTGCATTTAATTTTTTATTTTACTTATCAGACACCAGGACTGGCTTTCTTTGGTGTGTGTGTGGGGAGTTTGCAGACCTTGGAGACCTGCAGTGAGTCTCTGCTCCCCATTGGGTAGCCTCCACACAATCCTTCTTCTTTGTTGTCTGAAAACAGATTCTTCAGATTTCAGAGGCAAATATCCAGCAGAGCATAATAGTTCTTCCATCCCTCCAAGGAGGGAGGCAAGTCTGTTTCTTGGACAGGAAGCCCATGTGGGGCTGGGGTAGGAACAGCCTGGCACCCTAGCCTCAGACACTCCCTGACAATGAGAGACCCAGCTTCCAGTCTCTGTTGGGAACTCCAGGCCTGCATCCTTCCCGTGGCACCATGGAATGTTTTCTGTGAACATCAGGGTGCTTTACCCTCTGACTCCTGTGCCTTCATGTCTGGATTCCAGGGTATAACCTACCTGGTGGCAGGGAAGCCATAGAAGAAGGCAGAACCTGGGAGCCGGCCAGATCTGAGTATTTAGAACTTTCAGCTCATGGGGTGTGTGTGTGTGTGTGTGTGTGTGTGTGTGTGTGTGTGTGTGTTTGGTGGTACTGGGGTTCCTGGAAACCCTTCTACCTTCAGGCTACACTCCCAGACTTATTTTATATTTTTTATTTGGAAACAGGGTCTCTTAAGCCAGCAAGGCTGGATTCGAACCTGTGCGGTCCTACTGTCTCTACCTCCCAAGCGTGGGGATGACAAGCGTGTGCCACCACGCCCAGCTCGTAGTGTTTTTTACTGTAGTTCTGGCCTTACTGTCAAGTTCAAAGTTGGTTTGCAATGGTGGTTTTTTTCTATGAAATGTAAACTTTGTGCTTATTTGAATTACCACGCACCCGGTGGGATCCCACTTCCATGAGGTGAGTGCCATGTGTGTGCGCTGGTGAAATGCATTGACCCAACTTTCTTGGCATAGGCTGCCCCCACTGTCATGGCTGGGCATGGTGGCGCACGCTTGTAACCCCGCGCTTGGGAGGCTGAGACAGGACGATCGCACAGGTTCAAAGCCAGCCTCAGCTACTTAGTGAGGCTCTCAGCAACTTAGTGAGATCCTGTTTCAAAAAAAAAAAAAAAAATAGAAAACATGTCTGGGAGTATAGCCTGGAGGTAGAAAGCCTCTGGGTTCCACCCCCAGTACCACCAAAAAAAAAAAAAAAAAAAAAATCTTCACTGTCTCTAGCACAGTCACTCCAATATGAAGTCTAAAGAAGAAGAAATATTCATCATGTAATTAAAACAGGAGCTATTAGAATTCCTCTTCCACGTGTTTGACATTAGCTGTTCCAAAATGATAGCCATTATAAAAAATTATCATAACTCATTGACTTTTTAGCAGATGCTTAATAATTAAGACTTTCATTAACTATTATGAGGCTTACTCAGGAGTGGTCAGTGTTCACTGGAATTAGTTTTACCATATTACAAGCTAGAATGACTTTGAACAAAATTGATATAGCATTCCAAATGCTCTAATTAAAAGAAGAAAAATTTAGAGCATTTTCCCTTACCTGCAGCAGCCTTATGTATTCAAAGCAATCCTCCACAGATTAAAAAAAAAGAGAGATGGGCGTGGTGGCGCACACTGGTAATCCCAGCATTTGGGAGGCTGAGATTGGAGGATCGAGGTTCATGGACAGCCTCAGCTACTTAGTCAGGCCTTCTGCAACTTAGTGAGACCCTGTTTCAAAATAAAGAGTAAAAAACAGGGCAGGGGGTATAGCTTGGAGGTCGAATGCCCTTGGGTTCTATCCCCAGACCTATATATATTAAAAAAGAAAAAGAAAAAAATTAAGAGTAACAAGGCAAGCCCTGGGAAAATCTTCAGATGGTATAAAGACTAACACCTGAGAAATTGGCCTAAAGTGGTATTTAAGAAAATACAGAATGGGAATTAGATTGGGATCATGCTTTTCAATTCAAGGTATGAAAAACACTACAGACCGGATCTGGTGTACATCCCCAGACACACATACCTTCTCGAGGCAAACCTGCTCAGGTTCGGTGCCCAAGGCAGCTCCATCAGACCCAGGTCACAGTCCTAGGCTTCACTAAGAACTAAATTCATCAGGAGACAACTGAGGCCCCCGAGTGTTTCATTCCATCTACACCTGCTTTTTGTTTATTTTTTGTTTTGTGGTGATGGGGACTGAACCCAGAGCCTCATGTATGTTAGGCAAGCTGTCATCTACGTTTGTTTATTAAGACAGTGAGAAGGGAGGATGTGTGGTACATGCTGCTGATAAACCAACTCGGCAAGTCCCCTCCTCAGCCCCGCTGTCACACTGGCTGCATGGGAGCCCTGGAGGTCATGGAAAGCCTGGACCTGCTTTCTGAACACTCTGTCTTACAGGAAAAGCAAAGCATTCCTGCGTCAAAGCTCGGCTCAGAAGGAAAACAACTCAGCATCACCCAACACAAGCCTCAGCATTGCGTGTAGGTCACTCATCTGATCCTGGTCAGTCTTGCCGGGCTATTTCCACCCCGTTTTCAGGGCTGGATGCTGAGGCTCCGCACGTTCCAGCGGCCTGCGTGTCCTCTGTGAGGTGGCTTTCATGTGCTGCTTCGGGAGAGTGGGGTGGACCTACCTCACAGCTACGCATCACGACAGCGGCATCAGCAACAGACAGGAGATTTCCAGGCGAACGCCGATTTCCACGGTCACACTGAATCCAGAAGAATGCATCGAGAGGGTGGTCTGGCCTGGAGTTTGAGCTACTCTCACACTCAACACACAAGCTGGATGCCTGCAGAGTATTTAAACAGGAACGGAAACTGCACTGAGACCAGTACCTGAAGAAGACCAAGTGGAAGAGTGTCGTGTGCATGTGCGTGTGCGTGTGTGATTGGCAATTGAAACCAGGGGCTTTCTACCGCCAAGCTACCACCCCAGCCCTGTTTTATTTTTTATTTTGAAACAAGGTCTCACTAAGTAGCCGAGTCTGGCTGTGAACCTGCAATCCTCCTGATCATTTATAAAACACTCAATGCCTTAGTATTTTGCTTGCGAGGTATCTTGCACATTAGGGCTGGACAGCACTTTCTGCAAGCACATGGCGTGAGCAGGACACAGGGGTGGGCCAGCATCACCACTCCATCCATGTCCCTTCACAGCTTTCCTTTTGATGGCGTCTAGGGCGACCTGAGAGTCTGATTTTTCCAAGATCATGACAAACCAGAGGCGCTCTAAGTCGGCGTGCTCTGTCCTCAGAAAAGCAGACCCCAGGAGGAGTCAGATGTGCCGGGCTGGCTGCAGGAAGCCCCCACTCTGAGGAGGAGGAGCTCTAGTCAGTCTCGCAGCACCCAGCAGGCAGAGGGCACTGCTTGCAGTGGAAGCCGGGAGGCTGTGGCCAAGGTGTCTGCAGGCCAGCTCCTCCTGGGGTAGGGGGCATCTGCTCAGGCCTCCCCTGGCTCCCCAGGCTTCTGGAGACCTCTGATGCCCACTGGCCTCTGCCTTTTCTTCACAGGGCCATCATGTGTGGTCTGGGGCCAATGTTCCTCTCTGGGAGGACATGGCCACCCTGGGCTTTAGTGTCACCCTGGCCTCACCTCTCCTAACACATCTCTGCAACAGCCCTGTCTCCAAACTGCACATTCTGATGTGTTAGGAGGTAGGTTAGGTCTTTAGCGCACAGCTTGTGGGAGAGCACTCCTCAGCTCTCAGAGAGGAGAGAGCAGAAACGGGTGGGGAGAGCTCTGCACCGCAAGGCAGGTCTGGCACCACGAGAGAAGAGGAAGAGCTTCAGGCCACCTTGCCATTGTGAGAAATCACAGCCAGGCTGATGGGAGCAGAGTCAGTGGCTCCTGAGGGCCCGAGGGGGTGTCCTACTGAGCTCAGTCATCAGGCTTGGACCCCAGGGGGCAGCACAGGGCTGTGGCCAGCTACACTCTTCCGTGGTAGGCTCTGCTGAGGGAGAGCTGAGTGATGTGTCCACCGAAGAAATGGCATGTGGCACTGTCACTCACTTGTGGGTGAGCTGGGAAGGTCCCTGATAAACACAGCTCTCCAAGTCCAATGTGATAAGCAAGAAAACAAAGGCACTGTGACCTAGTACACCTCACCCTATGCATGCAGGAGCAAGTGAGCATCAGGAAATCACTTGACAAACTCGCCATATGTTCTAGGTACTAGAGATGTACAACAAAGTGTTCCCATCCTGCTCATTTTTTGGGTCAGAAATCTGGGGGAATGGGGTCAATAGTGCCTGGGTCCCTCCTACCATGTCATTCAAAGGCCCTACAAGACTGGACCTCCGGGCAGTAGCGGGAGCTCCACAAGGCTGCCATGTGGCTTCTCGACCACTGCAGTCCCAAGCAGTGGCCCACAGCACACTGCTGGGTCAGGTGGCATCCTGAGCTGGCCATGAAGGCCGCAGCATCACTCCCACCATGTTCTTGGCTCACAGAGTTCTCAGTGGAGATGGTCAGACACCGTGTGGCCAATTTTCCTTAAACTGCCACAGAACACAGCAGACTAAAAGAGTATAATCAAATTGTTTCAATAGATAAAAACTTCATTTAATGATGTTTAACCTTACCTATGAAAAAGAATCTGGAAAACAAAGAATAGAAGAAAATTTACTATCTTGAGAAAGGCAACAGTGACAAAACTCAATAAATTTCAGCTTCAAGAGTTAGGATAAATTTAGATTGTCCTTACTGCGACCAGGAATAAGATAAACATGTCTGCTGTCATTGATACCATTTAGTATGGCACTTGATATTCTGGCAAAGGTATAAGATATGAAAATAAAATAGTAGGTGTAAATATTAAAAGAAAGAGACAACTGCTACTATGTGTAGTAGACGTTGGTAAGAGCCTCTGCATCGCTTCCCTTCAATAGGAGATATTTTTATTTTTATTTTTATTTATTTTGGTGGTACTGGGGTTTCTGGAAGCCCTTCTACCGCCAGGCTACACTCCCAGACCTATTTTATACTTTTTTTAAAAATTTGGAAACAGGGTCTCCTAAGCCAGCGCGGCTGGCTTCGAGCCTGTGCGATCCTCCTGTCTCCGCCTCCCAAGCGCGGGGGTTACAAGCGTGCGCCGCCACGCCCGGCTTATAGGAGATATATCTTAGAACTCATAGGAGATTTGGCTAGGCTACCAGACACAAGATCAGTCTACAAAAATTATCATCACTCCTCTACCCTGCAGTAGTCAACTAGGAAATACAGTAAAAATAATATCATTATGATGTCAATAGAAATGCATGTACCAGAATATCTCTTAACATTCTGTACAATTGCAGATTGGGGTATAGTCTGCATAAAGATACAGAATATGTGGTATTGTATTCACATAGAATGCCACCACTGTGAGGGCGGAGACTTGTATGTTTTCTTCATCAATGTATCTTCAGAACTTAGAATACTGAAAGGCAGTCAGCAAACGTGTTAAAGGAAAGGGTGTGTAATGAATGGAGAGTCAGTAACTGAGAAGGAATATACCACATCTTCATGAAGAATCAGCAGCTCCAACCACAGGGCGTTGGCAAGAGGCAAAGTGTGTTAGAGGGAAGCTGGAAGGGAGCGGACAGGAGCGGGTGGCACGGCCTCATCCATGCAGACACACACCTCAGACATGCACTCCAAGCCCACGCAGAGGCCAGCACTCCAGGGCAGTGGTCTGGAAGACCTGGGGACACAAGGGGCCTGCTCAGTACCCAACAGTCTGACACGGCCACAGTTCCTTGTAGCCAAGATCTACAGGGAAACAAAATACAAGGCAGAAATTAGAATCACTCCAGACTTCCCAAACCAAGTCGTGAGAGCCAGAAGGGCTTGGAGTAACATATTCCAAACTCTGAAAGAAAACAACTTCCAGCCAAATATTTCCTACCCAGCAAAACTTTCTATCAAATTAGATGAAGAAATAAGAAGCTTCCATGACAAACAGAAACTGAAGGAATTTATGTCTTCAAAACCAGCACTAGAGAAAATACTCAAAGAGATTAACTATAAAGAAGAAATAGGTAACACACTCCAGAACTAGAGAAACAAGATTTTCCATCCAACAGACAACTAAGACTGGTTATCTGTGGAGATTCATTATTTATGTTAGCCTTTTACCTATCTCTAAAGGGTATTGTTTGCCTTTATTGTTGTTAATTTCTAGGATTTCTAGTTGGAATATTAATATACCTTCAGATATAGCATTTGGAAATATTTTATCCCATTCCATTAGTTACTAATAGAATATCTTTGGATATACATTGTCTTTGGATATACAATACTTTTTTTATTTTTTAGGGAGTTTGTATACTCCTCTGTTGCCTGTGCCATTGAAATCATAACCAAGAAATCACTGCCAATTTCAATGTTGTGAGGTTTAATGACCCAGATTTTCTCCTAAAAGTTTATAGTCTTAAGATTTATATTTAGGTCTTTTATCTATTTTGAGTTAATATTTGTATATGGGATTAGTTAAGGGTCCAATTTTATTCTTTTCCATGTAACTATTATTTTTCAACAATATTTAGTTAAAAGATTTTTATTTCCACCACCAAATGTTCGTGGAAACCTTGTCAAAAATAACTTGACAATATAGGGAAGAATTTAGCTCTAGGCTTTTATTTAACTCCAATGGTTTATATATCTGCCTTTAGAATAGTACTACACTGTTTCAATTATTGTAGCTTTATATGGTTTGAAATCAGAAAATATATATCTTCTAGCTTTGTTCTTTTTCAGGATCGTTTTGGGTACCTAGGGTCCATATTCCATATTAGGATAGATTTTTTTCTGAAAAATAAATATACAAATATATGATAGTTTCACCTAAAAAATAGAAAAAAATATTCTCTGGTAAGAAAGAAAGCAAAAAGAAATATTGAAATGTTATCTTTAAGTCATCAAAAGCTTGGTATCAGACAAATGAAACTGTTATGTGAGATTATCATTTTAAATTTTAGATAAATTGCCATAATACTAGATATCAACTACTAAGCTAAGCATGGGAGGGAGGGATAGGGAGAGAATGGGGTGGGGATTGGGTGGGGGCTGACTGGGAAAAGTGTGCATGTATGTCTACAAAAGTATGTATCCTACTATGATGTATGAATACAGTGCACCAATAAAAAAAAATGAGGTTTAAAAAAAAATACAAGGCAGAGAGAAGCAGAGTGGACACCTGGAGCCAGCGGGGCTTCTACTCAGTCTAACCACGAGAGGAAGGGGTCAGACAGCTGGTCCACTTTGAGCCCCACACATGGCTTTGTGCTGCTCTGACCCAAGGTCACTGGCCCGTACGCAGTACTTGAACAGAACAGTGGTAAATGGTGCTTTTGTTTCATATTTTGACAAAAGCTCTTCCACAAGTGGCTGAGAAGCAGTTATTTTATATTTTGATGATGGGGAGAAAGTATTTCTGAGATAAAAATGAAAGAGGAACTGTAACAATTGCATAATGATAGTAAATTCAAATGCAGCATAAAACAGTGGTACTCTAATTTTCTGAAGGGCAAAAGTAGAGAACAGTTCTGTAGTTTTCCCATACATTTATACAAAGAACATTTTCCCAGCTATAATCTGCATTTTTTAGTGGATTAGTTCCAATGGGTGTGTCCAGGGATCTCTGCCTACTGGTGCAACTATTCCAAGCTCAGCAGGAAGGCTTGCTGAGTTATTCACCGCTCCTGTTGAGCGTGGGGCTTTCTGTGGGCTGTGTGCTCCCTAGAGTGCTGGCCCACTACTGCTCACTCACCTACAGACAGCACCTTAGCCACCTAGTGAATTTACACACAGGCACTGAAAACCCAAATCATCTTTTTTCCTCTCTGCCCTGATTTGGGGAGGACAGCAAATAGTCTATCTGTGCTCTTAGAGCTTTCTTTAGAATAACCAAGTGTTCAGCCAAAATAAGAGTCATAACATGCTGCCTTTGCTTTCACCCTGAAAGCCAGAGAATGGAGTTAATACCAAATGGCTTTTATATTCTCAGTGAGTCAACTGCCTCTCAATGAAGAATGGATCTTCCATTCTGTGCTCCCTTCAAGATCAGCACAGAGTTCCAAATGTTTCACCCATTTTGCATTTACGGAGATGCTCGGAGCTACCAAGGCTGAGGGAGAGAAGTGTCCATGGGCAAAGATGGTGTCAACCCTGTCTGTCCTCTGAGAACTTGGCTGTGCTTCCCTGAGTCCTTTCCACAAGAGGAGGAATTCAGATTATTAATTCTCTTTGATAGGTGAAGCTATAAAAGACTGGGACCCAAGGCACCTCTGACTCCATGCTGGGCCCCATGCCTATAGCCATGGGGTTGGCACACTCTGGGCTGCCACAAAACAAAGAGGCCATAATCAAATGTGGACAGAGGAATAGGGAGGTAGGATGGAAGCTGGATTTAAAGTAACCTCAACACTGGGCTCAGGCAGGAAGACATCTGCAGGTATACAGTAAGGGTTTGGGAAAAGCAAGGGTGAGGGTGGTAGGGACATGTGCAGGGACCATGTCGTTGGCCATCAGGACTGTGGATGCTGAGGACTGGTCCAGAATGGGAAGGCAAATGCCTGTTCCTTGTGAGCAAGCACATGCCCTGCACATCCTACAGGAGAGCGGATGGACTTGGGCGTCAGAGAGAGGAGGCATCTTCAAATACCTGCTCTTTTTGCTGGGAACATGTAGAGTGGAATTTGCCTATGCTAAATGTCTCTCTAAACATTCTGCATGAGGTCCATTCCTTCCTTCCAATAGTCTTGCTAGGAAGATATTTCTGATCCTGATTTACATGAGGTAGCCAAAGCTCAGAGGTGTAGATTTTCTGAAGAAGTCTGCTTTAGTTTCTGGTGGTCTGACCTTCCTATTCTTGGACTCACCATATATCCTAGGAGAAGGAACTAAGAAGGAGTTCTGTTTCTTAGCATTTAAAAATAAGCTTTTAAACTGGGTGTGGTGGCACATATTTGTAATCCCAGTACTTGGGAGGCTGAGACAGGAGGAGCTCAGGTTCATGGCCAGCCTCAGTTACTTAGTGAGGCCCTCCACAACTTAGTGAGACCCAGTTTCAAAATTAAAAATAAAAAATAGGGCTGAGGATATAGCTTGGAGGTAAAATGACCCTGGGTTCAACCCCTAGTTATGAAAAAAAAAAAAAAGCTTTTAGCATTAGAAGTTATGTATCCCATGCTCACAACTATGTCAAGATGCTGAGGGGAAAAGACAGGAAGGAACTTCCACTCATCCCACTGAGAATATCTTATGTTGATCCCTTCCAATGTGGCCTGGAGCAACCTGGCTGTGTCTGTAGAGGTGTAGACATGGCCCTAGTCTTTGAAAAGGCACAAAGAAGTCACAGTGCTTTGGGCCATTCTAAAGTACCACAGAGGTTACTAGGACATACACACTGCAATTCTACGACCATCTGTCTGATGACCAAGTCAGCTGTCAGAGACTAACTGGCAGGGAGTATATATTGAGTTGGGGATACTGGGAAAATGGCAGATTGATCGACCTGATTAGGATGGAGCAGAATGGGTAAAAAGACATGCCCCAGACGTGCTCTGGCCACACTTGAAAGCTGCACAGAAGAGTATCTGGAGCAGACCACATGGCTATGGCTGTGAGCATCTCAGCAGACCTTCTCTGGAAAGGTGGTGCCGGCTGGTCTCAGGGTGGTCAGGACGTGCTTGCACTTGGTCCTCACCACCTCAAGTTACACAAACACAACACCAAGATCACAGGATTCAGTTGGACGCTGACAACCTCGACAATATCAGGCTTTGTTCTTTTAACCACAAGCATCGCTTATTCTTAGCAATCTAATAAAAATTCCTCTTGCTCCTTGGGAGCTTTCTCCTTTTTGTCTTAATTGATAAAGTTTACAGAAAATAAATTACATGACTGCATTAAAATTTTGCACATCGGCACATCGTAGAAGATAAACTGATCTAATTACTATCCAACTTCAATCACAGTGGGACAGGCAGATTATCCTGTTATGCCGACATATTAGAGACAAGATTTATTTGCTTTGTTTTCTAGGAGACACATTTTTCTTTTTGCAATTAGAATGATACACAAAACTAATGAATCCTGATCACTTAATGAACACTGATCACTGTCCCACTTACTCAGTGGTGTACCTATTCCTCTGCATTTTTAGAGTCAGGGGAGTGGACAAAGAAAAGTCACAAGGTAAAACCAAACGCTCATTTAGTTTTATAGGAGAAAGACGAATCCACGGGGATTCTGTAAAATCAAGTAAAGGGCTCACAAATTAGAACCCTCCCACCCCTACTCCAATAGCACACTAAGTTTGCTGTGCATAGGAAAGATGTAAATAGTTCATCCTTAAAAGATACACATTGGATGTTCAGATTAATAGAAAGGTTATGAGTCTTTCAATATTTATTTTCATATTGGCAAACACATGTTACTAATGAGAGGCTCTTTATTTTTTTAATTTTTTATTGGTGCATTATATTCATACATCATATTGGGGTAAAAAACTTGTGTGTACATACATGTACACATCACTGATTTAACCCCTACCCAATTCCCACCCCATTCCCTCCCCATCCCTCCCTCCCTTACTTGGCTTAGTGGTTGACTTTGATATATTTAATGGGAAGATTGCAACACAGTGCATCAAGAACTCAGGGTTTTCGTGGTCATCAGCGCTTGGAGGAAGGATACAGGCACCTGTGCTGCTTAGGGAAAGCAGGCCAGAACCAGCATCCTTTCAGCAGATCCCTCATCCATGGGATGTGGGGAGCCTGGTCACAGTGACATTTTAAGTTCACTTTTGGGTGAGGTAAGAGGCAGGGTGGGGTTAGTGTTGTCAAGAATGTGCAACAGTGATGCCCTGCAGCTCTTTCTTCTCGGTGTAGCCTTCCCCCTGGATCAATGTTTAGGTTGGGGCTTGCACTCCATCACCACTACATGGATCTTCTGACAATACATATTTCACCTGTCACCACCAGTAATTCTAGAGAACCCATCAAGACTCAAGTGTGGCTCCAGTCAGCAACCTTTGCTAAGCAGGGGATGGAGCTTGGCCACTAGCTGGCTGCAAGGTGATCCACCTTCAGAACTACAAAAGAACTTGTGTTTCCATCTGCTTTGAGAAGTTCCCATACAGAGGAAGGAACATCTGTTGGGGACCTGGGGGCAATGGCGAGAGGACAGTGGTCCTAGGGCTTCCTTTTTTCTCCTACACATACTTGCTTGTGTGTACTGCATCCCTGCTGATGGCAGTGGACTCAGCAGCTGCTGAGGCATCATGGCAGTCTGAATCTGCACAGCACTCAGACCTCAAGCTACTTCTGTAGGACACACCAGATCCCCCAATGGCATGAGTGGAAGAGGACAAATCTATGTTGGAATCAGGGTTGAGACCCGACTACTCTTTTGACTCTTTATGAAGCAGATCACACTGATGGTATAAAGACAGCATCCCTGGCTCACCTCAGAGGAGACATGGAGAACATGGTCCTGACTGACTTCAGAGGAGATGTGGAGAACATGGTCCTGGCTGACCTCAGAGGAGACGTGGAAAACATGGTCCTGGATGACCTCAGAGACATGGAGAATATGGTCCCGGCTGACTCAGAGGAGACATGGAGAACATGGTCCCAGCTGACCTCAGAGACATGGAGAACATGGTCCCGGCTGACCTCAGAGACATGGAGAACATGATCCCGGCTGACCTCAGAGACATGGAGAACATGGTCCCAGCTGACTCAGAGGAGACATGGAGAACATGGTCCTGGCTGACCTCAGAGGAGACGTGGAGAACATGGTCCCAGCTGACCTCAGAGACATGGAGAACATGGTCCCAGCTGACCTCAGAGGAGACGTGGAGAACATGGTCCCAGCTGACCTCAGAGACATGGAGAACATGGTCCCGGTTGACCTCAGAGACATGAAGAACATGGTCCCAGCTGACCTCAGAGGAGATGTGTTTTTGTGCAAATACCATGCTGTTTTTGTTGCTATGGCTTTATGGTATAAGTGAAGTTAAGTATTGTGATGCCTCCTGCATGGTTCTTGTTGCCGAGAACTACTTTGGCTCTTCTAGGTCTTTTGTTATTCCAAATGAATTTAAGGACTGATTTTTCTATGTTTGTGTGGAATGGCCTTGGTAATTTAATGGGTATTACAAAATATTGAATCTGTAGACCACTTTTGAAAGATTGGCCATTCTGATATTTAGTCTCCCTTAAAGCATTCTTAAAAAAAAGATTTTCAGACACAAAGTATGTAAAATTTTATATAATATATAACTTCAAAATATATAGTTTATTTAATAAATGCCCATTTTCAATTTTTACAGGAATTAGAACAATAATCAAGCTTCATGTAGAAACTTAAGACATATGTAGTTGAAAAATAAGTTTAAAAATTTCAATTTTATCCCAATTTTTCATTTAAAGTTCCCAATGACATCTTACTCATTATATACAAACGTAGGAATAAATAATATGGTAGAAATATCTTCAAAGACCCCAGAATTTTAATTAGAAAGAAAATATTAGAAATTTAATCTTCTTTGTATGTGAGAATGAACTCTCAGCCTATTTTGTATTTGTCTTTTATATTTGCTGGTTGAATACTAGCTCTTCTTAAAGTAGTACACTGACTTTATTCACTGTCTTTCTCAGGAAGGATGTGTGTGATCCAGTAATTAAAGAAAGATGAGATTACTCTGGCATGTTCTGAAATGCAAAAAACAAAAATAAAATAGAAAATAAAGCCAAAATAAAGAGATAAAATAAAGAGATAAATCATACATTTTTTTTTTTTTTTTTTTGGTGGTACTGGGGATGGAACCTAGGGGCCGTCTACCTCCATGCTACACCTCCAGACCTATTTTATATTTTTTGGAAACAGGATCTCACTAAGCTGCTGAGAACCTCACTAAGTAGCTGAGGCTGGCTTATAATCAAGCTGAACCTGCGATCCTCCTGTTTCAGCCTCCTAAGCGTGGGGATTACAAGCGTGAGCCACCACGTTGGGCTCACATTATTATTTTGTATACATTAAACTTTGGGCTCTTAGTAAATCCTCAGGAAGGTAATAAAATGCAACCTTGATATAAAATGACATCGACCAGCCAGGCGTGGTGGCGCACGCTTGTAATCCCAGCATTCAGGAACTTGAGCCTGGAGGATCGTGGTTCGTGGACAGCCTCAGCTACTTAGTGAGGCCCTCTGCAACTCAGTGAGACCCTGTTTCAAAATGAAGAATAAAAATTAGGGCAGGGGGTGTAGCTCGGAGGTCGAATGCCCCTGGGTTCCATCTCCAGACCCGCAAAAAAAAAAAAAAAAAAAAAAAATGACATCGACCGTGACATAACATAAGCCACAAACCCCACACTACATGATAAATAGGAGAAATGGTGCATCAGCTCTGAGTGCTTGGTTCTGCTTGGGCTTTCAAGTTCTACTGGGTCTGAATTTCATGGTATCACAGTACAATATGACAAGGTTAGAATTCTATCAGAAAGAAAACCATACGCAAAATGAAATTACAATGAGACAGAACTTCACGTCAAGGATGAACAACCAGGAGGAAATTAGAAACAGAACCCCAAGAGACGAGCTGGGCCATGCAGCAGCCGGCACGTGTGAGGGCCATCACTGTGCCAGGACAGGCAGGTAAACGGCCTGAGAGACCAAGGAGTCTCCTGCATCACCTGCCAGGCCTTGCGTTGCTTCCTGCAAGAACTGTAATGGTGAGCCAGATTCTCTTTGGGCATCAGGCCTCGTGACGTGCAAAGATTCTGCCATTCCTAACAGAGCAAGCACTATCCCTGAGGGTAGGGGTGGATCAGGCAGTTTGACAACCAACCAAAAATACAGACCAACTGCCCTGTTAGTTAAGACCTGGTCTTATGTGAACATGCCAAGCTCTACTCCCTTCTGGGCATGACCTCCTGCTCCTGAGGCACGCTGTTCCTGGACTGTCTTCTCTCCCATGCAGGCAGACCCCGTGGGAGATAGAAGTGCTAATGTCCCTTCTATTGGTCTCTCAACCCACTGTTTGTCTTCCCTTGCAGGCCAGCCCTGGCAGGTCATCTTGGCTGCCAATCACTTCTGGTCCCTTCTTCATGGCTTGCTAATAAACCCTCTGCCCCTGCTCCCCTTCTCTGCTCTGTCCAGGCGACCACCACTCCTCATCTGGACGGGAGCCCTGGACTCCTCCAGGGCCACCCATGCCAAACCTGCTACTTCTAGCAATCTCGCTTCCCTGCATTGGCCCCTTGATTCTTTCATGGGCTCAGGGCAAAGCCTCAATCTGTCCCCCTGTCCAGTCAGTCAGCAGAATCCCCTGGCTCTTCCTCCACAACAGCGGGACACTGGCCATACCCAACCTTCCTGCACTTTGCTCTGCCCCAGGCTGTCATCGCTTTGCCCCGAGGCCTTTAATACAGCACTCACCGGTCTCTGCTCTCGCCTCCCCACTCAAGTCTCAACAAAGTGGGCCAGAGACCTGCCAATCAAAGCCTTCTAGGAACTTTCCGTCCTCTGTGAATAAAACCACACGTTGCCATGAGCTCTGGAGCTGGTCTCTCCAGCCTCGTCTTCTCTGCTTTGCCACACTGGGCCTCCTCAGCGCTGCACACTGTGGCTTTTGGGCTCCCGACAGATGGGTAGTACATGTCTCAGCGAGGCTGTGCCTGGCTCCAACAATGCGGGCCTCCTGTTCTAGGCCCTTCTTTATAGTTTCTTACCAATGACACCTGCTGTGTATTTCATTTATTTACCTGACTCCTTTTGTCTCTCTCAACAGGAAGCAAGCTCCTGAGGGCAGGGCCTTCACCTGCCTACTTTACTGAGCCTTATGAGCTAAGCAGCTCCTGCACAGGTGGATGTGAGACTCCGCTCCTCAACAAAGGGGGCTAAAACCACGACTCTGCTTGCCATTCACCTGCTGGCGATGCTAGGGCCACGCTGGCTTGATTTGCTATCTAGCTTTAGAATGAGGGTCTTGACTTCAGTTCCACTATGAGGGAGGGCTCTGAGGAGGAAAGTGTATGTCGTACTGTCCTGAAATTCCTTCAGGCAAGCTTGCCCAGTGTCTCCTCTGGGTCAGGCATGTGCTTGGCCCTTAGTGACTTCATGTTTATGTTACCAAAATATGCCCACATGTCCCATGTCCCACACGCGGCTCTGGGACGATGTGAGCACAGCTGGTCCCAGCACACTACAGTTAGCCTGGAGTGTAATACCCAAAAAGATTGGGGAAATGGAGCTGGGCATGGGGGCGCACGCTTGCAATCCCTGTGCTTGGGAGGCTGAGACAGGAGGATCACACAGGTTCAAAGCCAGCCTCAGCAACTTAGTGAGACCCTGTTTCCAAATAAAATATAAAATAGGTCTGAGAGTATAGCCCTGAGGTAGAAGACCTCTGGGTTCCACCCCCAGTACAAAAAAAAAAAAAAAAAAAAAAAAAGATTGGGGAAATGGACAAAAGAAAAAACTCACCACAATAATTCAATGCTCTGTCTAACTAGAGTTCAATAAGGCACCAGCATCTTTGGTGGACAGATGAAAAAGAGGAAGAAATAATTCTTCCATTGTTTTTTAAGCTGAGAAAAACTGGCTCTAAATATTCATAGTTCACAAGTCTGAAAACTTAGATGGCACATACATTTCTATGCATATTATTATTTTTTTGTGGTGCTGGGGATGGAACCCAAGGTTATTCTACCTTTAAGCTACACCCCCAACCCTATTTTTTTTTATTCTTTATTTTGAAATTGAGTTTCAAAGAGCCTCACTAAGTAGCTGAGGCCGTCCTCGAACCGCAATCCTCCTGTCTCAGCCTCCCAAATGCTGGGATTAAAAGCGTGTGCCACCACACCCGGCTTCTATGTATATTACAAGAAATATTTTTATATTGGGTAGAGGTAGGTATAAGAAGCCTATTTCTCTCTGAGATTCTATTCTTCCAAGTCATATGTGTGCCATCATATTTTCTGATCCATGGCTGTTTTGGTGGATTTTCAGAGGAAACCTTGATAAGTGCTTCGAAGGTGGTGCACTGAATAAACGGCACAGTACTTACCAGGAGGCATCAGGCAATGGTCCGGGAACATCTCCAGAGCATACCTGAGTCCCTCAGTGTCGTGCAGAAGCAGCAGCCTTCTCATGTGGTCCAGAATGAACACATCTGAGGGAGGCATGCTGTGGGACTCAAGGCAGCTGAGCAGCTCCTCAGTGGTTTCCACACAGACAGCTGAATCTGAGTCTTTAGAGACACCTGGAAGAAGTCAGTATCACTTAGAAAAATAGCTGAAGATAAACTTCATCGCTTAAAGAAGCCTCAAATACCTTTCACTTAGAATGAGATGTCTGGGATGTAACAGAATGAGAGCAGGAGAGCCTCAGAGCAGGACTCTGAAAGTAGAGCCCAGAGGCTGCTGCATGACGGTGGAAACCTGGCATCTACTTGTGTGTCTGATCTTTCAAAACACCCTCCAAGTGCGAAATGTGATTCCGAGTCATAAACAGCAGCAGGATAAACCAGACAATGGAACAAAGTTCTCCACTCATGTGTCTTTAAAAAGCAGCAAGAATGTAAGCCATACTCAAGGATGGAGTGAGCTCCTGTGTGCTGCAAGGAAAACCATGCCAGCGAGAGCCTGGCTTCTCTTGTTTCCACTAAAGGGCCAAACTTGGTCTAGGTGTTGGTCTTGTGAGACAATGTGCACTTTTTCTTGGTTGCTTTTAAGGTTTTTGTTTTTTTTTTAATCACTGGATTACAGCAATTTGACTATAATGGGTTGAAGAGGTGGTGTTTGTATTAACCCTGCTTGAGTCTACAGAACTTCTTAAACCTGTGACTGTATGCCTTTATCATTCTGAAAAGTCTCTCTGTATCCCTTCAGATGTAGCTCCTGTTTGGCCCTTTCTCCTCCACCCTGGACTCCAACTGCGATATCAGCCCATCCTAACATGTCTGTGGCCCCTGGGGCTGTTTCTATATTTTCTACTCTTCTTCCTTCTGCCTTTCATCCTGGGGACTTCACTGATCTTTCTTCCCAGTTGTTAATTCTCTTTCATGCTGAATCTAATTTGCTATTTAAACTCATCTTTTACTTCTGAATTTCATTTGTTATGTTTCTTAGTTCTAGATTTGCATTTGATTGTCTGAATGGATTCATATGTTTTCATCTTTTTTTCCTGAATAAATATCTTAATTGAAATGATTTTAAGCCCACTGACAGCATTAATATCATGCTTTTGTGTGTGGGTTTTTGGTTATGTGGTCCTGTCTCTTGGCATGTCTGGTAAATGTTCCCTGAATGTATATGATAGATCACAGTGGTCTTGGGTAATGACATTGTCCTCCACAGAAAGCTCACCTTTGCTCTGCTGGAAGAAAGAATGGGGAGGCCAACATGACTCCTTCAAGGGCTGAGCCTACCAGAGGGTGGACTGCCTGTGGCCAAGTAGCATGCACCTCTGCTCTGCCAGGATCTGAGCACAGCCGGGGAGCCGCACTCCAGGATGGAGTAAGCCCCATCTGCTCAGCACCTCGACACTGCCTAGAGTCCTCTGCCACAGGAGGCCCTTCACTCAGCTTCTCCTCTTTCAAAACATGGCAAGGGGCTGAAGGGAAACCACCAGTACTGGTTTGTTTTTTTTTTTTTTTTTTTTTTTTTTTTTTGCCTTTCTCATCAGCCCTGGACTCTCTTCCTTGACACACACTCTTCTGGTTGGTTTGCCTCTTAGGGCTCCACTGGGTCCCTTCCCCAGACCCTACTCAGTGTCACACACTCAGAAGCAGCAGACACCTTGGAGGAAAGGTGGCTATGCATCTTGGCTCACCTCTCCAGGTGGTTCCTGAGATTTGGTCTTCTTAGATCTGGTCTCTTCTGTAGCTCTTAGATTATTTCAACATATTTTATTTTTTATTTTTAGTCTGGCTTTTCTAGATACTCCTGGCATGACTGTTGATCTGCCGCAGCTCCCGTGTCATATCCAGAATGGAAATCTACTGATGTCTCTGCATCCCACTTCTATTTTGTAGTGCGCTGCACTCTTCTATCTGGGTCCTTTAGATATTTGTTAGGTATGTTCTCAACCTTCTAAAGACTGCTGATAACCATGCGGAAGACAGAAGGGTGAGTGCCACCTGCACCCACCTTCTTGGTTGAAGCCATCTATTCCTGGCATTTCTGCACCCCTGTTTAAATCAGTTACTTCCTGTATAATTACAAAACCAACGCTCCTTAATTCCTAGGAACTTGCTGACTGTCCTGTTGGCATTTGGACCTACTGACCCCACTATGTTTCCCTGGGTCTCCAAGTAAAACTCTTTCTCCGATGGGAAAGAGCTGGTGGGGTGATGTCCTGGCTCCAGGTTAGTGCTGGCTTCTTTCTTGTCCTTAGGTCCACTGTTAACAAAGCCTTATACAAATGTTGGCAATTGCCATCTATGAGATAAACCTACTTTTATTCTTTGTATCCTATGTCAATACTAATAATTACTAAAAAATGTATATTGAAAACATAAATCAGTAAGTCATGTGTAGAAGAGTAAAATAAAATGTGTCCTAAGGCAAGAGCTGTATGTCTTTTACCTCTCTAGTGGCTAATGAAAATGAGCAGGTGCTCAAAGCCTCCACAATGAATTCATCTTTATCTAGAGGCAGCCAGGAACACCATACTTCCAGAATCTGATCTTAGAGGAAGGGAGAACACAGGTACACATACCTGGAACCGTGACTTTCTCCTGGCTCTGCTCCTCCTGCTCTCTGGTGCAAAGATGTCAATATTTGGGTTTTTGCCTTGAAACTACTTACTCTGAATATTTTAATGTTTTATATTGTAAATGCTTAAGTATTTTACTGTATTTGGTTATTTTCCCAAATATTAAGTGGATGACATTATTTAAAGGAAACGGGCAAAACATACCATCATAAAAATAGATTTCTTGTGTTGACTTCAAAAAGCTTAGGACGCGGTCTGCCTTTCTGCTGGTGATCTCCAGGTCCTCCTGGGCGGTGGCTTCCTCGTCCTCCCCGCTGGAGCCTGCCTCCTTGGGGTCTGGGACTGCTCCGGCAGCACAGCTTGTGTCTTCCTGCTCACTGCCGCTCTCCTCGGGCTGGTAGGTGAAGCTGAGCCCAGAGGGCTGTGGCAAAGAGCCGGATGCTCTCTTCCTCCTGAGTTGCTGTTTCTTTTTCAACTTCCTTTTCTTATTTTTGCTCATTTTGGGGCCATCTGTGTGCAGTGACTGTGATTTTTCTTGTGAAGGACTCTGTGCTTTCTCTAATTCTGCTTGTTCAATGTGAACATTATTAGGGCTTTTAAACTTTTTCTTTGACTTATGCTTTCTAATTCTTCTTCTTTTTGGTTGATCATGAAGATCTTGATCTGCTTTTAAAATTTCAATACAACAATTTTCAGTACAATTTAGTCATAACAAATACAGTATGATAAAGCAATTTTCCATCAGGATTTTATAGAAAAGTAGCAAGGTATTTAAACTATTAATTCTGATTCTTAACTTTCCCTTACCGTTAATTATACTATCAAAGATCCTGGGATTAATCAAAAAAGTTTCAAATACATACACACACACTCACATAAAAATATATGAATGAATTAAAAAAAGGATTAGAATGAGTTGAATATCAAATTAACTCAAAACAAATGATTTACACCCTCCCAGTTATTACAACATCTAGTGCGCTCTTAAGGATATAAGAGTTGTTTTATTGGATATAAGGCTTCATTCCTATAACCTTGAGGAAAAAATCCACAAATTCTTATGTTGTTTACATTTTACTTTAGTGCCTTCTAGGAGTTACTTCTGTGCAAGAGTAACATGTAAATAATGACAATTTGTCCCTCAGAATTAGCAATAGGTCACATTCCAAGATAGCAGAATTTGGCATGCAAACCAAACAGATCAATGTTGTGTTGGTAAATAAATGGTTAACAGTTAGCTCTGAGGGTAGAAGGGTCCTGGGATGCACCACTGTGACAATTTCTCTGGTATAAACACTCTGGTATGGCTGAGTGCAGAGTGCTACTGTGACAGCACTGAGTGAGAAGACAGCCACACTGGCGTCTGCAGTGCTGATGGGACAGAGCAGCAGAGCCCTGGACAGGGCGGGGGAGGAGAGGGAGGACCACACTGCCGTGGGCCTGGAGGACAGCAGGAGCATGCTGAGCAATGGCTGCACACGGGTTTGGCCAGGAGCACCAGCAAGGAGGAGGAATGCCCACACATATGACACTTCTACACCAGGAAGGTCTCGAATGAGTACCTGGTGCCAAGCCTGGTCAACAGAGGCAATAGCCCACGAGGCTGCACGTGGAGATGGAGGAAAGTGGTGCCACCCTGCACTGTGCCAGCCAGGTCTGTGCACCCCAAAGGTCACCAAGCACAGCAAGGCCCCGCCCATACACCCTCTGTCCCTGGGCCCCTGGACGGAGTGGTCCCTGGCAGTTGGATGGGTTAGGAAGTGCTTATTGGCTCTTCCTGAGCTGCACATTGCTCTATCGCAGATACTTGTGAGAAATCATGACTAAGTCACAGATATGAAATGTGCATAGGGCAGATGTTATTAGGTTCGATGAAAACTTGTTTTCTGTTGACTTCTACTAGTGACTTTAATTTTCCCCTCTGAAAACAGTGGAATATGTCTAATTTTTCTCTCATGTTTAGTTCGTCTAGGTGGCCCTCAGGTCCACCCAGGTTTTCTCAACGTCCCTCACAATGCTGTCCGTGGAACTGTGGGTAGCTGCCTGGCCAGGCGTGGGAGGATCCTGCAGTGACGAAGCCCGGTGCTCGTCTCTGGCTGCACACCACAGGTCCGTGTGCAGGCCAACTCCCATGGGGGTGACTGAGAAGTCATGGCATGCTTTGCCCACCCTCAGAACACACAAAACATGTATGTTAACAAGTACTGGAACTCTCTCATGGCAGCCTCCAGCTGTGTGTCTTCACAGATGAGGCGCTGTGTGCTGGGAGCGGTGAATAATTCCACTGCTATTTTTGAATGAGAGTTCTCAGCTTTCTCCTGATACACTTAGCAACCGTATCTATGAAACCTACTGCTACCTCAAATGTGGCATGAAGCCAAAACTACTACTCAAATAATCATGATATAGGATTATGGTCTAACCCATAATTAGTGTATTTTACTGCTTTCTTAATTCTTTAATAACCAGTGGATTTTGAATACGGTGTTTTTCCATTTCATTTGCAAATGTGAATTGGTGTCAGGGACCTGCTAAATGTAGCTGACAGACCAATGCTGATTTTAAGTATCTCTGAATAGATGACCCTTTAGCTGGTCTATGAAACACTAATGTTCAAAAAGTAGCTACTGTTTATAGATTCTTTTTTTTTTAAATTTCCCAGGTTTGGTTTAGAAAAGCCAAAAATTTATCCTCACTAGTGTCTTTTTATAAACAAAAGCATGCTTTACTTGATCAATTTGTAAAAAATAACCCATAGGCATTTTACCATTCCAAAGCAAACTCAGTGCCCAGTAAGGAGAACAGATGGAGGCGGGGCTCCTCTGCTGCCCTCTGGCCAAGCTGCTCTGCCTCCCAGCTCACAGCCATCTTCCTCCTCTGTGGCTTGCTTCTCTTTTAAGTAGTCAGACTACATATGAAGTGTCCTATTGAGAATGACTACACTGCTGATCTGCTATTTATAAGACTACAAAATAGTGATTTTAAGACAGGTGGCAAAAGGCTCTAAAACAATACATTTATCATATTTTCTCATACAAATGGCATGTGCCTACCTTTGAAAAGGAAAACAATACTCAATTAAAGAGAAGCTGGAGCCGGGTGTGGTGGCGCACGCTTGTAATCCCAGCATTCAGGAGGTTGAGACCAGAGGATCGCGGTTCGTGGACAGCCTAAGCTACTTAGTGAGGCCCTCTGCAACTTAGACCCTGTTTCGAAATAAAGAATAAAAAATAGGGCACACAGGGCAGGGGGTGTAGCTTGGTCTAATGCCCATGGGTTCCATCCCCAGCCCTGTTTCTATTTTTAAAATTAAATTTTTAGTCAACAATAGTCCCACAAAAGAACTTCTGGCCTAGATGGGGTAACCAGTGACTTCTACTAAACATTTAAGGAAACAAAACTGGTATTCATCTTACCTAAGTGTTTCTGGAAACTAGAAAAACAGTGACCAGTAACAGCTTGCACTTCATCCCAAAACCTGATAAGGACATTACAAGAGCTTCTAGAATATGTTACCTGTGAGCTCAAAGAGGAGAACAGTATCCACTATCAATTTAAACCACGTCTGAAGCCACCATGGGCTACTCATATTTCGCAACTGAGTAAATAAGATGTTTTGGGGCAATTTTCACATATAAGATAAAGGAGAAGCTTCCTTGGGGACTGTAGTCATAGAAAGACTGCAAGGGTGATAACAGCTGGGGGAGATATAAATACAGCTGCAAAGACGTGTTTCTGGACTTAATTAGTACAGTGTCTTCAGATGCACAGCACACGTGTCTTGCAGCCACTGAACTTGTTGTGTTCATCTGGACACACTGCTTCTGCACAACACCGCTTTCATTACATGCTCTGTTCCTTGCCAAGCCAGAAAGCATTCCTTAAACAGAAGTCATATTTACATCTGGGTGGAAAGATTCTGTTTGACCAAACTGCAGTGAGGCTCCTGGACTTCCTCTCAGGCCCACCTGTGCATGTCCTTATAGAATTCAGTCTTAGCAAGAATCCGGCTAAGCCAGTTTGGCCAGAGCCTGCCCCCTCCAATCTCATCACTCTCCCCTCATCCAGATGGCATCTGGTCACCTGGTCTACCTTCAGTAAAAATCTCGTTAGGTCAGTTGGGCCACAGTCCTCTCACCGGCGATGTTCCTACCCCGTGACCCCCACCTGCTCCCTGCTATCAAGCCCCACTGGCCCACTCTCTCTCCCAATGGAAGACCCTGTTGCCATGTGCCTATATCTACAGGCATGGTCGTGAATAAAAGTCTGCCCTACTGTGTGTGTGTGTGTGTGTGTGTGTGTGTGTGTGTGTGTGTGTGTGTTACTGGGTGGAGATTGAGCCCAGGGGCATTCTGCCACTGAGGTACATTCCTAGCCCTATTTTATTTTGAAACAGAGTCTTAATAAATTGCAGAGAGCCTCACTAAGTTGCTGAGGCTGGTTTTGAACCTGCGCTCCTCCTGTTTCAGCTTCCTAAATATTGGGATCATAGGCATGTGCTATCATACCTGGCTTTGCCCTGCTGTTTTTAAAAAGTGTCATGAATAATTTTTCTGTAATATCTTGACATAAATCGCAGTTATAACCCCCTGGTTTCCTCAGTCTTTTTGGAATAAGCTGACCAGAGTATTCTTAGATCCAGTGAAAAACACAAGACCATAATAATGTTACCAAAATAAGACATAGAAGGTATAGTTAAATTTTAAACTGGTCTATAAAAACATTTTCATTCCTAAACTATATAATTTCTCAAGAAAGGTTCAATGTGTGTATTGTTTGGGATTAAGGTGTCTGATGCAAACACCTATTTAGTATTTCCATGTAAGAAAGACTGATTACCCATGAAAAGTATTGATCTGGTTCTTATTTCCTAGTCTAATGAAAACATTTTTATTTGTTCATAATTTTTAAGATGTGCTTTTCATACTTCTATATATATTTTTTTGTGTGTGTGGTACTGGGGATGGATGGAGCCCAGGGGCATTCTACCTCCAAACTACACCCCTAGAAGGATTTTTTTTTTTATTCTTTATTTTGAAACAGGGCCTCACTAAATAGGTGAGGCTGGCTGTGAACCATGATTCTCCTGTCTCAAACTCCTGAGTACTGGGATTACAAAGCGTGCACCACCATGCCAGCTCCACACTTCTGCATATTCTAAATGGTTCATGAGAACCTTTGGCCAGGCTGCTTTGTTTGGTTAGCTTGAGGAGGAAACTAAGTCACCAGTTTGATTCCTGGGCCCAGAGGGGGAGGAGGAGCAGTTAGCAAAAACAACTCTTGCAGCAGGGGAACTGCTTCCTGGTTGCGGGGCACAGGTGCCGTGGGCAAGAGAGGACTGTGGACGTGCGGCGGTGGGAGAAACGCTGTGCTGACAGTCATGGCTGGCTTTCCTGAGCCACGTGAGGACGGTTCAGCAGCATCCCACCCTCTGCCTGGCAGGCTCAATAGCTGCTACAGCCCCCCCCCCCAGCCCTGCACTGGATGCTCCCCTGAGGGCCTCCTCAGAGCTCCTCCATGCTGCGGTCTCACACTGAAGGGTCAGCAAGCTACACTGTGCCTTTGCTCTGCCTCCCCAGCCCCAAACCTGGCCTTTTGCAATGGGAGTGTCCTCCCCAGCCACGGACCAAAACTCAGATTTAATCTTAATTAACAGGCCTAGATGCGAGAGCTATGTGTTGCTAGAGGCAGCTATGTTGGGCAAGTGGGGAGCACAGCAGGGTAATCCCTCCAACAGCAGCAGGAAAGAGGGGCCGGGGCAGGACAAGGATTCCAGACATCTGCTCCATTAATAAGGCAATCTACGCTTTTTTTAAATAGTAATTGGGATTGAACACAGGGGCATTCTACCTCTGAGCTACACCCCCAGCCCTATTATATATATATATTTCCATTCTTTTGGGTACATATATATTTATTTATATATACATATATATGATATTTATTGTGCAATACCGGGGATGGAACCCAGGGGCATTCTACCTCCAAGCTACACCCCCCAGCCCTATTTTTTATACTTTATTTTGGAACAGGGTCTCACTGAGTCGCAAAGGGCCTCTGATAGGTTGGATCCCTCCCTCCTACTGTCCCCAGTAGGAGGAACCCCAGAAGCCAGAACGGAGATGTCACGAAACTCCAGGTGCCGAGGGAGGATGGCCAGCCCCACCCCAGGATCCAGCTCCTTAAAAATCCTCACTTCCTCTCTGACTGTGACTCTGCTGCTCGGTCATCGGTCCTTCCCCCATGGTCGGCAGACCTCACTGGAAGGTGCCCGTTTGATTAAAGAGGCCTTTAATAACTTGGTTGGTGTTTGCCTCCTTTGCGACCCCCAACTCAATTTCAACGTTACAGCCTCACTAAAGTAGTAGCTGAGGCTGTCCATGAGCCTCAATCCTCCTGTTTCACCCTCCCAAATGCTGGAATTGCAAGCATGCACCTCCACACCCGGCTTTTTAAAAAAAATCTTTTTTGGTGCATTGTAGTCATATATCTTAATGGGCTACAAGATGGTGGAGATATACATGCACACATCACCCAATCAGCCCTTAACAAATTCCCACCCCATTCCCTCCCCCTACCTCCTTCTCATGTTTGGCTTAGTGAATGGCATTGATATGCTTGTTAAAGTACATCATATACTAGAGAATTTCATATATTAGAGAATTTCCCTCTTCCCCCTCCCATCCCCTCAGTTAGGTCGCCTTATTTGCTCATCTATAGTACCCCCTTCTTCATCTAGAGTTCCTCCTGAGACACATTTTCTCCCTAGCTTCCGCATACTAGGGAGAGCATTTGATTTCTTATTTTTTTGTGACTCACTAATCCCACTTAGCATAATGTCCTCCAGTTCTATCCATTTCCCTGAAAATGATGTAATTGTGTTTTCCTTATGACTGAGTATAATTCCATTGTGTACATATGCCACAGTTTTGTAATCCATTCATCTGTTGATGGACATCTTGGATGGTTCCATAGTTTGGCTATGGTGAATTGTGCAGCTATGAACATAGATACACATGCATTCGTTTGGTAGTTTGGTTTCCTTTCTTTTGGGTAGATACCCAGAAGTGGTATTGCTGGATCATATGGTAAGTTCGTTCCCATTCTTCTGAGGATCCTCCATACTGTTTTCCAAAGTGGTTGCACTAATTTACAATCATACCAACAATGTATTAGAGTTCCCACTTCTCCACATCCTTGCCAGCATTTGTTGTTGTTTGTGTTTTAAATGATTGCCATTCTAGTTGGAGTTAGGCAAAATCTCAGGATAGTTTTGATTTGCATCTCTGATTGCTAATGATGTTGAGCATTTTCAATATAGTACTTGAGACTCTAGCCAGAGCAATAGGGAAAGAAAAGGAAATCAAAGGAGTTATTTTTATTTTAAAACAGGGTCTCAGAAAAACAATGAGAACACAGAGGAGGAGAGGAAGAATTTTTTCAAGGTCATGCTGTAAAGTGACAGACCTAGGATTCACAGACAGGTTAAAACCAATATTCGAAGACGCTGGGCTCTGGGTGGGGGTCGCGCGCGGCGCACACCAGCTGGGGCCCGGGTCGCGGGACTCTGGGCCCCAGGCCGAACTGCGCGTAGCACTCCAGACCCCTAGAGAAACCGGGCCCAGTAAGATGCTGGGTTCTGGGCAGGGGTCGTGTGTGGGACACGCCAGATGGGGCCCGGGTCGCGGGACTCTGGGCCCCGGGCCGAACTGCGAGTAGCACGCCAGACCCCTGGAGAAACCGGGCCCAGAACAGAAAAAGATAAAGAAAAATATTGGAGAGGAGATAAGAAAGCCGTTATGGATGCCAGGACACTGGAGATGCAGACAAAACTTATCTAAATGCACTGGAACTTATGGAAAAATTCGCCATGAAAGAGGACTGCTATTTCTCTATATTGTTAAGAATCTCAGACATCACCTGTAAGAAGAGAGTTTCGCGGAGACCAAGGAGAAATGCGGTGTTGAAAGAGTTCTCCGTGATGGTGGTGGAGACTTGTATTCAGGAGAAGCAGAAACCGGATCCTACCAACTTTATTTTTTTGGAGAAATTACACCAAATGTCGAATGCTACCATCACGCATGCTTAGGAACACTGGACAACATTCAGAGTGGAAAAGGAGCCTGGGAAGGATTTGAAACGGTGGAGGCAGTGGCAATGCCAGTGGCCAATACTCAGGGGAGGCAGAGATATGACACATTACACCTGGAACCTTTGAAATAATAACCACAGAGACAGTGATCGGAACCTGCTGAGGGGTTAGGCGGGCGCCGGGGCCAGTGGCCGACATTGGAGCTTGCTGTGAGGCAAGGCCACTACTGAGGCCTCCGTGGCCGGGATTGGAACCTGCCAAGGGGTTAGACCGATGCTGGGGCCAGCGAGGCCGGCATTGGAGCCTGCCATGAGGCAAGGCTTGTGCCGGGGCCTCCGAGGTCGGGTCCGGAACCTGCTGAGGGGTTAGGCCGGTGCTGGGGCCAGCGAGGCTGGCATCGGAGCCTACCATGAGGCAAGGCCGGTACTGGGGACTCCGAGGCCAGGATAAGAGCCTGCCGAGGGGTTAGGCCGGTGCTGGGGTCAGCGAGGCCAGCATCGGAGCCTGCTGTGAGGCATGGCCGGTGCTGGGGCCTGAGGCCAGGATCGGAGCCTGCTGAGGGGTTAGGCCTGTGCTGGGGCCAGCGAGGCCGGCACCAGAGCCTGCCTTGAGGCAAGGCCGGTACTGGGACCTCCGAGGCCGGGATAAGAGCCTGCCGAGGGGTTAGGCCGGTGCTGGGGCCAGCGAGGCCGGCACCGGAGCCTGCCATGAGGCAAGGCCGGTACTGGGGCCTCTGAGGCCGGGATTGGACCCTGCCGAAGGGTTAGGCTGGTGCTGGGGCCAGCGAGGCCGGCATTGGAGCCTGCCTTGAGTCAAGGCCGGTATTGGGGCCTCCGAGGCCAGGATAAGAGCCTGCCGAGGGGTTAGGCCGGTGCTGGGGCCAGCGAGGAGGCCGGCATTGGAGCCTGCCGTGAGGCAAGGCCGGTATTGGGACCTCCGAGGCCGGGATAAGAGCCTGCTGAGGGGTTAGGCCGGTGCTGGGGCCAGCGAGGCCGGCATCAGAGCCTGCCGTGAGGCAAGGCCGGTACTGGGGCCTCCGAGGCCAGGATAACAACCTGCCGAAGGGCTAGACCAGTTCTGGGGCCAGCGAGGCCGGCATCGGAGCCTGCCATGAGGCAAGGCCAGCATCGGAGCCTGCCGTGAGACATGGCCAGTGCTGGGGCCTCCTAGGCCGGGAACGGAACTTCCGAGGGGTTAGGCCGGTGCTGGGGCCAACGAGGCTGGCATTGGAGCCTGCCGTGAGGCTAGGCCGGTGCTAGGGCCTCCGAGGCCGGGACTGGAATCCTGCCAAGGGGTTAGGCCGGTGCAGGGGCCAATGGCCAGCATCGAAGCCTGGCGTGAGGCAAGTTCACTCCTGCGGCCTCCAAGGCCGGGACCAAAGCCAGCTTAGGGGTTAGACCGGTGCAGGGGCCAGCGAGACCAGAAATGGGGCCTCCCATGAGGCAAGGCCGCTGCTTGAGACAGCGAGGTCTGGATCAGTCCACTCAGTAGCCAGGCCACTACTGGGACCATCAAGAGTGGGATCGGTACTTGCAACGCAGCATGCACAGAGAAATATCGCAGAAAATATAAATCAGACGTATCTCTTAATCAGCAATAACTAGGAGGAAAAGGGCAACAGGAAGAGGTTGAGCTATAGAAAGGGCCCTATAGTGAAGCAACTAATGTGAACAATCAGAGGGTAAGTAATACTGGAGGACAGAGCCTCTTTAAAATGCAGGAGGTACATAAACAAATGTATCAAATTGTAAATCACCAAAGAAGTGTGGGATGGAGGGAGGGGGAGGGAATGGGATGGGGGCTGGAGGAGGGCTAATTGGATGATGTGTGCTTGTATATCCTCTCAAGTCTTGTACTCCAATGTGATTGATATATGACTACAATGCACCAATTTAAAAAATAAATTAATAAAAAACAACAACAAAAAAACAGGGTCTCACTAGGTTGAGAGTCTAGTTACTTGCTGAGGCTGTCCTTGAACCTGTGATCCTCCTGTCTCAGCCTTCCAAATATTGGGGTTATAAGTGTGTACTGCCACTCCTGGCCCGGTTATCTATTTTATAGGCACAATGAGACATGTCCAAATCTGATATCTGTTTTTGTTTTGAAAGTATGTGAGAAAACAAGTAAATCTTGCTTTGCTCACAAGGAAGAGTATGAGCTTCCAATGTGGCCTGACCCAGCACTGGGGTGAAAATGGCCAGGCCAGCCCAGCCCACCTGGGACAGAAGAGTGCCCCGAGGGCCTGGGACAGGGTCAGCAGAACTCTGCTTACAAAGAACAGTGTGAGCTCCCAATCTGGCCTGTCCAGCGCTGGGGGTAAAAGTGGCCAGGCCAGCCCAGCTCAGCTGGGACAGAAGAGTGCCCTGAGGGGCTGGGACAGGGTCAGCAGGGCTCTGCTTACAAAGAAAAGAAAATGATAATCCATCCTGCTTATTTTATGTTATAATCTTGAAAGTAGAACAGATATCCTATTTCTTTTTAAAATGGCAGATTAAAATTTCTGATCACTATAGAGTGGAAGTATCCACTGAGGCCTTAACAAAGGGGGAGCTGCTGGAGCTCTCCAGGGATAGATGGCCCCCCACTTGGCAGGCAGCCTCCAGGGCAGCTTGCTTTATCCATAAGGAGGCCTGGTCTTGGTTCTTTCACATTTCTTTATAGCAAAATGTCATGCTAAACACATAGTGATCAGAAATACTGACTTCATCTAGTGTCCTAGTGAGATAGTATAAAATAAAGAATGGGTAGAAAAAGATAAAACGAAGGGCAAGAAAATACAATATTGAACTGAAGTTCTGCATACCTTTCCAGGCCTGCCAATCCCAGGTGAAGTCATTATCCCAGATCTGTTCTCTGGAATTTCTGGGAAATCCATGAATCTTAAAGTTACCATAAATTCACTTACTTATGATAATTACCTTATAAACTGTGAATTAGACCACAATAAATTGATTAAGAAACAAGCCACGCATGGTGGCACTTGCTTGTAATCCCAATACTTGGGAGGCTGAGACAGGAGGATCAGGGTCCGCGGCTAGCCTCAGCTATTTAGTGAGGGCCTCTGCAACTTAGAGAGACCTGTTTCAAAATAAAGAATAATAAAAAAAATAGAGCTGGGGGTGTAGCTTGGAGTTAGAACACCCCAGGTTCAATCCCCAGTACCGAAAAAAATAAAATAAAAAAGAAACAAGTTAGGACATTTTAAGAAACCAATAATTCAGGGGACTTTCCAACATTTCCCACTGATCAGATAATATAGACTACACACATCTATAGATCCTGAAAGCAACCGGACCACTATAAACTACCACAAACTGTTCTGTGATCACCAGTCTGATGCCATCTCCTACATCTTTCCTGCCCACCCCTCACCAATTTTCCTTTAAAAGAGGAGTCAGAGACCCTGAAAGAGTCTCTCTCTCTTACAGTTTTCATTGGTGAGCTGAAGTTGTACCTAATAGTGAGATTGATAGCAATACATTACTTGGTCTGTTTCCTTCCCTCCCTCCCCCAACCTCTTTCAACTGCTTGACTGGTCTCCATTTTCAGTTTCTCTTGAATGTGTATCTGCATTCCCCCAAAATTCTCTGTGTATGTCTCTGCCTGGTGGGTGCTAAAATTTTCTTCCATCATGTAGGTGAGGGACCCCGCCCGTCTTGAGTCAAGGTCTCTTGTCTCTCAGGCCTCTTGAGAACTGCAGAGCTCTGCTCCTTCCCCCACACTGGTGATTCTGCAGTCTGGGGGTGCCTATCCCAGCCTCCAAGCTCACATGTGCACTCCCTGCCCTGTGGGCATGTGAGGGCCTTCCCCCAGGCCTCCAAGTACTTCCTTTCACCATGTGGAGGACGGGCTCTCTCCCAGTCAACATGGGAGGGAAGGTTTCACAAATCAAGTGGAGTATACATGAAAAGATAAGTATGGGTGTTTACTGAGCACCTGGTGGGGGACAGAAGTCCTGTGTCCCCAGACCCTGCCACCCTCTCTCCCTCCATAGGGACCAGCCCTGCTCCTCCAGCACCCCAGGGCTCACTCTCCCTCTTTTCCCACCTTGTGGTACAACTGCACTTCTGAATTTTTGTTGTCATTTTCAAAGTTTTTTTTTTGTAGCTATTGGGTTAATTACTATGTTCGTACTTTACAGGTAGAATCTGCAAAATTAATTATATGCCTATATAGAAATTTACTTGTTAGTTACATCACAAAAGGAAAATCAGAAAATATTTACTATCTTGAAGAAATGACTACTTCATAGGATTTTCAGACTTCTCTATGATAGTTTTCAAGGTTGATGCTTTTCTCCATTTAAATATAAAATGTTTTAGATATTTTTTTTAAAAGTTCCAATAAGAACTGCCCAATGTCCAAACCATAGAACTTAGAACTCACACCTATGCAGCAAGTTACACACATTACCCTTAAAAAGGAAGATTTCAGAGAAGCTCAGCTTCTAGGATATAAAACGCTGCCAATGGTTCCATTGTAATTTGTAGGTTGAAGTCAAATGATTCTATTTCTAGGCTAACAAACTGCATTTCTTTCTATAGTGACAAAGCGATAAAAACACTCATTTTGTATTGAGCAAGATCAAGTGCATAACACTGAAAGGGACATTAATCAAACACCAAAGTCTGTTTAAAAACTGAGCAGAAGAGAGGATGGAAAAAGTAGAAACAAGAGACCTCATTTTATAAGTCACATCACCGGGTGCAATTTCCATTCTTAACAAAATGCTTACCTTAGTGACACAGTGCTATTGAGCACTTAATGAGTAAATTACTGACTCGAACACCATGAACATGGCCAGGAAGATCAGAGTACCCATCTCGCTGCCTACTCCGACAGAGAGGATGGATGGATGGATGAGGACAAAAGGGACATGACCCTGGATGCTGATCGTGGCCAACTGTACTGCATAGGACCCAGACAGATGAAGACATTACCCTACACAGAGAGTGCGGCTCACCACCCCACCCAAGACCAGGACAGACGAGAGGATGTGACCTCAGAGAAAGAGAGAGAGGGAGGGAGGGAGGGAGGGAGGGAGAGAGAGAGAGAGAGAGAGAGAGAGAGAGAGAGAGAGAGAGAGAGACACCCACTACTCCACCCAAGACCAGGACAGAAGAGAGGATGTGACCTCAGGGAAAAGGAGAAAGAGAGAGAGGGAGAGAGGGAGAGAGATACCCACCACCCTGCCCAAGACCAGGACGGAGGAGGATGTGACCCGAGAGAGGAGAGGGAGGGAGGGAGGGAGGGAGGGAGAGAGAGAGAGAGAGAGAGAGAGAGAGAGAGAGAGAGAGAGAGAGAACCCTGCCCAAGACCAGGACGGAGTAGGGCATGACCCCACACAGAGAGAGCGACCTACCACCCCACCCTGGACCAGGATATACCTTGTGATGTAGCAAATGGTGAAGTTCCAATCACTGAAAATAAAGAGGTGGTCAGTGGGTGTGGCACTGGGGCCTCCAGACCTCAGGCTGCCCGGCGGTTGCTGGGGGACAGGCAGTGGTTTACCCAGCCCCCTCCCGCGCTGCCTCCCTGCCCTGCTTCAAGTGTGTGACTCCCAGGCATTGGGGGCCGATGTGGCTCTGCCTCTCGCCAGCAGCTCCCCACCCTCTCCTCAGCCTGAAGCGGTCACTGCTGACTGGGGTTCCCTGTGCGCTGTCGCTGACACCCGTCTTCACCCACCTGTGTTGTGTCTGTTGTGGGCATAAGGAAACACGTCTCTGTCCGACATGCTTGTGTGCTGGGCGTAGGCACAGCTCCAATCAGTGTTAACAATTAAGTTCTTGCTGTTCTAAATGTTTATATGAGGCAAAAATTCTTGGCAGATTGTTATATGGGGATTTAAAAATATTTAGTGGAATTTGGAGAAATTGTTTTGAATTTTTGGGTGAGGTAGAAACTTATTATTTCCCCAATTAGATTAACAGAATATATTATCACATTATCTTAGGTTTTTTTTTTGTTTTTTGTTTTTTTTCACTGTGGATTGAACTCAGGGATTCTACCTCCACGCTATACCCCCCAGCCCAATTTTATTTTGAAACAAGGCTTAGGCTCCCAATAGCATACTGTCTTAAAATCAGCTTCTAACACCTTTTCAAACATGGATCAGCCTTGGAACACAGGTGATCACAGGCACCTGCAGACTTGTTTTTAACTTCTGAAGGCCTTTCTTCTAACAGGCAGCGGTGCCCTGGAACTCCACCGGAGGCAGGGAGAACAGCTTCACTCACTTGTGTCCTGTGGTGACTGTAGCTCCTGGGCTGCTGCCTTGCAGGGCCTTGGAGGGGCCTCCTGGCTCCCTCCACCACACAGCAATGTGGCCACAGAGCTACGCAGTTACCCATCAAGGGAAGGCTGGGGACCCCGGAGGAGTCGCCCCACTGAATAATTTTCATAGCTTCTTACTAGAAGCACTGTGTATGTCCTGATGGTTCAGGCTTCTGTAGTCAGGATTCTGTCACCTGCAGAGACTCACTCTGGCTATTCTCTCTCCCATAACCTGAGCCTGCCACCCCAGGCCAGGCCTTCCCACAGGTCTAGCATGATTTCCCCCTCCCTCCCTCCCTCCCTCCCTCCCTCTCTGCTATTCCTGTATCTGTCTGTCTCCCTCTACTTCACCCTCGCGGTATCCTTGCTCTCCTGCCCCCCTTCCTATCTTCATCACTGAATCCTTGACACACCACCTTGAGAACTTCTTTAAAGTACTACAATGACTATTTCTCTCTCCTTTATTACACTTCTAAATTGTTTTCCATCAATCGACAGTACCTCTCTAGGAGGGCTCTGGAGGATGGGTTGTTGGACATGTGAAAAGGAGGGAACAAAGAAGAAATGAAAGGCCGGGCGTGGTGGCGCACGCTTGTCATCCCCGCGCTTGGGAGGCGGAGACAGGAGGATCGCGCAGGTTCGAAGCCAGCCGTGCTGGCGTAAGAGACCCTGTTTCAAAAATATAAAATAGGTCTGGGAGTGTAGCCCGGAGGTAGAAGGGCTTCCGGGAACCCCAGTACCACAAAAAAAAAAAAAAAAAAAAAAAAAAAGAAGAAGAAATGAAGACTCTGATGGCCGCTGACCGAGAGGCAGGCTCAAGCTGCCCCTACACAGAATGGACCTCCTCTTCTGGCCAAGACTCCAGCTTAATCTCTTCTTAGCCCAGCCACACCAGCTCTGTCTGGGGCTTCTCTTCCCCACATTCTCTTTCCTGCTTGGCTTCTGATTTGCTTATGGGATTCAATGCAAGCATCATCCCTTCTGCCTTCCCCAGCCCTCCGAGCACTCATACATATTGTGTTCCATTCAGTTGTAATCACCCCAAGGTCAAGGGCTGTGTGACTCCTCCTTGTCCTTCTGCCTGGCCACAGGGAGGACTACAGCGTGGGTGACTGGACACTATCAAAGGCAGTGTTAGCACTGAGTTCTTCTGAGCGTGAAAGATGGTGTTCAGGTCGGCAGTTTTCCAGCTACAATTCAAAAGGCTGACCAGGTAATTTATTTATTTTTTTTTGGTGGTACTGGGGTTCCTGGAAGCCCTTCTACCTCCGGACTCCACTCCCAGACTTATTTTTACATTTTTATTTGGAAACAAGGTCTCCTAAGCCAGCACGCGCGGCTGGCTTCGAACCTGCGTGGTCATCCTGTCTCTGCCTCCCAAGTGCGGGATTACAAGCGTGAGCCACCACGCCCGGCTGACCAGGTAATTTAGAGGAAAGAAGATTTATATTCTTATGATTCTGGGTTCAGTCCATGTGAGACGGGGACCGAGGATCTCAGGAGGCAGACAGAGAAAGAGCACCTGGACTGTGCTGCTCACACTGTGGAGGCCAGAGCCAGACAAAGCACAGGGGAAGAGACTGTACACAATCCCCAAGGCTGACCCCAGGACCACCTCCAGCCAGAGAAAGCACAGGGGAAGAGGAATGGTGCACAATCCCCAAGGCCGACCCCAGGACCACCTCCAGCCAGACAAAGCACAGGGGAAGAGGAATGGTGCACAATCCCCAAGGCCGACCCCAGGACCACCTCCAGCCAGACAAAGCACAGGGGAAGAGGAATGGTGCACAATCCCCAAGACCCACCCCAGGACCACCTCCAGCCAGACAAAGCACAGGGGAAGAGACTGTACACAATCCCCAAGGCCGACCCCAGGACCACCTCCAGCCAGAGAAAGCACAGGGGAAGAGGAACGGTACACAATCCCCAAGACCCACCCCAGGACCACCTCCAGCCACATCCTACTGCTGGAGCCTCCACCCAGGTCAATACATTACAGCGGATTTATCCATGCTGGAATTACAGCCTTTATAACTCAATTATATCAGTTCTGAATATTAATAAATAAACTTTTATATCTACCTTTTATATCTAATCTAACAGATGGGTAGAGAGGGTGCTTTGTATTCATGATGGAGCAAGGGGGTTCAACCGAGACCTGGGCTCCCAGGAAGACCAGCAAGCCATGGTTGGGAAGGGGCATACCACTGACTTCCAGCCCTGCTGCAGCTCAGTCATGCACTCCTGGCCTGCTCACGTGTTTCCTAGGACAGAGGTTTGCTTAGTCCAGCTGAGCTCTCTAGGTCTAGATGAAAGATCCCTGTCCCTACCCACTCCCTTGGGTTGACAGTCCTGACTGCCCTGCAGCTTCCTAAGTTTTGCCAATGGGCTCAAGCAGTCAGAAAAGAAGAAAAACAAAGGCTGACTTTTTAAAAGCTGGAGGGTCAGTGTAGCCACTGGATTCAAGGAGAAATAGATGACCAGCGCTTAATTTAAACAACCCTGGGACGGCGCTGCCCTCCTTTCTACTCTCTGAGAGCCCAGTTCCTTGTCAGCCAGCCCAAGCGGCCTCACTGTGCTTCCCAGCCACTCTCGAGCAACTTGCCCAGCCCACCTAAAGGCCCAGGGTTAAACTCTCTTCATACCGAGCACATAACTGCTAAGGAAAATGTAGACGAGGGATGGACACATGGAAGGGAGGGAAGGCAACCTGCACAGAGGCCTGCCTATTTATAATCTGAGAAGCACACACAGCTTGAAAAGCTGCCGTCCCCAAAACATACCTTTCAGACATGCTAATTTTAGAATAATCTAAATTTGTCAAAATTCTCTTAGCTACTATTTGGCACCTACGTTCTGATAAACTGCTAGGGTAGAAACAGCTACCCAAAATAACCATTCTTCAGAGTATTCTAATTTTCCCAGCTGTTACATAAAATTTCCAGATACAATCCAGCTTTTAACTCTCAGTGATGCTGAGAGAACACCAGGGACCTTAATGTCACCAGAAAGGATTTCGGTGAAGACGGAACAATCTAGACACTGACTTTTTTTTTATGATATTAAGTGTGGATGCCTAGCCGGATGTGGTGGCTCACGCTTGTAATCCCAGCATGTGGGAGGCTGAGAGTGGAGGATCACAGTTCATGGCCAGCCTCAGCTACTTAGTGAGGCCCTCTGCAACTTAGTGAGACTCTGTTTCAAAATAAAAAATAAAAAATAGGGTAGGGCATGTAGCTTGGAGGTCAAATGCCCCTGGGTTCCATCCCCAGACCTGCAAAAAAAAAAAAAAAAAAAGTCGGTGCCTGGTGGTAATCACATATTATCTTAGGAAAGACTGATTTTGTTTTCACAAGCAAAGATTATATATTGCTAAACCATTTATTTTATGACTTCTTAGTAAATACATACTTAAATAATATTATCTAATCATTTTGAACAAGATTAGTTCTTGCATTACTCCCTGAAAAAGATTTTGATACTGAAATAATCTCCAACTTTTCTAAGTTAGTTTCCAACAGGCTGAAACTACACATATTCAGGGAATGTGTTCATTTGTTCTATTTATATATTTGTATTGAAAACTGACTAACAGGCACTTAGTGGTGAGGTGGCCAGACAGTGCTGCACCCACAAAAGCACGCTGGTAGGTGTCCGCAAAATATGTGCACTAAGATTCTTTAATTTTCTTGACACTTCCTACAGTGTGACCAACAAAATGATGGGAACCGTATAAGCAATGAGTGACTTGAGCGACAGCAACTTATATAAGACTGTTGGAACCACGAAGCAAGTCATTAAAATTAGACGAAGGCAATTTTTTTAAAAATCTAAGAAACAGCTGGGCGTGGTGGCACACACTTGTATGTAATCCCAGCACTTGGAGGCTGAGACTGAAGGATCGCACAGGTTCAAAGCCAGCCTCAGTCACTTAGTGAGGCTCTCAGCAACTTTGTGAGACCCTGTTTCCAAATAAAGTATAAGATAGGTCTGGGAGTATAGCCCGGAGGTAGAAAGCCCCTGGGTTCCATCCTCAGTACTGCAAAAAAAAAAAAAAAAAAAGAGTGAAGGTATAGCTTAGAGGTAGAATGCCCCTGAGCTCCATCTCCAGCACTGGAAAAAAATAAATAAGAAACAGGACAGTAATTAAAACAGAGAAAAGATATATTAAAATTATTCAATAACTATTATGCCACAAATGGTTGGAATACAGTAAACATACCCTTGAAAAAGGAAAAAGGGAAAATATTTAAAGAGAACTGCTCTTAACAAGGGCTCTAAACTGGGAGTGGTGACACATGCCTGTAATCCCAGTATTTGGGAGGCTGAGACAGGAGGATCACAGGTTCGTGGCCAGCCTCAGCAACTTAGTGAGGCCCTCTGTAACTTAGCTCACCCTGTTTCAAAATAGAGCTCGGGGTATAGCTCAGAGGTAGAATGCCCCTGGGTCCAATCCCCAGTACACAAAACAACCAACCAACCAACCAACAAAACAGCTCTGAGTCACTCAGCTGAGCAACAGGAGCCTTATGCACGGCACCAGGCTGAAAATCCAGTCCTGAGCTCACTACCCAGAACCACCCAGGCCTCACCTCTCCTCCCCAAAGGCACTAATGAAAGACAGGGGCATGATGTTCAATTTAATATCCCTCAGCATGGGTCATAGGCCACCAAGAATCTTAACTGAGGCATAAATACCCCTGGCAAAAATGAGAGAGTGAGATTAAAAGGATAAAAAAAATCTCAGAACTGAAACAAAACGAGTCTGGCCCACAGAAACACCTCCAGAGCCAACTAGTAAGGGCAAAACTGACTTGCTATGCTGGATCCTGCCCAACCTGGGAGCACAGCACGTAACAGTAACCCCGCCTTGGAGCCCCGGAGGTCAAATGGCCACAGCCCTGGTGACTGGAGGTCAGGGCCACGCAGCCCTGAGGCCAGGCAGCCCTGGTGACCACAGCCCTGCAGCACAGGCATTAGTGGTGAGTACAGCCCTCAGGGACAGAGCCCTCAGGCACTGTGCTTTCAACACTGAGGAACGATCCCAAGATTTTCTTTGTTCAAACTCTATTTATTTATTTATTTATTTATTTATTTATTTATTTATTTTTTGCGGGTCTGGGGATGGACCCCAGGGGCATTCGACCTCCAAGCTACACCCTGCCCTATTTTTTTCTTTATTTTAAAACCAGGTCTCACTGAGTTGCAGAAGGCCTCACTAAGTAGCTGAGGCTGTCTGCAAACCGCGATCCTCTGGTCTCAGCCTCCAGAACGCTGGGATTACAAGTGTGCACCACCACACCTGGCTAAACTCATTTTTTTAAAAATAAAGAAATGACTGGCTTTTACACTGAGGATCAGCAGCTGGGTATATCCTAGTATGCTCCTAACATTAGCTGTTAGACTACCAAACTGCACTTTTTATCTTATTCTTAGGAATAGACATAACAACTAATTAATGTGAAGTAATGGCCATTGTACAATCCCTTTCAATACTTTTTTTTTTTTTTTTTTTTGGGTGCTGGGGATGGAACCCAAGGGCATTCTTCCTCCGAGCTACACTTCCTGCCCTATTTTTTATTCTTTATTTTGAAACAGGATCTCCCTAAGTTGCAGAGGGCTTCACTAAGTAGCTGAGGCTGTCTGCAAACCGCGATCCTCTGGTCTCAGACTCCTGAATGCTGGGATTACAAGTGTGTACCACCGTGCTCGGCTCAATACTTTGTACTTATACCTTGACTCTCTTCTGATTATTTATATGATGTCTGAAGCTGGTTATTGCAGGAAAATTAACTGTTCCAAATTTATGACTATCTTCTCATATCAGAATGGGGGCCAAGTGCTTAGAAATAATTTCTTTACAAAAAAGTGGTGTATTTGTTACCTAAGTATAACATCTTTAGGTTATCTAGTTTGAAGAATTTCTAGTTAATTTAGACAGGAGACATCATTCAATATTTTTTTTTTGAAAACCAATATTTTATGTTAATGGTATATGACACCTGGGCAATAAAATCAATATGAAAATCCATTTATTTTTTCATTCATGTTAAATATCAACATTTCCAGTAAGACTGTGGACCCTGTCTCTTAGGCAATGACTACACATACATGAACACTATTTCTTTCCTTTTTTTTTTTTTTTTAGTACTGGGGATTGAACCCGGGGCATTCTACCTCTGAGCTACATCCCCAGCTCTATTTTTTATTCTTTATTTTGAAACAGGGTCTTTGCAGAGAATCTAAGTAGCTCTAGCTGCTGCAAACCTGTGATTCTCCTGTTTCAGCTGGATTCAAGTGCTGGGATTACAAGCATGCACCACCATGCCCAGCTCCATGAACACTATTTTTAAAAATGAAAAGAAGCCGGGGGTGGTGGCGCAGGCTTGTAATTCCCACGCTTGAGAGGCAGAGACAGGAGGATCGCTCAGGTTCGAAGCTGTGCTGGTTTAAGAGACCCTGTTTCAAAAAAATAAAAATAAAAAAATACAAATGAAAAGAATATAACTGTTTTGCCTGGTTACTTGCAGAATAAACTTCGAATGGTTTATAAAGACATGGAGACATGGCAAGTTTGACCCTTTATTACCTTTTTTTTCACCCCAAATAAACTAGATCTTTCACAATTATTTGCTTTCTCTGCCTAAAACCAAATCATCCTTCTTACTTACTAGCCAATATTTTCCTATTGGGCACCAGATCAAAGTTCAAGTCCTTTACACCCCCCAATCCTCTGCGTTCCTCAGCATATGTATCATGGCACTGATTACAGTTGAAACTTAGTGGTGGAATCTGTCTTCTTCTACATACTGACTGATCAGAGCTCCATGAATGAGTCTTATTATAGGCAATTTTGTATTCCCAACTTCTGGCATATAAGGGTCTCAATAAACACCTCGGATGTAGATCCAACAGAAATAAAGAGACTGCAATCAGAGGACTCTGAAAGTCAAAAGCAAAAGCTGCTTGTTTATCTTTTCCACAAATATGAGCCAACTGTCTTTTGGAGCACAAAGTAGTAGCTACATGTGATCTATTTAAAATCATCAGTTATCCTGCAGCATTCCCGTCCCCTGACTCTTGGCTTCTCTGGGAACCCAGGAGCCCTGGACCACGGTAGGCAAGAGCCACCTGGTGGAAGTGGAGTGTACGGCCATGTGAACATGGTCAGTCAACTGGAGGTAAATAAAGGGACTTACCGCCGTTGCTAACGCAGTGCAGACTGCTAGATCACAATGACTAATTTTATGAACAGTGGTGTTTCTTGTTTAGGCTGTGATTACCTGGAGATTAAGAAATGACCAAATTTGTGAGCATACTGGAATTTACATTCAAAACTCACAGGGCACAGCAGTCTCATCCTCCTACCATACCCCATATCTATACTGTGTCCATGTGGACTGTAACAACCATACACAATTTCCCCATGTCTGAAATTTTTTTCTTCCATATCTCATGTATAATTTTTAAGAATAAAGTAGAGATAGAGGAAAAGAACATTTGGTACAATTTTCATGGGAAACTATGCATAACCGGTAACCAAATTTGAATCTCTGTAACATGAGAAGGGGTGGGCTGGGGAGGACAACACAAGTCCCTCTGTTTCACAAAATGTGAAACTTGGGAATAGGCTGATCACCATTGTGAGGAAAACTACCCACAGCACAAGGTCAGATAGACTCCCTAACCACAAGACCACTTGTACTGTGTTTGGAACTTGATTTGTGCTGCGAGGCGGGCCTCCTGCAGTGAGTGCTTCCTTGACCCTAGCACCTGCTAGGAGATGGAGATGCACCTGGGGAAGAAGACCTTTCTGGTCCTACTCCACGAGGCTCACAGCTTCTCAGGGTCACCACCGTCTGACGGAAACTCTCCTTGCTTGGTTCTGCTCTGCCCCGCTTCCTGCTCCTTCTCCTCTCTCACTCTCATCTCTTGGAAACAGTCTTTGCTGAGGAAGTGCCTGGTTTGTTAGCATTGCCCTCGGCCAGTTCTGAGTGTGTGCCTCCCTGTGGAGCTGTATCACTGCTGGGTGGGTTGATAACCATGGAGGCGTTGAAGATCCCCTCCAGTGAAAGCCATCTTCATCAGTCCTCTTCACCCAGTATCACCTTACAGAACCTACATCCATCAAATCTTAAAACCAGGAGAATTTAGAAAACCTCCTAGCTCAACCCTCATTATACAGATTAGAAAAACAAGACCCAGACGGTAGATAGGTAAGAGATGGGAGAACACCCAGATTCCAGCACATTCTTCCACTTTACTCTGCTGCCTGCTGTGCTCAGCTACCTACCAGGCTGGCCTCTTTGCCTGAGGACTGTCTATTCACTCAATTACTAGCAGTTATGTGGCTGGACAGGAATGAGGCCACTCATTGGGAACACCTCTGGAACTGAGAAGTGTTATATGAACATCATTTTTGGATTTGGACCCTGTCTTAGTCAGCATTCTCACAGGTATAACCCAAAGACCTGACCATGCAACTTAGAGGAGGGAAGATTTATGTGCTTATGGGTTGGAGAGTTTCAGTTGAGTCCATGTGAGGCTGGGACTACAGATCTCAGGGCATGGCAGCCTGAGGCAAGTGAGGGTGAGCACAGGCTTCATTCTCACATCTTGGAGGCCAGAAGCAAGGGAAAGATCAGGAGGAGGAGGAGGGGCCACACACAAGCCCAAGGCCACACTCCCAGGACCATCTTCTCCAACCACACCCTACTGGCCAGGAACCACTGATTACAATGGATTTGTCCACTGCTGGGATTGCAACCCTCATGACTCAATCATATCAATTCCAAGCACCAATTTATGAGCTCTTCAGCCATTTTATATCTAACTATAATAGACTCATAACTTGAGTTTGGGGGTTTCTGAGTGGCACCACAGGAAGGCAAAAGGCCCTGAGGCTTCCAGCCTTATATTAATTCTTTCCTCAAGACTTCTGCTTTCCTCTCTGGACCACTTTAGCATCTTCTGACATCCCACGGTTCTTTGTCACTTTTAGGGTCGATACTGCAATCTTCTTTCCATACTACCTTTCTTTAGCTTTTGGCAACTTGCATATTATTTCTTAAATAATTCCTACTTTCATTCCTCAGTTATCTCATTCTGAAACTTCTACTAGTTGAATATATATTAACCAACATCTAATAAAAGTCTCCATAAATCTCTCTGTTATTGTAACACATTCACTGGAAGCTAAAAATGGTATAAAGATCTACCAAGATGAATATATTTATTTGATCCAAATATCTTCTGAATTTCTGGCAACAATGCTTTAGAAGAGATAAGTACGATTTAACAAAACAACTATGAGCAGAACAAATGTGTCCTTTTTTTCTCTCTCCTTTTCTCTTTCCCCTTACTTTCTTTACTAGGTAGGCTAAAAAACTGTAGATTTCACTGGTGAGTTATTTCAAAATTAACATCTGATGTTCTACACCTACAGTCTTTAATCCATCATCTAATTCTGTGCTAATTTGCTTCACTGAGATAGAGAAGAATCCAGGTACCAGATGTGAGAGCCAACAAGGTGCCAAAGACATAAGATATGACCATACTTTTTCTTTCACCTGTGTGTCTGCAGAGGTGAGTGATCTAAACAGGGATGTTTCCATTTGCAATCTCCTACATAGCCACCCTTGCCTAACCTGACAGCAAGGACAGGCTCTGACAGAGTTAAATACTCTGTCTCACTTCAATATGTCAGCCCAAGAATGAAAATGACTACCCTGCCACCTCCTGAGAAAGTATGAAATGGAGGGATGTGGGATGTCAGACCAGGGCTCTGCTGGACCTGGTAAAACTGTACCACGTCAAAGGAGCCGGGCTCGAGCACTGCAGGATGCTCTGAGCCATGGCTCGGGCTCTCTTCAGCAAAGACAAAGCACAGAGCAGTGGCCAAGACAGCACTAATAATAAGATCTGAAAACTATCTGTCTTAGAACAAAGGCCCGACTCTCAAAACACATTTGAAGAGTGGTGTCTAACTTTTACAGAATGTACATGTGAACTGCATGCTTAGCTCATGCTTCCCAAAGCCAGAAAGGTAATCCCTATTTCAACTGACATTTACTAGTGAAGTAGTAACCACAATAACTTCCATACAGATGACTTGGGTTCAACAACTTTGGCTTGGTCTGAGCACAAAGACCACATCTTGCAGAACATCCTGTGATTATGAACTGGGGGAGTCCTGACGCCTGCCTATTGGCCATCTCCACAACAATCACCCCACTTTGCTCACCACATATTGACTTGAAGGTCAGCTTCAGCAGGACCAGGCTTAGGCACGAGGACCGAGAAGCTGCTCACATCTGCACAAGCCCTGCGTCAAACCCAGATGACTGGCACCATAAGCATTGGGTGGGAAAATGGAGGGCTGAAGAGGAAAGCTACACAAATATGATGTGGGGAGGGGAGAAGGCAGACCCTCGTGTGCAGGGAGGCTGGGGAAAGAGGGCTGGGAAGGCTGAGCTTTCCACAGGGTGGATAGGCTAGGCCAGCCTCCTTGGATAGAGGCCAAGAGGCAGGAGGCATAGGTGGGTGGCAGCCACATGCTTCTGGTGGGCCAGAGATGGGTGGAGCAAGTCTGCCAGGGAGGCTGGAGAAGTGAGTCTTAGAGAGAGAAACTGAACCGGGCATGGTGGTGCACACCTGTGATGCTAATACTTGGGAAGTAGAGAGAGAAGGGTTACAGGTTCAAAGGCAGCCTCAACAACTTAGCATGGCTCTTACCAACTTGGTGAGATCCTGTTTTTAAATGAAAAAATAAAAAATACATTGTGAGAGTGCAGCTTGCATGTAGAATTCCCGTATGTGTAGCACCACACAGGGAGAGAGAGAGAGAGAGAGAGAGAGAGAGAGAGAGAGAGAGAGAGAGAAACTGTCCACTGAACTTGCACAACGGCAGGAGAGGCCAGCAGGCCTTTATTGAGCAGCGCAGAGCTAGTTCCTGAAGGGCTAATTTGGAAGTAACTGAGTGGCAGGAAGGAGGCCGGAGAGGTGGTGAGTTCACAGAAATGGCAGTGGAGGAAATCTGGAGGGACATGAGCAGAGGCAACAGGCCCTGCCATAGGCCAGGTGGCCCTGAGTGGGCTGGGCTGGGCCTTACAGGGAGGAGACCCAGCAAAGGTGGCCATACAGCAGGCGAGGGTAACAGGTGGTTCTGTCCTAGGGTCCTGACTCCTGTGGAACAGGACCCAACTCTTCCCTTTGCTGCATCCTGCTAGCTTGGCCTGATATATACTGGCTTTGCTAATGATGGGTCTGACCCCGAGGCCTCGCTACCCCCTGTCCAACCCCTCCAGCCAGTGTACCAGGCCTGCACTGCCTGGAACCCTCTGCCATACAGGGACACTGCCAGGGAGGCAAGACAACCAGAACCTCATGGCAAGATGTACTAGTTATGCATGGATGCTATTAGTAAATATTTAGGTATTAGCTATGCCTATTGTTGCAAACAAAAACAAAAGCAACCAACAAAGCAGGATGGAAGGCAGGCTGTGCAGCCCAGGAAAGAGAAAGCTGGGCTCAAGGGAGCTCAAGATACAGAGGGGCTTCCAGAGCCCTCCAGAGCCTTGCGATGCTCTCAGAAGCAGCAGAGGGAACCGGGAATGGCGACGCACAGCTTTTCCAATTCTCCAGAAGAAGGCTGTCATGGGGTGTGTACATCCTGGGGGTGGACAAAGGAGCCAGATCAAGGCGTGGTTCGAGCCTGGGTGTGAGACTTTGCACAGGTGCCAAGCACGCCCTCGGGCAGTGCTGGAGTGGCGCCGAGAGGCAGGCGTAGCCTGTGGGCACGGGGACGTGGGTGCTGAGGGCTGTGCCACTACACCAGCCACACAGGAAGCAAAGCACTCTGCTTCCCTCACCCAAGCATCCACCATGACAGGGAAGAAATGGAAGCCACCCGCTGAGGGCCTCAAGGGTGAGAGCGGGCCGTGCAGGCCAAGCAGCTCAGAGTTGTTCCATGGGGACTGGGTGACTTGGATCATCAGTCTTCTCATACTTTGGTGTACACAACATGCTCATAAAATCTGTTATAATAATGAAAGAGGCAGGCACCATCGTGAAATAAACAGATATTAATATTAGAAAATCTCGTACATCAATGTAAATAACAGCCGGGCGTGGTGGTGCACGCTTGTGATCCCCGCGCTTGGGAGGCTGAGACAGGAGGATCACACAGGTTCGAAGCCAGCCTCAGCTACTTAGTGAGACCCTGTTTCCAAATAAAGTATAAAATAGGTCTGGGAGTATAGCCCAGAGGTAGAAATCCCCTGGGTTCTACCCCCAGTACCACCCAAATAAAAATATAACAAAAATTTTAAAAATGTAAATAGCTATTTAAGATAATAATAACCAATCAACTTACCAATTGGGAACCTGGCTATTACTAAAATTAATGGGGCTTTTTTTGAAGAAAAACAAAAGCAAGAGAATAAGGAGTGGTTGGGGTCACTGGGTGCAGGTGGTACTGGGCCCGGCCTGTTCCTGCAAGAGACGGCTTGACTAGCAAGGTTCTGGCTGAGTGGCAGTGAACGCCCAGGAATGTGGTGCCTGTCCAATCAACTGGGCTGTGACGTTGCCTTCGAATGGATGGGCAGTTCCAGGGAGATCATCCAGCCCCGAATGCTGCTGAGAAACACTGGTCTGCCAAGAGCAAGATGCAAGGGTAAAGGAAATTAACTTACTGTAAAGCAGTTCTCTTTCTTAGACTCATGGGGAGAAATTAACCAATACTGTAGAAAATGCTGGATTTCGAGCCAGGTTGGCAGCGCATGCTTGTAATCCCATCACTTGGGAGGCTGAGACAGGAGGATCCCTAGTTTGAGGACAGTCTCAGTAATGTAGTGAGACTTTTAGTAACTTAGTGAGATGCTATCTCAAAAATAAATAAATAAATAAATAAAAAGAGCCGGGGGTATAGCTCAGATACCTGTGGGTCCAATCTCCAGTACAACAAAAGAAAAAAAAGTGAAATGGTGTATCTACATACACTGCAAAAGGAAAGCCTCCAGCAACCTCTGAGAGCTCAGTGCGGCCAAAAAGGCAGCACCTACCCGGCAGGAGACCCACGTGTTTGTGGAAAAGCCTGTCGGCCCGGGGACCTTTCACTTCCTGTCGGCCCGGGTGACCTTTCACTTCCTGGACTCCTCTATAATGCTTTGCCTTTCTTTGGTTAGAATTTTTGTGGTGAGGAAAATCAGGATACTTTTCCCTTTAGAAAAAAAAATTGGAGCATATAGAAAAGGAAGGGGCCCCTTTCCTAAAAACTTGCTTGTTTTTAGTTAAAAAGGAGATGGAGACACAAGCACACTGTGCTTCTCATTTCTGTGTGTTTGAAATGGGGTTCCCAGACCTGACCTGGGCACCAGCAGGCAGGGCCAGCTCAGCTCTGGCCGCTCTCGGGCAGCCCCACCAGCGTGCTCAGTCGTCTCTTCCAGATGACACACGTGTGTCGCAAGAGGACACAGACCTGGGGGGCAGGGAGGGCAGAGGGAGGCGTGGCTAATGAGAGAGCCTGCTTTCACTGGAGGAGGAGATGAGGTAGACACAGCAGGGTCCTGACACTGCACTGAAAGGCGGGTGAGCGCCAGCTCTGGAGGCTCAATAACACACACAGGCCTCAGGCGGCACGCCTGCCGAGGAGGGCTGAGAGCTGGGGGTGAGACTAGAGGCCATGGTTACAATTCTGTTTCTAAGGAGACGAAAGGGGCACCAAGGCTTGTTGCTATCTGTTGAAAGCTGAATTCTTGATTCAGCTACTCATGTGTGTTTAGCGACATGGGGCAGAGAAAGCAGCATGAGGAACAGTAATTGAGCCATAGATACGAAGGGAAAAGACGCGTTTAGCACAGAAGTAATGAGACACGGGTCGACCTAACACAGAGCGCCCTTCGCGGAGAGGTGATAGAGCGGCAGAGGCCCTCGAGTCTGCGCCTCCACTGCGGGACCTTCAAAGCCGCGCTGCCCTTCCTCTGTCCCTCCCGGGCTCTTTGTTTGCTCCCCGAGAGTGACATCTGAACACAAATCTGGTCCTGCCACCTCCTAGAACCATGGTGAGGTGGGTCCACCCAGCAGGACAAATCCAGGCCTCACTGCCCAGAGCCCAGGAAACTTTGCCTGCCATGGCCCACTACCCGTCCCCAGCGTCGGCTCAGGCTCCACGGTGAAGAATGTGCTGCTTGCCACTCTCCAACGCATTTTCTTGATATCTTTGTTGGTGGGTCCCCCGGGTGTCTACTTTCACTGGCGGCTGACTTGCTGAGATCCACGGCCCTTGCCCTGCCTTCCTCAGCACCCACAGGCAGGGCTCCTGGTCTCCTTCCTTTTCTCCTTCAGCACTACTTTTTAAAGTGTTTTGTTGGTGCACATGTATGTGACGATGAGATCCCACCACACACGCACACTACATGTACATTGCTGGGTCTGCTTCCTTTGTCAGCATCTCCCCTTTAGCTGCTCACCAGCCTCTGCCCTGAAGGCTTGCAGGCACATGGCCGCAGCCAGGATGAGCTCTTGCATGCAAGGGTCCTGCTTGCTGTCTGCTTATCAACAGGGCCTAACACAAACACCTGAAAGGCAGGTTGGCGAGCCTGATTACTATGTTTCCTTCATGTAGCTCAGGAAACTCAATATTTTTAGGACTTAATCTACAAAAGAACAAGTTATGCAACTGAGAGGGGTGCCAAGGTAGCTACCAGAAAGTAGGGGTCAACACAAACAACTGGAATAAACTGAGACGACCAAAGTGGTAAGCCGAGCTCCCACGGTCGAAGCATTGAGGGTGCGGCACCAGCTCTGCCCTAGTAAGCAGCAGCATACCAGTTCAGAGATTCCAAACCTTCTAGCTCTCAACTCCTGTGGGAAGATTGCACCTGGGCTTGTATGTAAGCACTAGAGACCACATAGTGCCTGAGGAAGAAGATTTTAATAGTTTAACAAGAATAAGCACAAGAGAAGAAAAGAAAGACAAGAAACATTAAAACACTCTCCATGTCCTTAATCTGCAAGTAAAAGACGAATGTAAAAAGGGAAGCTCCGAGCCAGTTTTTATGGCGAGGTGCACCAATGTAAACTGTATAGCCATGGCTTTCCCTTGGTCTGCCTTGACTGAAGGAAGCACTTCCCAAACCCCAAGGGACTGAATGATTTGTGTTTTCCTTGAACTGGATCTCAAATATTGGTAGCCCCTCTCTTATCATGACCCCAGGTGCTGGACTTCAGACAGGAACTGGACAGCACACCAACATGTGAGCTGCTGACTGGTATCCCACTGAGGAACCTGGGGAAAAGGCATGTTGGGAACACTGTATATTTTCTTCTAGACATTAAGTGGTTAGATCCCTGTCTTGCCCAGCTGCTCAGAGACAAGTTTCGGACTCATGAAGGATGTGGCACTTTCTACTACACATCACCTGGATTCCCAGAATTCTGTGATGGTGCCTATGATCCAGTGTATTCAGAGGAAAACGTTACCTATGATCCCTCCAGCCCCAGAGGAACTAATATCACTGCAATAGCTCATGGAACTTCATGTTGGGCAGCACCCTAGGGGTGTGCCAAGACAGTCGGCAAAGCAGTGTCTCTGCCAAGGGAACGAGGTAACAGGCTGAAGGAGAGTGAGAGCATCCCACAGACACCTGCTCAGAAGGAAGGCTTTCTTCTGGAATAATTTACGGAGGGGCTGACCTACGGGTGACAGGCCAAAGGTTAACTGGCTTCTGGCGAACACAAGAAGAGAAGTGGTCCCCGTGGAAGAAGGACCATTTTACTGAGTGCTCTGTCATGACTTACCCTATAGCCCAGGTGGGGACAGGTCTAGAACAAACCCCAGCTCCTGCATTTTAGGGTTGGAATTCAGGTTTAACAATACCATTTTCTTTTCCTACAACTCTTCCCACTTGTTCCTAACAAACTGCAGCTTAATAAGAGAATTCAGTCTGTGTTTGTTACATCCAGAGATTCCAAAGAAAGAAAGTCAGGGTGCAGACGGGAAAGAGGGCTGATACCTGGGCCTTGGTCCTGGCTTCTGGACCCAGCCCTGCCCTGGGACAAACCCAGTGATACAGTTGATAAACACTGAATTCTGACTTCACAAGGCACTGGGCCAGGGGCCAGGGCCAGTGAAACAGGCAGGATCCCAGCCTAAAAAAGCTCAGGACAGAGCGGAAGAGGCGCTTACAACTGGTGCTATGGGCTTCACAGAGGGCTTCCTAGAGGTGACAGAGGGGCTGAATCTGGAACCACGAGCACCACGAGGGGCCAGGCATAGGTGTCAAAGCCAGGTCTAACACTGGACCTGGATTGTTGGGTCGAGGGCTGTCAGAGCTGCCGATGGGACTAGTACTTACAGAACTGGGCTGGTGCAGCTCCGAGTGCACATGTGGAGCAGGTGGCGGGAGGACTGGTGGAGGGTGGCAGCGAGAGCTGGCCTTGCCCCCCACGGTCGTCTAGAAGTGACTGTCCAGATGATGAGTTGGTCTTGGCAATTCAGAGTCACATCAATGATTAGAAATGCTTCTTTGAAAAGTAGGGACAATTCAGCCTTTTCTTCCTTTCTGGCTTTAGTCCTCATGTTCTTCTTGCTTAAATTGCAACTGAACAAACTCAGAAACTCTTCCTTCTTTCTCCTTGGCGACTGTCTTTCCCACACAACCCTTGGCGGCAGTCAGGGAGAGGTGGGCATCCGAGGCTCCGCCTCTTATCCTGGGCCCACAGAGGGGCTCAAAGCCCCAGGACCCGAAAGGAGCAGGCGCTGGTGCGAGAGTCACGTGACCCCAGCCCTGCCTGATGGACCGGTTGAGGACTCTAATTTTCTTTCACTCTGAAGAACAGACGTCGGCAGCATGAGTAAACACTGGTGATTCATACCTTTTCTCCAATCTTATCATTTCAAAGTCTTTCATTCCTTATCATTTCAAACATCCTTAACCCACTTCATGGGGTTTACAATGAAAACCATTTAAATAAATACTAAAAAAAAAATCAAAACATTTGAAGATGAATTATGAGCTCAAAACTAAAAGACATCAACTTCCTGGCCCAAATTTCATTAATAAGTTGTTCAAAGCTATTCTGAAAAACTGGGTTAACATTTTCAGTTCACATTCACTTATTAAATGAACCAACAGGACCTCTTCTAGGCACACTTGCACACAGCAGACAGCAGCTACCCATGCTCCAAAAGATCCTTTGCCCTTAGTGGCAAGTGGGAAGGACAGACACAGAGGTAGATTTGGGTCAAGGAGGTTCAGGATGTCCCTCCTCAGGGAGCCAACTGACAGGTATCAGGCCTGTCACCAAGCCTCCGCTCCCTGGCAGTGCCCCTCACCTGTAAACTCATGTTTACAGCTCCCACGGATCAAGATGCAGAGGGGAAATATCTTGCCTAACAAAGAACCCATGAAAACATACTTGTAAAAATGTTGTATTAGAAGTTATAATAACATTGCTATTGAAGTGTTCAGTTGCCACTGTGCCTTAAATGGAGTGAATCCTAATTGCTGATTCCTCTTCTCCTTTCTAGAGACTCAGGCTTGCCTCTCACCAACCCAAACTGTTCCCAGAAAGTGCCCGGAGGAGGTGGCAACAGGCTGTGGGCTTAGGAAGAGTACAATTGCCGAGGAGTCCAGGACCTTAGTCATCAAGAAACAGCTTTTGGAAGGGGATTATTTGTCCAAGTGGCACGAATGTCTTACCATTTCCCTTAAGAAACTAGCCTTAGCTTAGTCCCAACAGCCAGCTTGGGAATGCGATTAACTCACAGCCCAGTGGGGCTCTCTCAGCTTGGACCCCTCACACAGGCTGCCCTCAGCGACGGCAGCAACAGAGTCACTGGCATTCGATGGCCCACGAGTGAGTGCCAACTGTGTGCAATGGCACATGGGTAAGCCAACTGTACACAAGAGGGCGTGAGTGAGTGCCAACTGTGTACAATACAGCTCACGGGTAAGTCAACTGCAGGCACCAGGGCATGAGTGAGAGTCAGCTGTGTACAATTGGCACACAGGTAAGTAATTTGCATGGAACAAGGTCTGAGTGAGAGCCAGCTGTGTACAACATTGGATGAAAGTTAACATATACGCACTAACTGTATACCAAAGCACATGAGTTAGAGCCAACTGTGTACAACATGTGAACAAACGTTAAAAATATGCAGTGGCATATAAGTGAGCACTCACTGTATAAGACAGCACACGGATGAAAGCCAACTGGGCCCAACAGTACCTGAGAGCTAACTGCATACAGCAACAGAGGAGCCAACCCAACACATGACTAGGGTATGAACTAACTGCATACAAGGGCATGTAATGAATTAGCAGCACACAAAAGTGTGTGAGTGAGAACCAACTGTATATAGCACCATATTAACGAGCCCAACATGTTTTTTTGCTTAATAATTAAGTATACCATAGAAAATATTTACCAAAGTAATCTATCTCCATAGGAACACAGTTAGACTTTCTAGCCAAAGAATCTGTTTATCTAATAATTGCATTTCAAAGACTTTCGACAGGGCTTAAAAAGATAAATGCATTATTCCTTAGTTATCCTGTTTTGGTTTTATGGTCTCTGAACCTTTAATTAGGAAGTCAGAAAGATCAATGTACTAGAAAACCACATTTTCATGATACTCAAATTAATTAAGGTTTACAGTATAGAATTTCTTAGTTTGTATTTGCTAAAAATCATCCAGGGAAAATTTTCATTTGTAGACTCTAAATTCCTCTTAAGGAAGTTTTAAATTGGTTGACTTTAAGAGAAAACAATCATTTTATTTTATTTTATTTTTTGTGTTACTGGGGATGGAACCCTTCTACCTCTAGGCTACACTCCCAGACCAATTTTTATATCTATTTGGAAACAGGGTATCTTAAGCCAGAGAGGCTGGCTTCGAGCCTGCACAATCCTCCTGTCTCCTGTCTTTACTTTTAAAGAAAAAATTTAATGGACATCAACAATGAACTGTATCTGGGATCTTAGTTTCTCTTATTCCTAAGAAAGGCCATAGCCAATGCAATTATATCAACCTTCCCCCAAAGAAATACAAAATAAGCTAATTCCTTGATTATAAAACTTAAAACTTTTTTTTTTTTTTTTTTTTTTGGTGGTACTGGGGTTCCTGGAAGCCCTTCTACCTCTGGGCTACACTCCCAGACCTATTTTTATATTTTTATTTGGAGACAGGGTCTCTTAAGCCAGCGAGGCTGGCTCCAAACCAGTGCGATCCTCCTGTCTCCGCCTTCCAAGCGCGGGGATTACAAGCGTGCGCCACCACGCCGGGCTTTAAAACTTAAAACTTTTTGAAAACCAAGAAAAAGTTCGACTAAACCAAGATAAGTATTGTTAACAGTTTGATGTATTTAATTCCAGACTTCATGATAAAATATGATTATAATCATACTCCAACTTTAAGTTCCTCCATCCTAGTATTTTTCTGTTATTACAAGTTTGTTATAATCATTTTATTTTTATTTATTTATTTTTTTGGTGGGACTGGGGTTCCTGGAAACCCTTCTCCAGGCTATACTCCCAGACCTATTTTATACTTTTATTTGGAAGCAGGGTCTCTTAAGCCAGAGAGGCTGGCTTTGAACCTGCGCGATCCTCCTGTCTCTGCCTCCCAAGCGCAGGGATTACAAGTGTGCCCACCATGCCTGGCTGTTATAATCATTTTAATAGCTATATGGCATGCGATAGTGTACTATGTAGTTGGTGTTATGACCAACCCAAACTCTTCTAGTATAAACTTGTATTGTTACTGTATGATACTGGAAAATAAGGGTTTATCTGCAAAGTGCCCACCTTTCCTCTCACCCCAACTCCTCACCTCCTGCATCCTCACCATCTGAGGCCTTCTCAGAGTTCATACAGCTGCTGGGTTCTGGCAAGCAGGGGACATAGCCCTCAGGAGGCAGGCTCACAGTATAGAGTCGTCGCTCAGGCTGGGTCTTCCTGTCGCCATCTATAGGGAGAGGGGAGTAACATGTACTGACACAGAGTTGTGGAATGCACCCGGGCGTTTACTTGTCTGATCTCATGAGCACAGCTTCCCCAACATAGTTCGATGACAATAAGAAGTCAAATAGTCCAATAAAACCTAATCACTACCATAAATACTGACTTGAACAAGCCAAGTATTTTGCCAGAAAAATGAGTCAGCTATACATCTAGCCAGGAAAAAGGAACCATCTATGGTTATTTAAATTCGCACTGAGCTACTTACAATATAAACTTCTGGGTTTTCATAATATAAAATATAATTAATTCATGAATATGAAACAAAAATATAAGCAGTGCACACCACATACCCTACGTTATCAATCATGAACCTGTCAACATTTTGGTACATAGTCTTACCCAATTTATTCTCCCTACGTGCTAGTAACAAGTAGAAATATGCATCCACCAACAAAGACACACAGAGACATCCACACACACATGTGCACTCACACAGACACTCATGTACAGGCAAAAGAGAGAAACACACACATATACACGGTCCCCTCAGACACACTGACACCCCTCCTCCACAGACATAGATGTTGATGCACACACAGACACAAAGGCACAGATACATCTTTGTGGGATTATGCCGCATATAAATTATACTTGTTTGTTTGTTTGTTTGTTTGTTTGTTTGTTGTGGGTCTGGGGTTGGAACCCAGGGGCATTCGACCTCCAAGCTATACCCCCTGCCCTATTCTTTATTCTTTATTTTGAAACCGGGTCTCACTGAGTTGCAGAGGGCCTCACCAAGTAGCCGAGGCTGGCCACAAACTGTGATTCTCTGGTCCCAGCTTCCTGAGTGCTGGGATTACAAGCGTGCGCCACCACGCCCGGCTTAAATTATACTTTTATACAGTTATAAATTTTACATGTATATCATTTAAAATTGAATATAATAAAGGAATACATTATGCCATAACATTTAAAACTGTATGTTCTCTCAATGGCTGCCCAGTATTCCATGTTATCACATGTTATCTCTTAAATTCTACACATGGAGGCTGACTTCAATGGCTCTGTGCACAGCTGCTAGGACCACCCTTGCTTGATGCTCCTTGGCATGTCTGGCCAATTCACTCCTTCAGGTAAATTCCAGGAAATGAAATGGCTGGCTCGAGGATATTAACCTTTTGGTGACTTTTTATATAAGCCATCAATCCTCCCATACAACAACACTTGTAAGGGGGCTTTTTCCTTCTCTTCCATACTGTATAGGATCAATCTTCTTTTCACATTTTCATTAAAATATGGCAAAGTGACTGTCTTGCATGTGGCAAACATACAAGGGCATCCCAATTAGTCTTTCACAGAACTTTTACTTTAACGCCAACAATGACAAAGATTGAGCAAAATCACTAATGCACAGAATTGAAGATGTGGCTAAATGTGCAAACATTAAATGTAAAAATCTTGACACATTTCAAATCTCTTTCTCTGCCATCAGTGTATTTCCCTCTTGTGAAATAAGTTGCCTGAGCTCTAGTTCTCACGTTAACTTGATTCAACACAGTTGATTAATTACTACGTCATCCCTGCTGGATTCAAGAGCAGATGGAGACTCGCTTCTAAGTTTACCATATCTATCGGGGAACATCAACATTTGATCATTTTTCACAGAATATTCTTGGAAATTTTTAATTAGCTGAATCTTTCTTAATAAGAAAGTTAAACAGAACTTGGGAATGGCACTGTGCACTTAATCATTAGGACAAATATAGGCAGGATCGTGGAAGAGAAGATGCGAGGATCTGTGCAATGAAAATCCACGGCACACTGAAGAAAAGGAATCCAAATGCCACGTGCAGAGGGAAGAAGCCAACTCCGGCGTCGCAGCTGGGCGCGAAAGCTGCAGATGACGGGCAGCCTGGGCTGTCAGGGAAGGCTGGCAAATTATGGTAGGCGCCAGGTCTCACCTTGCTCTTCTATAAGTAAAGGTGGCCTGATCATCTACAGTAACAGCTGGTTCTAATTTCCTGTTCTTTTGAGTAAAACATGGTTTGTCGTGACATTTGCCTTCCCAAACATTAGCTGTTACCTTGCTTAGGCACAAGTGAGGAAGAGCGGGGTCCACTTGGCGAGGTGGCCACCAGGGTTTGGAGCCTCCACCCCCATCTTCACCAGGCAGGCAGGGCTGGGGACACCTGGGCCCCGCACTGGCAGGGCTCCTAGAGGAGTGAGACACAGAGGAGTGGTGGGAATCCACCCTGCTGATAAGAGTCACCAGCACCAAGACCCCGGGAAAGCACGGGCGAGCTGGCAGGCTGGAGGAGCAGGGCAGTGGTGCCTGTCAGCTTGGTCTAATCTTCAGACTCGCTTGGAACCATCCTACTGATCCTCCCCCTTCCACGACCTCCCCTTCTTTCTAGCTATGAGTTACTGTCTATGTCCAGAATACAGCCCCTTTCCCCTTCCATATGTCCATGTGGCAGGTCCCAGAGGCACTACCCTGGACATCACCTCCTCCCTCGCTCCCCAGTGGCAGATGGTCAAGATGCTCACGCCCACCACTTGTGCCCAGGTCAAGGGCAAGACAGGGCTCCTTGCTACCCTGCTCTCCATTCTCCATGATGGGTCGCATGCTGCTGACCCACCATGCCAGCTGTGACCCTCACCAGACATGGCCGCTTCCGACTTCCCCGGGCCAAGGCCAGCCCACCCTCCCTGAGACTACGCTCCAGACTCCCTCAGCTAAATCCAAACAGGGCACTCCCACCTCACCACAGCAGCTCCAAAGCTTCTGAAACACACACGACCACCCTGACTTCTTTATTATGTCGACAGTCAGCTGCATTACTGTCACTTTTACCCATTCCGGACCTCACTGCTTTTTCCAATTGCTCCTGCCTCCTGATCTAGGTCCCCTTTGGGTTTTGCTAAGACATACTGCATTATTCTTTGGTGAGGGCTATGGGTGCTACAATCTCTTAGCTTTGTAGATATGAAAATATCATTACTTAGTCCCTTTTAAAGGTTTTATCCCTCAGATACTTGATAGGCAGCATAACTGCACAGCGCAGGGCCACACACATGCCTGACAAGCCCCCTCCCTTTCTGCTCTGGCCACCTGGCTCCCTTCTTCTTTAGTGAA
>NC_137800.1:289290-412290 GCF_963383645.1 Muscardinus avellanarius
TCCAGTGGCAAACTCTCTCTTTCTTTTTTGTCTGATATCACATCTTGTACTTATTCCAGTGAGTCACAAAGGGGCTTGCATTGCTTTTGATGACTGCATATGCTTCCAGGAACAAAAGTGCCACATATAATTTAGCCAGCCTTCCATCAGCGGGAATTTAGACTTCTCCAAATTTCTTTTTTCTGTGAACAATGACATAATGAATCCCCTTGAGCATGCTTGGCCTGGGACGACAAGGCAGATGGAGATGGAATCCCAACATGCATTTGGTCTGTATCTCTCAGAGGCTGAGCATCTGTGTCTGATACTGAGAGATCTGTGGACCTGCTCTGTGAATGCATCTGACCCTGTTTTGCCCAGCTCTGTTTTGAGCTAGCCATTGTTTTCTTACTAATACACGCCTCTTCATATATTAAGAAAATGAACTTTGTCAGTACCAGTAGTTGTGATATCTTTCTAGTGCTTTGCTTTTTGCCTTTGCTTGCGGCAATTTGGAGTAACACAAATCCATTTATATTGGGCATGGCATTCAACTTATAGTTTAGTTTTTATATTTTTGATATGATTATCTAAATAAAGAACAGTTTTTTTTTTTTTTTTAATTTTTTTATTTTATTTTATTGGTGCACTGTATTCATACATCATAGTGGGATACAAACTTTTGTAGACATACATGCACACATCGCCCAGTCAGCCCCCACCAGATCCCCACCCCATTCACTCCCCATCCCTCCTTCCCATGCTTGGCTTAGTGGTTGACATCTAGTATTATAGCAATTTATCCAAAATTAAAAATGATAATCTCACATAACAGTTTCATTTGTCTGATGCCAAGCTTTTGATGATTTAAAGATAACATTTCAATATTTCTTTTTGCTTTCTTTCTTACCAGAGAATATTTTTTTCTGTTTTTTTGGTGAAACTATCATATATTTATATATTCATTTTTCAGAAAAAAATCTATCCTAATATGGAATATGAATTCTAGATACCCAAAACGATCTTGAAAAAGAACAAAGCTAGCAGATATATATTTTCTGATTTCAAACCATATAAAGCTACAATAATTGAAACAGTGTAGTACTGTTCTAAAGGCAGATATATAAACCATTGGAGTTAAATACAAGCCTAGAGCTAAATTCTTCCCTATATTGTCAAGTTATTTTTGACAAGGTTTCCACGAACATTTGGTGGTGGAAATAATAATCTTTTAACTAAATATTGTTGAAACATAATAATTACATGGAAAAGAATAAAATTGGACCCTTACCTAATCCCATATACAAGTATTAACTCAAAATAGATAAAAGACCTAAATATAAATCTTAAGACTATAAACTTTTAGGAGAAAATCTGGGTCATAAAACCTCACAACATTGAAATTGGCAGTGATTTCTTGGATATGATTTCAATGGCACAGGAAACAGAAGAATATACAAACTCCCTAAAAAATAAAAAAAAAATATTGTATATCCAAAGACAATGTAAACAGAGTTAAAAGTTACTAATAGAATTGGATAAAATATTTCCAAATGCTATATCTGAAGGTATATTAATATTCTAACTAGAAATCCTAAAAATTAACAACAATAAAGGCAAACAATACAATTTAGAGATAGGTAAAAGACTAACATAAATAATGAATCTCCACAGATAACCAATCTTAGTTGTCTGTTGGATGGAAAATCTTGTTTCTCTGGTTCTGGTGAGTGTTACCTATTTCTTCTTTGTAGTTAATCTCTTTGAGTATTTTCTCTAGCGCTGGTTTTGAAGACATAAATTCCTTCAGTTTCTGTTTTTCATGGAAGCTTCTTATTTCTCCATCTAATTTGATAGAAAGTTTTGCTGGGTAGGAAATTTTTGGCTGGAAGTTGTTTTCTTTCAGAGTTTGGAATATGTTACTCCAAGCCCTTCTGGCTCTCATGACTTGGTTTGGGAAGTCTGGAGTGATTCTAATTGGTTTGCCTCTGAATGTCACTTGGCCCTTTGTTTTTGTTGCCTTTAAGATTCTCTGCTTGGCTTCCACATTGGTCATTTTGACAATTATGTGGCGTGGGGATCCTCTTCTCCGATCCTGTCTAAAGGGAGTTCTATAAGTTTCCTGGACCTGTGTATCAACCTCTTGCTTTACGTTTGGAAAATTTTCTGCTATTACTTCCTTGAAGAGATTGTTGATCCCTTTGGTATCACTTTCTTTTCCCTCCTCTATTCCAATTATTCTTAGGTTAGCTCTCTTAAGATGGGCCCATATTTCTTCAATGTCAGATTCCTGCTGTCGGATATTTTTTCCGAGATTAGAAACCATGCGTTCATTTTTGGATTGCTCATCTTCTAAGAGCGAGATTCTGTTCTCCATGTGGTCTAATCGGTTGTTTGTGCTTTGAATTGAGGCCTTTACTTCATTAATTGCATCCTTTATCTCTTTTTGGCTCTCTCTGAGTTCTTTTCGAAGCACCTCTATTATTTCTACAGTTATTTTCCTGATTTGATCTTCTAGAAATCTCTGATTTTCTGTTTTATCAGGTTCTGATGTTGTGGGGTTGTGGGCGGCATTCATTGCTCCAGTATTATTCCTCTTTCCCATGATTTCGGATGTTTGTGCCTTCTCTGGGTTCTTCCCTTGGGTCACTATAACTTCACTTAAGGTGTTCTGGATCTCGAGTCAGTAGTATCTCAGACCTCACTACTCCTTTACTGGGTTTTATCACAGAGTCTCTGACCCAGGGAGTCAATAGAGGCTGCTTTAAACTATGGGGGGTGCCAGGTTGCACGTTCTCCTATGGTGTGGTATCTCTGCCACCACCACTCCCTCACTGGGTACAGTGAGTACCTCAGTGAGGTACAGTACTGGGATTTCTCCTCTGTGGCCCACAATTTGACTCACTGTTCTTGAGTACGCAGATGTAGCTGTGCTGGATTCGGCGAATTCACTGCTGCTGCCGCCGCCGGTGGCAATATGGCGCCGCGGCCACGCCCTCGGCCATGAGGCTGGCGTATTTTTTCTTCTCTGATTTTTATTTCCACTCTGAATCCCTGCAGCGTGTGCTGAGCTCAGCCACTGGGAGCTTTAAATGCTCTCTGCGCCGAAAGATCCCGCCTGGCTGTTCCGCAGCGGCTCACCTCGGCTTGCTGTAGCCGTCCGATGAGTTCGCCGCTGCCGCCGGCAGTATGGCGCTGCTGCCGCGTCCTCGGGCGCGTGTGTCTCCTCTGTGGCCCTGAGCTCTGTTCTCAGTCAGCTTTCTCTCTGGAGCCTGGTGGTTTTTTTGTTTTTCTGGTGATGGTGTTTTCTGGCTATGAAAGGCGCTGGTTTTGTGGTAATGGAAATTGGTTGTTAGCAGGGCTCTTAAGCCCCGCTTTTCTCGGTCGCCATCTTCCCGGAAGTTCCACTAAAGAACAGTTTTTATCATTGACAATCTAGTTTTTAACTTTTTATCTATGATTTTTTGAGTAGCTAATGCTAAAGAAACATTATGAGACAGGAATTAACATGATGAGTAGTTTGTATATTAGTAACTAAAGCAGCAGAGGAAAGGGTTAAGGAAGTAATTATTGAAATTAATGCTGTTATTTTCAGAACCAAAGATGTAACAAAACGCTTAGGTCTTATTAATTCAATCATTTTTTAAAATAACTTCTACTCCAGGATCACTATACCATGATTTTGTAACATTTATAGGTAACATTACATATGATGGTTGATGAACAATGATTAAAACATTAAATTCATTAATTAAAGACTCATATATACAATTGGTTAGTAGACAATACCTATATTTTATCTTATAAGACTGATTCTATTTTTTAATGTATACATTTTTTAATTTTTTTTTTTAATAATAATGCATGAGGAGTAGTAACACACACCCGAAGGAAATATTTAACATAGGGTGTTTGAGGAGTGGTTAAAACCATGACACGCATTGCACCAATTAATCTAAATAAATCAGGAAAAACCCCAGTCATATGTTGATTTGAATATGATGCCCAATGGGTATTATCCAGCCAGGAGTAGGCCATTGATGTTTCTTAGTAACTTTTTTTAAATTAATGTTTGTATGTTGAATTTTTTTAGATTTTTTATATATGTTACATAATTATAACGAGGTGAGGAACCAGACCAATCATAAATGACAGCAGAGGAATTTATAGGATAATACTTCACAGTATATTGTCAGAATTGACAATCAAACCAATGAGGCATTTTTTTTTGGTCTAGGGTAATTTTAATATATATCTGTATTATTTATATATTTTTCACATGGAGGAAGCCTTTTTGGGGGACTTTTTTGATTATAAGGATTGACTTCACTTAGTCCCCCTAAAGAATTTATTTTTAATAACCATAAAGATCTTTGACTATTTTTTGGTAGGGGAATTAGTAAACATGGATTTATAATTAACTTGTAAACACTTAAATTGGTAAATACCTTAATATTATTATTAGACCAATGGGGAAGAGGGTGATTTGGTTTCTCTAGGGGGGTCAGCCACTAAAATGGCCTGTTTTTAAGGCTGTTTTTGGCCTAGAGGAAAAACACTGTTTTAGTCAGGACAGTTTTTCTATTAATATGTTAAATCAAATCTTAATATAAGGGAATAGGTCCGGGTGTCCTGGCTTTCCATAAATTACAGACCGGACCTCCTTTGCTGGGCCGAGATCCAGCGTCCCGTTTGAAGGCCACCTGACCCCAAAGGTTGGCTGTTTTAATTTACAAAATTTAATGAGCTTTAATTTATTTATAGAAACTCCATAATTCTCGGAATGTTTTTGAAAGTCAGCAAAATTTTTAATAAAACAATCTAATGGGGTTGAGGGAGAAGACAATTATTGCCCTATTTTTGACATAGGCAACACGGACCAAGGAAGCATAAGAAGACAAAATGAACACACAGACCAGACACACACAAAAACAGACAAAATTTTAGAACCGCTCTAGCCGGCGTCCTGGCAGAGGGCATGGACTGGGAAGTTTACGGCATCCCGCCTTCCTCAAGTCACCAGAAGGAACGTTTTTTAAAACAAATACTCAATCAACAGGCCTGTCTTATCTAATGAGATTGATCCTTAGTGTATAAGGTGACTTTTTGAATGGCTGAAGGCAAATTTTTAATTTGGAGAGACCTCTACCGATCAGTCCCCTTTGAAACACGGGACGGGGACCATGGGAGGTCTCTTGGTGAGAAATCTCGCTGGGGCCTCCAAATCTTGTGAGACGCATCCACAAGAGAGTCACCACGAGCCAATATTAAATTTATTAAGAGTTTATTATAGAATTGAGTCTGGTCTCTCGGCTCAACAGAAAAAGCTGTGAAAAATGAGAGCCTTTATTTAAGCTTAAGCTTGGGTGCCTGACATAAACCAACACAGTGGTTTAGTACAGGGACCCCAAGCACATTCTGGTTTTTTGGTTTTATACCCTTTTAATAACCAGCCAATAGATTAAACCATCACTTTAACAAAACAAATCCTCAGAATGACATTACAACTTAAGCATCTATTACCAGAAAACCAATGGTAGTTGTTTTAGCCTGAAGAAAACAAAGTGTGTTAATCTTTAGTGACAATTTTGAAATTTTTAACAAACTTAAACCTTTAAAAAATTTAAGCCACATGAATATGTAATAAGAATAAACTTTTATACATAGGCAAAACAATAAAATCCCTTTTTTGTCTTTAAGCTGATAGCTAAGAGCTGCAGCCAGTGTTAACCTTGGCCAGCTAAAAGTTGGCTATTATCTCAGCTGACTTCAAATGTTAAAACAAAAAACACTGTTACTTAGAAGTATTATTTTTTATAATAGTTTAGGCTAAAGTTAAAAATAAAAAGCAAGCTTTATTAATTCAATTTTAATTATCACTTATACAAAAGAGCTTTATCTCACAATTCTTATATCTTAAGGAACTATTTTCCTGTATATTTTATCTTTATAAACTGAGCCTTTGACATAAAAAACTACTTTTAGCAGATAGAGATGAACAAAAGGCTAAAAACTCACCAAGGACACAGGTGGACAGTACATGTCCCAGACTTCGAAGCAGGAATGTACCATGTAACCCCTGACTTTGCCAGCCAATTAACATGTTTTGTCATAAATCCAATGCCAGAGACAAAAATAATTGGCAGACCTGCAGCTACATTTGGAAAAAGTAAAACTTTTTGTTAAGCAGGATGAGAGAGGGAAGATAACTAAAAACATAAACCCATGTTGTAATCTCAAACTGTATAATTTGTAAGGCTTATTTTTACAAGTGAGGGAGGCAGGACACTGAATATTTTCCTGCTCTGGGGCTGGAAGAAGCTTCTGAGCGGCCCCAAAAAGGAATTTGTTTAACTCTGTTTTTGTTGGGATTTTTGAACAAAGGAAAGACTAAGAGGTTATACAGCTTTAACACAGACAGATTACAAAACTTGAACAGAATGAGTGGATTTGGGTGGCACTGTTTTTAAGTGCCCCCCGACAAAGGGAGGAGGGAAGGAACAAAGGAAAATTCAGAGTGGGGGGAGGATGATGAGAGCTCTCGCAGATCTGGACCTAGAAAAGAATTATAGGTAAGATATTCCCAGGAAAAGAAATAACAATAAAACAAAATGTGAGTGAGTTGTCTGAGCCTGTTGTGGTGAATGAAGATTAAGATTAGCAAATTTGTGTTGAAGATGGTCAGCCGTTGTCCAGAAGGTCTGTGGATATGGGCAAGGAATGCAAGGGCCCCTGCAGCAATGCAGCATAATGGTGAGTTAATTGATCAGGAATCTACAAAGGTGCTTGAGCATCTTGTGGAAAAACAAAGGCATACCCTCGGCCAAAGGTTAATAAAATATCAGGTTTTGTTTCAGAAGAGAGCAGAGGTGCTTGCTCCCAGGTAGCCACTCTAGTGGCCAGACAAACTGCCTCATGAGTTGGATCTAAGGCATCTTTAAAAAGATTCAGTAGAGCCGGGCGTGGTGGCGCACGCTTGTAATCCCCGCGCTTGGGAGGCTGAGACAGGAGGATCGCATAGGTTCGAAGCCAGCCTCAGCTACTGAGGCCTTCAGCAACTTAGTGAGACCCTGTTTCCAAATAAAATATATTTTAAAAAAAAGGTCTGGAGCGGGGCGTGGTGGCATACGCTTATAATCCCTGTGCTTGGGAGCCACGGGCGCTGGCTTAGGAGACCCTGTTTCCAAAATAAAAATGCAAAAATAGGTCTGGGAGTGTAGCCTGGAGATAGAAGGGCTTCCAGGAACCCCCCCCCCAAAAAAAAAAAAAGGTCTGGGAGTATAGCCTGGAAGTAGAAAGCCTCTGGGTTCCACCCCTAGTACCACAAAAAAAAAATAAATAAATAAATAAAAAAAAGATTCAGTAGAGGAAAAAGCTTTTACAGGGACCCTTTCTGGTCCATGATTAGTATAATATAGTTTCATTTCTTTTTCTAACTTGTTCCATGTTTTTAAGTTGAAAGTTACTTCTTCAGGAAACCAAGGAGAACATTCTTGTAGAAAGGAGAAAAAGTGCCTAAGTGCTTAGTAGAAACTGAGATATCTCTTTTCTTTAACATGTATCTAGCAATATCAATGAAAATACCTCTTTCTTTGGATTCAGATGTCCCATCTTTAACGTAATTGCCCTTCTTTATCTGCTTTATGAAGACAGGGGATCTGCAGCACCCTTGAGCAATCTACCTGGCTCCCTGAAAATGAGGGGGTATTACTCACCAATCTTGCCCCACAGTAGGCACCACTATGTTGAGGTTGTTGTGGCCCTAGCAAGAGTCGAGGTTCGTGTGTTGGTGAGAAAGCCGAGGTTGATGAGAGAAGAACTGTCACACGAGATCAGATTCAAGCTTCTCCATTTTATTCAGTATTTGTTACAATTTTTATATTTTCTTTTTTGGCAGAAAAGCAAGGGCATAGTCATGCAAGCAGGATCTTCATGGACAGGAAAAGTTTTATTTTTTATAGAGTTTAGGGCAAGGGTGCCAGACATTTAAATAATCATAGTATGTTTTGCCTCACTTCACAAGGCTGACTCAAACTTAATCTTATACATTGGCCCAAACTAAAATCAGTTTAAACTTAATGTTTGGCCCAAACTTTATCCTTAAAAAAAAAATCTTTGCTGCCTCATTCTCTCACAAACCACTGCCCATCAATTTTAGTTATAATGCTTATACATAAAATTCCAATTATACATATTAATCCAAATAATCCTAAAATAATTTTCTAAAAAAATGCTAAACATACTTCATGGGGGATCTACGCGGTTGCGGATCCCCTAATCAAGCTTTCTCAGGATCTGCATGAGATGCTGTAGCAGAGCTTCACATGGAGTGCAGCGTCAGTTCGCTTCTTCTCAGATAACTTGCAGGTGGCAACAAGATTATATAAAGTCATCCACAACCCACGAATCCCCCGCCCACTGGGCTCTGCACTAGCACCAGCAGAACACACTGCCTGAAAGGCTCCTTTTCTGTGTGCCCAATGACCTAGTCACCACTGCAGGGACCAGAGTGCTTGAAGCACTGCCACTGTGATAGGAAACAACTTTTCATTTACATTTGCAACTTAAGCAGGTAAATGTGGACACAGGCTGCCCTAAGTGATTAACCCTCCTGAGCGAAGGGATACTGGAATTGTGTGTTCTAGTGCTGGGCTGCGTCTCACTGACCCCTGACCTGGGTGGGCTGCGGCAGGACAGGCTCTCACTGTCCCAGCGCAGCTGGCCAGTTTTGTGCACCTGCTTGCCCCGCCTGTCCACACTTCTCTCTCCATTTTGCCCTGGATGCCCTGCTGTGCCCGACTGCGATGTCTGTGCTGGTTCCTCTGCTGAGAACATCCTCCTGAGTCCCCTCCTGTGGGCTCTGCTCCTTGAAGCCCCCCAGGGCTGTGTTCAGAATGCACCTCTGAGGATGCTTCCAAGCTGTGCTCCTCCAGTCCTCATAGCAGACACTGGGGACTCCAGCAGCCTCACGTGCTGGGCACAGCATCAGGAATCTTTTCATACTGCTCAGTCATTTATTAGCAGGTTTTACTGTGTCGGCCAGGAGAATGTGGGCTCAGTCTTGGCAAGGTGTATCCACTTTGCTATTCTAAATCAACAATCATCAGTCGATATGTTTACTGAGTAAGTAATGGCCTGATAGCTGCTCAGGGCATTGCTGCTGAGACATTTTGATAGACCTGTGGTCCTTGGCTCCTGGTACTGCATGGCTCCAGTCCACTAACCAGAATTTAAAATTCTAGGACCTGCATATCACTTAGGAAGGCAAAGCCCTTCATTGGTATGAGGTGAGTGTGAGCTATCAGGTCACCGCTGGGCTAGGCCAGGGTTCATCCCAATCAGCCTGGCAGCCTGAGTCTCAGTTCTCTGTCCACAAGCATAAGAGTAAGTGTCTCTCCTCCAAGGGCAATGTAGGCCTGGGTGAGGCCAGCACCAAAGACAGTGGCAGCGGCAGCAGCCCAGGAGAGAGGCAGTTGGGGTCTCCGACTGCCAGGGGCCACAGCCAGCTCTGAGGTGTCTGTGTCTCTGGGTGCTGTGCTTACTGGGCTCCTCCCTCCCTGGTCCAGACAAGTTCAGGTGCAGGCCACCAAATCACCATGCAATGGCACCTCTATGGGGGATGCTCAGGATGTCTTAAGGATTATGACAGGCAGGACTCTCACCCCACAGACCCGGCATTCTGAAGTTGACACGTGGCTGAGCATGTGCAGTACAGAGAGCTAGGTGGTGACCGGACCCAATCTAAGTGCAGGGTGGACACCACCCCAGGACAGAGACTTGCTGCACAAAGGCCTCGCTTCCAGACACGAGTGGCTCCACCTAACTCCAGAATCTCTGAAGGGCGAGTGGTCCCCAAACCAGAATGGTACCACAGGTCAAATAGGCTTATTGGGCTTACCTGAAGATTACAATTCATGATTTATTTAAGAGGAGATCTGACCTGTGGGGCAGAAGGCTTACGTGTGGTACTGTTTGGCCTATTGAGACCCAACTAAGGGAGCATTATAAGACACACAAATATTGGGAATTAAATTGGACCTCTTTTCTCAAGGGTGTTTAACTGAACCAACAGGCAATTGAATAGTCCTCAGAAACAGAATCCTGTGGAGACAAATGCCATTAAGCAGCTCTTGCTGGAGACAGAGGCGTGCTCTCAGGAGTGGGAGCCCGGGATCCACTGTTTATGGCTTTGTAGTGACCGGGCCTGATCGTGTGGTCGATGCACGTGTCTCTCGTGGCGTGGCCTTCCTCCACTAACACTCCACATCGACTCTCATGGTGGCCACTCTTTGAGCAGGGCAGTCCCTGGGACAAATGTCTGCTGAAGACCAACGTACGAGGAACATTGAGTGCTAATCCTGAGTGGGCAGAAGCCAAGTGGCACTAAGAGGCCATCAGCACATCAGGGTCAGTACCATGACTGAGGGCTGCATCACAGCAGCAGAGGCTTCTGTTCTCGTTCTGGCCGAGCCAAAAACCTACCCACAATCCAATCTCTTCCTCTAGAACACAACATGCAAATGAACTCAACACAAACACAACACAGCCACCTAGCATGTGACCAGGAAGAACGGGCACTGGCTTCCCTTCCAAAGCATGCATGTAGGATGGACATGCAGACACTGGGGACTGAGCACCTGCCACCGCTGCACCGTGAGCCTCACCTGGCAAACACCGAGCGCGCCTGTGCTTCTCTTCCTTGGAGGCCACTCGCATGGGTGGTGTTTCTGAGGCCACAGTCTGGGGTCTCCCCTTTTCTTGTCCATTAGGAAAAAGTCTCTTCAGCACTTTTTCAACAAACACTATAAAGGCAATAGATTAACAAGAAATGAAATGAAAAGAATGCCTTACTGTATTTATTTAGGTCACATGTGGCTTTCATTTGAAACAAAGTCCTCACCCCCTTAGAGCTAAGCAACACAGTGTAGGCCACCATGCAAACATGCCCCGCAGGCACCCTAGCCTGGCCCCGAGGACGCCCCACCTGCAGGCACCCCAGCCTGGCCCCGAGGATGCCCCACCTGTGCCCACCGGCTCCTCTGGGGCATGGCCTCATGGCCGCCGGGGAGCCCAACCTGCCAGGGTGAGGTGCACTCTGGTGCATGCCTGTGTGGCCCCGACTTTGCTCTTCCCTGCAAGCATCTGCCTCAGTCTTCCTATGGTGCAGCCTGTGAAATACCACAGGGTGGACTTTGCTCTGGGAACCAGGGCCCTCGAGGCTGGTCAGTACCCAGGCAGGCAACGGGGTTCCTAGATCAGGTGCCCTGCAGACCAGCTCTGACCAGCTCAGGAGGGCGCAGGGCCCCCCCACCCCGCATCTGTCTGTCTAAGCGTGTGGGCTGACAACTGCAGTGGAGAGCAGTTCTGTACAGCTCGCCTAGGCTAGCACACACATGGCGATCTGTCATGAAGTTTTAGTGTACATTCTGCTTTAGCCGAAGGGAAAACTGTCCTAATGACTAAATATTTCCATCCTGACTTAAGCGTGGCTTATGGCAGGGATGATGTCAAAACAGAAGACTGAAAAAGGTGAGAGAGAAAGATTAAAAAGAGGAGTCTTAAACCTTATTAAATGTAGAAAATAAATAAAGACTGCTTCAGGGCAGCCTCACGCCTGAGGTAGAAGTCAGAGTGGCTCACGCAGGTGCCTCGTGTGCGGGGAAAGGTGCAGTGTGGCCTGGGTAGACAGGTGGCGATGCGCACACCAAGTGGAGACACACAGAGTGGCGTACAGGTGAAGCAGGGCTTGCCTCAGCCCTACACGGGTACGCCTAGAAACACAGACCCTAGTTCCATCAGAAATAACTCCTTCAATCTGCGTTTCAGCTGTGAAGAACAGAATGTGGGTTTAAAACAAGTGTTCTTTGCACTGACATTGGAAATCACAATCACTGCCCTGGAGAATACAGGGAATTCCCTATGGAGAGGTGCATTATAATTTCAACCAGGGGTTCTCGCACAACCTTAAAGGCATGAATCAATTCACCAGCACAGCTGGCAAAGACCACAGAAGCCAAGGCCTCTGGATTCTCAGCTCACTCACTGCTGAAGCTTTAACCTACGTGACTGCTGTAGGTCCGGAGGTTAGGGGCAGATGGCACCTTGTCCAGATCTGAATGGTCTGGGGCGTAAGCCATGCCAAGAGACCCTACATGTGCTCTCTGTGCCCCTCTGTCTGCCCCTCAATGTTCACTGCTACTGTTATCCTTCTGTATACAAATCTAGTCATGCAGGTCCTTAGCTTAGAAGTTGCCTACTTTGTATGAATGGTCCTTTGGAGATGGAGAAATGTCTTGGCCATCCTTAAAGACAAATAAGAAACCTGAGTAGTGAACAGGGGCAGCACAGGTGTCAGTGGCAGCAAAATGTTGAAATGCTTATGGGCTGCACAGCCACAACACGCCAGCACCCACAAACACACAAGATGAGGGAACCGGTACTCAGAACAAGGAAACAGTCACCATGGTGACCATGCTACAGGACGGAGCAGGAAAACAGGCTGCAGAAAAATGCGAAATGCATGTAAATATAATTCATGTGTGAAAGTTTTAGACTTTAACATTTAAACCCCAAGTTTTTATATGGAGGGAGGAGTGAGAATACCATATAAATTCAGATGCACTAGTTCACGAGAGTCAAGAATTCTGTACAGTTTACATTTCATGAAGCAGGAAATGTAATTAGAAAATTAATTTTCAGATTTAAATGGAGCCATGTCCAACACAACAAACAACAGAGAGAGCACGTGCCTTCGTTATCCCAAGCTACCCTGGTTTAAGTGTCTCGTGAACCAAAGCAGCAGAAGTGATTTCCATCTTACACTAGAGTGTTTTACAGCCTCCCCAGCATACACTTTTCTTTTCTGTGCGTCCAGCCACAACATCTTCCATAAGTTGAACGAGTTCCGGAAGCTCATCCCTGCCTCTCCCTCCTACTTGTTATAAACATTATTACAGAAAAGGAGCATTTAATAAACAGTTCCTCGAGAGGAGGAGTCGAGGCTTGCCTTTCGTATTCGACACTGGGAGATACTGGTTTACGTCATTTGGCCATGCATTATTGCTTAAGTGTATTGCAAACAGGCACCAGCAGAGGGGTCTCAAGGAGATGTCAAGTAAGTAACTTGTTAGAAAATGGGGTGTTTTGCCGGGCGTGGTGGCGCACGCTTGTAATCCCCGCGCTTGGGAGGCGGAGACAGAAGGATCGCGCAGGTTCGAAGCCAGCCGCGCTGGCGTAAGAGACCCTATTTCAAAAATATAAAATAGGTCTGGGAGTGGAGCCAGGAGGTAGAAGGGCTTCCAGGAACCCCAGTACCACCAAAAAAAAAAAAAAAAAAAAAAAAAAAAAAAGAAAGAAAATGGGGTGTTTTGTCTTTAACAAGAATTTGAGCCAATAAGTTTTAACCCATTATCCAGGCATCTAAATAATATTGCTGACAAATACATCTAAATACTTTTAGCTACTACAGTTTTTGAAATATGTATTTTTGAAAGTAATATGATTTTAATTTTTAAATCACTTTTCAAAAAGTAAGATTTAAAATTAAACTAGTATTACTTCCTACCAACTAATATTGCTGGTGTATTCATGGGTGAATTTCATTTGAGAGAGACTACAAGGTGGACGTCAGGATAGGAGTAAGGTGTTGTGGGATTCGGTAGCACTCAGCCCTTGGATCTGACACGTGTCCTCTGGACACAGCCAGCACACGATGCCCGTCCTCAATTCTCCCGCTTCGCCTTCCCTGCAGCAGCCAACAAAAGGACGCACAGGCCGTCCCTGCGCACCACCAGGAGGCAGCGCCTGGCCCAGGCAGACGGCATCGGCAAAGCAGATGAAGCCGAGGGCTGTTGGGTCACTAATGGCATTGGTGCCACTGATTTAAAGGAAACCACTGGCTATTTTAGACCAAAACATTGTACAGCCACTTGGCTCTCACTGCTAACTCTGAGACTCAGTTATGAGTGAAATAAGTACCGTAGCAGCTGCTTGGCCACTTCCTAGAAACAGGAACTTTCTTCAAACAAAATTGTCTTCAGCAAGGCAACTGGCTTTGTAATGAAAAGGCAGAGGGTACATAAAAGCTATTTTTCTTTTTCTTCAGGACCCCAGGACACAGTGTGTAATATGATTTTCACAAAGCACTTAAGTTTTTGGTCTGTTGAAGTGCTCATTTTGACCTAGTATTGTGTTTGTGGGTCCTTATGTGCTATAAACTAGAACTGAAAATCAAGTTAAAGGCTAAAAGTCCCTCTTCTGTTTAATCCCCAATGTGCTAAACAACCCCCAGAGCCAGGCGATCTAGCTCTAGGGGCAAGCGCTTGCCACAGGCCCCAAAGGCTCAAGATCTCTGCGCTATCATGTGGACCAAATGGAAGCAGATTAGTGGTCGACAGGGCTCGGCTGGGTCACCGGACCCCGAGGCCAGGCGCCTTCTCATTTTCTCACACCTCATCAGTGTGCTCCTCGGCCAGCAGCAGGAGCAAGTTCAAACTTGGAACTCAGTGTCTATCAAAAAGCAATCACCAGGAAACAAAAATAGCAGAGAAATGGGTGTTTAATGCCAATGGAGGAAAATAGCCTGCAGGAAGACACACACAGCAAGCAGGTCAGGCAGCCACAATGGAGAAGGAGGCACAGCAATGCCACAACATTAAGCAGAAATTAAGTCTCCTTTTCACAGGGGAACGGAGGTTTTTTTTTTTTTTTTTTGGTTTTTTTTTGGTGTGGTACTGGGCGTGGAACCCAGAGGCTTTCTACCTCCGGGCTATACTCCCAGACCCATTTTTTATATTTTATTTGGAAACAGGGTCTCACTGAGTTGCTGAGAGCCTCACTAATTAGCTGAGGCTGGCTTCGAACCTGTGCGATCCTCCTGTCTCAGCCTCCCAAGCACGGGGATTACAAGTATGCGCCACCACGCCCGGCTAAACTGAGTTATTTTGATATAATCTTCAGAAAGGGCTGCTGCCTATACTTGCTATTTCAATTTAAAGACAGAACCCAAATAAAAATAAAATCTTTCAGTAAAGTTCTCCTTGGTACCTGCAGGTATATGTATCTCAGAAAGGAAGTTTGGTTGCTGGTACTGAGCTTCTTCTCCCCTTACTTGATTTGAAAGCTAACAGTTGGATATAAAAGAGACTTTGTTCTATTTTCAACAAAGGTGTTAATGGCAGTGTTTCAAGGAATTATTTTTCTATTTTGCTATGGTGTTAGAACAGAAGCCCAAAAAAGTCTCCAAGTGTCTTAACAAGCGCCTCCAAGAGAGAAGGCAAAACAGACTCAATGGCGCCGGGCGTGCTTCTCACTTCCCATTCCAGGCAGAATTCCTCCTTTTACTATTATTTAATCTTTTCTTTTTACCTGGCACACAATAGTCGCACATGTCTGATGGGGTACAGTGTGACAATTCAGCACACAGGGTGATCAGCACGGTGTCTCGGAGCCTTTGTGCTCCTCTCCCCTAGTTCTCCATAAGACACGTTTTTTTCTTGTCCTTATCGGTGCATTTCATTCTCACATTATAATGTAGATCATGTTGACAATGGCATAATGCACACAGAACTTGGTGCCCCCTTCCCCACTTCCTCTGTCCCCAAACCAAGTATCCAGATTGATGCACAATGGAATTCTACTCAGCAATAAAGAATAAAACTATGTCATTATGTTGAATGAGATTATCCAAGCACAGATAGAGAAGGGACAGATGTTTTCTCTAATACGCTTGAGCTGGGGAGTATTTAGGATGCCAGAGGGACTCCAGATAATGGAGGAGGTCCTCAGTGGAGCCAGGGGGGAAGGGTGGGGGAGACTGAGGCTCATTAATGGAAATAACACGAAGAGTTACTGCATTATCACTCACCATGGCCACCTCCCTGTGCTGTAGAACACGAGAAGCTGACTGTATTCGGTACCTGTTATCCATCCCCTTTTGCCCCTCTCCCTCATCTCTGTCCTCAGATGACCACTGTCCTAATACCTTCTTCTGTGAAATCAACTTCTCCCACTTCCGCGATCAGGGAGGTCAAGCGGTACTTGTCCCTTCCTGGCTTGTTTCCATCACATAATGCCCTTACATCTATACATTTCCCAGACGACAGGACTCCACTGATCATGGGAAATGAGTGTACATCCCATCTGAGCGGCTTTTGTGGAAAACAAGACAAAACAAACTCTTCCTTCTGTACTATTCTGAGGAAAGGAAAATAAAATGAAAAGCATTATAGAAAAAAAAAGCATATCATGGTCTTTGGTACCAAATATTATCCTATTAATGTCATGAATATTTTTATTTTCTTAAAAGAATTCTTTGACTGCAAAAGCAATGTATTTCCCCTTGTTGTGTGTGTATATAAAATACTTTTATTTAAAAACAGCCAAATTATGGAAGCATCCTAGGTGCCCATCAATAGATTGATGGATTACAAAATTATGGGCTATATGCACAATGAAATTCAACTCAGCAATCAAGAACAAAATCATGTCATTTTCAGGAAAATGGGTAGGTGTGGAGAACATTATGTTAAGTGAGATTATTAGCCAGTCACAGAAAGTGAGGGGTCATGTGCTTTCTTTTACTTGTAAGGCTAGGGAGTAACTGGGCTAGCAAGGGGACTTCAGAGAATGGAGGAGAAACTTCAGTGGAGCCAGGGAGGGGTCCAGGGGAGGGAGGGCCAGGGAAGGAATCACTTCCAATGACAGTGCGTGCATATGTGAGAATCCAATGTCGATCTCAATGCCCTGTATGGGTACTGAGATCTCCCCCTATAAGGGGGAGCCAGGGAGGGAGCCAGGGGAAGCCTGCCCAGGGCGGTGTGTATATGTCACCAGTCCTTGGAACCGCATTATGATGGGACTACAATGCACCAATAAAAATATTAAAACAAGTAAAAATAGGAATAAGTGTATTCATTTGATTTTACTGCATATACACTGTACATCTAGAACATGCTTTGGTGATAAAAGATGTTAGTTATAAAGCTTATCCACTTGTGATTTTCTAACCAAAAATGTCAAAATTTTTATCATCTCTTTACACTAGTATCACTTGGAAAAGTGTGACTTTCAGGGGGAAACAAGTATGCAGATAATCTTGGCATATGAGAAAGAAATCAGTTCAAAAAGAACTATTTTTCAGAAAGTGGATGTTCACGAGAAGCTCTCGAATCAATAGAATCACATGTTAACAAGAATCATACCACAAGTACAAAAGTAACTATTAAAGTATGACTTCTCAAGGGCCAGGGCAGGAGGATCAAATAGGCTGGCCTGGCAACTTAGCAGGACCTCCCCTCAAAAATAAATAAATAAATAAATAAAGGGGGTGGGGAGGTAGCTCAAAAGTAGAGCACTCCTTGGTTCAGTTCCCTAGTGCTGCTGCATGAAATAACAAGTAAGGCTTCTTGGTTTTCCGTACTGAGAGAAAAACACGCAGAGCGAATGGGTTTATGACCCTCTGTAGATTTTTCACGTAACAGACTTGTGAGTGAAGCCATGGTTAGCTTTTGAAACACACGCTTGCAGGCTTCAAAAACTCACATTTGCCTAAAACCTGCAACTGAACGTAAGACCAGAAATGGGCGTTAGTAGACTGTCAGGGCCAGGTGGACTTTGCTCCCTCCTCACCGCACACTGCTGCATAAAGGAGATCTCCATCAAAGCCACAAGACAAACATAAGCCAAATCACTTCATCCTTTAAAGTAAACTGTAAAAATCCCCCATCTCAGCAAATACTAGCATTAGTTATTCCCTCTCTGGTTTGAGCAGGCACTTTAAATTTCCTAGGGTTATTATATTTCTTGGAAATGTGATAGTTTGAATTCTCTCTTTTCAGCAGTACTACGTTTAAATGCTAGATGACTATATGCCAGCCTATCCACAGATTATCTTGAAAATGATATTCACTGTTTTTTTTCCTTTTTGTCCCTATATGAAGGCAAGCTATTTCACCTTTGCCTATAACCTAAGAATAAAAGAATAACTGATAATAACATTGTTACTTCACAAGACAGAAAAGTTACTACTGCATGTTAATTTAATAATAGAATTATAAGTAGAAAAATAATTACCTAAGATTTAAACAAGAGTTGGCAAGCTTTTAAAAATATTAAGTAAAAGAAAAATAACACTCCAAATAAGACTCAAATAGGACATAGTTAGCATTTTAAGCTATAACCAATATGACATGCCATCTTTACCTAAGAAGTAAACTAGATATTTATTTTCTACCAAAACTGTAGTATTTAAAGAAATTATTCAAAGCAAACTTGTCCAAAGTTTTTCTTAATAGTTTTTAGTAGCGCTTCTGGTATCATTCCCATTCATAAGCATCTTAAATTCATATGAGGCTACAGTAGTTTGTATTGAGCTTGGTAAATATTTTATAATAGAGAAAATAAAATATTCCGAACGGCCACACCCCAGGGGGCCTGTGGCTCAGCCCTTAGGGCGGGTTTCTCACCAAAACAGGTGGGACCAGAAATGTGGTTCAGAACACTGCCTTAGTGTAATGCCAGGACAGGGCTCGCTGTACATTTTACTCCAGTGATCTATTTCTCCCAGTTTCATTAACACTGGCTTTTTCATTAAATCTTAATGTCAAAGCACAGAACTTGGGATTGACGAGACCCGTGCCGTCTCACAGGCAGGTTCTGTGGCTCTGCGGAGGCAACCGAGGAGGGCAGAGACTCAGAGTGGCTGTTCCTTCTGCACCTGTTCTTGCCCAGGGGAGAGCGGGTCTCAGCAGCCCATGACCTGCTCCTTAGCCCTCCATCTTCTTTGGCGCTACACTCCTCTGTCTTCAGTCCAGGCCCTTGTTTTTCCAGCAATGATTCTGTCTCTCAGACACACGTGCATCTCCCTTACCTTTGCTGAGGCAACACAGGCCTCACCTGCTTGACGCCTCTCATTACCTGCACCCTCTTCCCTTACAGGCAAGCACGGGGTGCCTCCCTGCCACTTCCTGCCCAGAGGTCAGGCTTGGTGAGTGACCAGCGCACTCCCTATAGACCCACACATGATGTGCACTGCCTGATGGGATCCTCAAAGCTCACCCGCTCGTGCCTGTTTTACAGATGAGGTGCCAAGGATCATAGGGAATTAGCTCTGAGGCACTGGATCTAGTAGGACTGAACTCAGGCCGTTGCCTACCACGACAGGCCTCCTGTGCCTGGCCACAGGCCACAGCCCCTTCAGTCACCCGGCCCTTCTAGAGCCCTCCCCTGCCAGTCTCCAGCCATGCCCAGCCTGGCCCTTGCCCAATCCTGAAGGCTGTGTCTGCGGCCACCCTGGCTTCTTCTCTGAGTCTCAGTAGCCTGCTTGTGCCCAGTGCTGCCTCTTCTGGAAAAACCCTCTACACCTTCCTTTTCCATGCTACCCAAGCTTACCTGCCCACTTCCAGCCTTATCTTCCAAGGACAGAGCACCCGCCCTCCTCTGCTCGGAAGCCACCTGGAGGCCCAACACTGCATGTTATTTTTACTAGTCTTTTCTAAACTCCCTCTTTGAATAAAGCTGGTTCATTCATGGAACACTTCCTGAGCACATTCTCAATCTTCAAAGATTTCTGACAGGGAAAAAAGCTGCTCCAGAAGGAAGGAGACATGTTATACCCAAGCACAGGTCTCACAGTAACAGAAACATGGCTGGGCAGATGAGTGACAGCCCATCTAACTTCACAGAAGCCAAGCCACAGACAGGAGCAGAATGAAAGCTCTGCCCCATGGGTCACCTCGTGCCAGCCAGCAAGGAGAAGTAAAACAAGGATAATTTCTGCAAGTTCCTTCTGGCCCTATTTAGTTCCTACTAACAGGCACCTGGGAGCCATCTGGTGAGGGGTGGCAGGAATGCTCACGTGGGCCAACAGGGGCATGGTCCCCCATGCCCACAGTTAACTGAGCAGCTACTCCGGCAGCAGATGACTATAGTGGGAGTCCTTGAGGAGTGAGTGGCCCTTAAAAGCATCCGTATTCCACTGTGAAGGCCTGCCACAGTCCTGCCCAAGTGAGCATTTACTTGTACATCCAATGGTCACCTGTCTCCTGTGTAGAATGGCGGGCTTCCACCACACCTGAGACACCGTCCCTTTCATGCGAATCTCTTCAATTAGGGAGGAGAGGTGCTCATTGTCAGAACTGCATGGTAACTCTCAGAGGCCCAAGACACATTCCTCTAGCCCTGTTCAGTTTTTCAGCATAAAACAACACATCTAAAAATATCCTTCCCATTAATCCTAAAGAGTTTTGCTAGAAAGTAGCATAGGAAAAATTATCCTATTAGCAGACTGCACTTCCTAGAAGAAGCCATCTACTTTGGGGGAGCAAAGGCAAAAATAAAAATATCCCCCAATCTTACAATCCGTGCTTTGGACTGTTTCCTACCCATTTCAAGCTTTCTTGGTCTGTACAAAGGCCTAGTCTTGGCTCCCCAAGGCCCCAACATTAGCCCAGCATACAGCCTCGTCCTGCACCAGAGCCCTGCAGAGGGAGAGTCTGTGCTGGATCCCTCTGAACCCTTGGCCTGAAGCCGCTGGCATGCTCAGCAGATGCTGGCTGGCTGAGTAAAAATTGCCGGGCCTCGGCATTCTTGTAGGAAGCACCCTGAGCTGCACAGTACCCTTGCTTACCACCCCCACCCCCCCGCCCCGTAGGTGCACAGGGCCCATCGCCTCTCTCACTCCCAAGAACCAGAGTTATTGAGGAGCCAGTGGACAGCGAGAGGACGTGTCAGAGCAAACCTGCACAAGCCTCTCTCTCCTTCAACCGGCACCTACTTTTCCAATTTTAACACTCACCACAAGCCACACAGAGAGAAAAACTTCTGAAGACCCAGACCAGCCTGGGCAGGCCTCTCGGTCCCCGCCCTCGCCACAGACCCTTCAGTCCCTGAGACCCCCTAACCCTAGGACTCTCAGGCCCCAACACCCTCCAGCCCCAGATCCCTAGCCCTCCCCCCGACCCAGACCTCTCAGGTCCGAGGCCCCCCCAAGCGCCAGACCCCTCAGGCCGTCCAGCCCAGGACTCTCAGGCCCGGAGATCGCCCAGCCCCAGGACTCTCAGGCCTCCCTTCGATCCACTCCCTGGCACGTCCCTCCAGCCTGGTTACCCCCCGCAGGCCCCGCGTCTGCCAACCTTGCCTCCGGTGCGCAGCCATGCGAGGCTCCACTGCCCTCCTTCTGGCCCTGACGTTGCAGGTGCTTCCGGATTCCGCCCGTCTAGGCCCGCCCACAGCCGCAGGAGTGCCCAATCAGAGTCCAGGATCCCTGCCAAGTGCTGCCAAGCATCCGCGTCCCGTCACTAGACTGGCTGTCATAAAGGCCGCGGGCGTGTCCCTGGACTCAGACCCCGCCCCGGAGCCGCGCTTGGGCCTGCGCGGAGGGCGGGAGGGGGGCACGGCAGCGGCTCCTGGCCGGTGGACCTGGGCAGGGACTGGGCCACGGGCGGCTCCTGCTCCAGGATCCCAGATCCCGGTGTGCCAGCGACAGGAACGACATAGGGAGGAGCGAAGACCTGGGGGTTGGAGGGAGGTCGCGCATCTGTTGTCCCCGCAGGGTCCCAGGCTGCGCGGGACGACCCCTCCTCCTCGGCGCCCCTTCCACCGGGCCCAGTTGTGTCGTGCCGGGACCCTGAGTCAGCACTGAGTTTGTTTCTTCAAAAACGGGATTCCTGGGTGTCTGAAGGTCCAGCATGGGCTTGTTCTGCATGCTGGGGCAGCTCCACGAACCGCCCCTCGAGGGGAGAGACCGAACGTCTGGACGACTAGCAGCGCGCGCGAGATGGGGCCTGCGAGCAAGATGCGGCAGGGCTGGGAGAAGCCCTTGGCTAGGGCAGGTGACTAAGCAAGCAGGCTTGAGACAGCCTAACGAAGAGGCTGAGCCCTGAAGGACCATCTGCGGAGGCCAGAGCTCAGAGGCCGACTGCAGGGGCAATCCTGGGGCCAACCTGGCTTTGGGCGTTCAGAGGGGAGAGGAGGAAAATCACAAGCGGAGGAGTGAAATCGTCTGATGCAGGTCTTAAAGAAGTGGCTTTAGAGCCAGGCAGTGGCACACACCTGTAATCCCAGTGCTTGGGAGGCTGAGACAGGAGGATCGCAGTGTTGAGGACAACCTCAGCAGTAGCAAGACTTTTAGCAACCTAGGGAGACCCAGTTTCAAAAACAAAAGCACAAAGGGGTAGGGTTGTACCTCCGAGATTGAAAGCCCTGGGTTCAATACCCAGCATCGCTAAAAAATAAAAAAGTGGCTGCACCGAGGATGGATGTCAGTGGAAACGGAGACCACTTTGGTGCATCAGAAAGAGGCCAGCTTGCATCCCAGTGTCCGGCGGAGGTTCTGGGAAGAAGTAGGTGTGACAGTGTTTGAAGGCAAAATAGAGGGTACTTAGGGACAAATCAAATTGAGCTGCGCCAGAAAAATGGAAATCTAGAATGGCTCCACATTTTTTTTTTTATTTGGAAGTGGCAAGTTGGAGTTGCACAGAGCAGACGGAGATCCATGAGGGTCTTTTGTTGCTGGTGGTCTGCAGCTTCCGGCAAGTGAAGTTCCAAAGGTGTACCACCACAAACAGCAGGACCTACAGCAGGCATGTGGCCCAAGGAGCAAGCCATGAGGTCCTTTGACCTTTGGAAGTGGGGAGATGAAGAGGTCCACCTGTGGCTCCAGAGGAAGTGACCAGTGAAGAAAGGGAGGGACAGGAGCCTTCCTAAAGACAAGTCAAAGAAGAAATCATTCTTTTCCAATGATGCTGGCAGGCCAAAGATGTGACTGACAGTACACAGTGGGATTTTTCAGTTGGTAACTGATTTCATTGGAATGGTAGAGGCAAAGGCTTGATAAAAATTTGCAGAGAAAATTACAGAAGAGATACTGAAGACATTGGATGTAAACTAAACTACTCACTCTCTGGCTGGAAAGGCTTACCTAACACACACACACACACACACACACACACACACACACACACACACACACAGAAAATCTGTGTTAATTTGACCTGATGAAATTGATACTGAAAAATGAGTCTTCTCGCAGAGAGGGAATATGTGCTGAGACATGCTTCTGGCTAGGTTGTCTCTTGAACCCTGCCACCATTCCCACCAGCATTCAGGTGACTTCCCTACCTTTTAGCAAAATCTTCAGGAGTTTTTCTCCAACCCTGTTTATTCAAACTTTTTCACACTCAGACTTCTTAAAAGAGTAGAATGCAGAGCCGGCATCCACTGTGACATCTTCAATTGATTCTGTGACCCAACCCACCTTCCTCCTCTACTATACCTGCCAGCAGCAGTCCCCCAGGACCTACATGTCCCCAATGCAGCACATACGCATCAGTATTCCTGTGCCACTCTGTTCCAGAAGCACCATCCACTTAGCTGCTCAGCCAGTCGTGGGAGAAATCACTGCGTCTTCACCTCCTCCTCTCTTCCCACATGACCCATCCAGAAAAAATCACATACATTCTCCTTGCAACATTTCTTATCCCATTGCCAAGTTTATGTTTTCATCATTTCTCACTAGGATTTCTTCAGGTATTTAAAAATTGATCTCCCCAGCCCTACTCTCGCTTTCTTACTCCCACCTCACCACCATCTCTTCTCAGTGCAGCCAAAAGGAGCCTTTAAAAAGCTCACTGCCATTCAAAATTAATGTAACTCATCCCAGCAACAAGGTGCAAAAGAAAAATTGCACAATCTTAGTGACAGATGCAGAGAAAGCATTTGATATGCTGTCATGCCTATTCATGGTTTTTTAAAAAAAGCTTTGAGCCAACAACAAAGACAAGGTAACTTCTTCAACTGAATAAAGAATATCTACAGACACTCTACAACTAATGTCATATTGGTAAAAACAAAAAAACTAGCCCTTTTCCCACTAAGATCAAGAACAGTGAAGAATGTTGCCTCTTGCTCCTGCTTTCAACATACTAGAAATTGTAGCTAGTGAAATAAGACAAGAAAAGGAAATAAAAGGTATACATATTGGGAAGGGAGCACTGTCTGTCTGCAAATGACATGATGAAAATCTTACTGCCCTGCTTAAGAGCTCATGTTGGATTTTGCTATGTAGGATACAGTTTCAAAGCCTTAAGATATCCTATGAAATTCCCACTCGCTATCCAGCCACATTCATGCTGTTTTCTTTTTCAGTTCTTGATTTGTTGCAATCTCCCTCAGTCCTCCTGAGTCTTTAGGCCTGATCTTCCTTCTGCCAGAAACCCTTTCCTCACCCAGTTCCCCCCCCCCCACCCCTAAATCCCCTTCTTCCTTGAAGGTCTGTCAGCTGGGAGCCTCTAACTCCATTGCATGTACTCAGCTGCTTTCATTTGCGGGTAGCTTTCCTGGAAGCAATGGGAATTGCTCAGCTGAGGCAAGGGGAGGGGGCAGCTCTCCTCAGTCACTGGGGAATGGAGGTCAACTGAGAACATCCAGCCTTCCCATTCTGAGACACATTTCACACTGTTCCTTAGAGAAATCGCAGCAAGACTGCACCTTGCTGTCTGTAGGGATGACCAGCCTGCTAAGTGTATTTCATTGACCTTTCCTTGTCTCTTTCTACTTCCTGTCTAGTTCCTGGGGATAACTCTCAAATATAGTATTTGTACTCAAAGCCATATCTCGGGACCTACTCAGGGGAGAACCAGAGGGGATTTAACTACTTACTTCCTCAGAATTCCTTCCTGATATCACAAGCTGTGTTAGTTGCCCTTTGCATTCCTAGTGACACTAACTTTCCTCCAGAGAAACAGTTGCATCTGTGATTACATGCCACTATTAGGGCTTTCAACCACACTTCCCTAGACTGGAAGATTCATGTGGCCAGTGACTATCTTTGTTTTGGGCACATATTCAGAGCAAATGACGAGCACTCTATGTATTTGTGTGACTTTTGTTGCTGATGTTGCATGAGAGAAAAAATGAAAGGATGAGGACAGACACGGAGAAGAGGAGAGTACAGGGACAGTAATATATATTTTTTAAAAAGGTCTGAGGTCTAGATTTTGGGTTGAGGTTTGGCACGTTGCAATCCACAATTGCAAACTGGAAGGTGCTAGAAGCACAAGGAGGGATTAGAATGTTAGGTTCCTTTGTGTCCTGGGCATCCTTTATCACAGTGCTTTGAAAATACACACACTGATTAACATCTAAGTGATTGATTATATGAAACATCGCATGGGCTGTTTTTTAAAATATACTTTTACTGGTGCATTGTAGTCCTACGTCCTAATGTCCTTCAGAGTGATAGGGACACACACAGCAGGTGGCGACCTTCTCCCTCCATCACCTCCCTTCCCTGTACATGGCATTGAGATTGTGGTTGGTCATTTCATAGATGTAGTCTCAATGGAAATGCTTCTTTCTTAGTCTTACCCCCTTCCCTAAGCCCCTTTATGGCTCCACCAGGGTATCTCATTCTTTACCTAAAGTTCCTCCTGTATCTCCATTACTCACTAGCTTCCACATATGACAGAAAATATATGACCATGACCCTTCATGTTCTGTGACTGGCTAATCTCAACGTAATGTTCTCCAGGTCCATACATTTTCATGAAATGAAGTGATTTTCTTCTTTATTGCTGGGTAAAAGTCCATTGTGTGTATATCTCATACTTTGTAATTCACTAATCTGAGTGTGTGTGTGTGTGTGTGTGTGTGTGTGTGTGTGTGTTGTAAGAGCTTGGAATTTCTGGAAAATACTGGTTTATCTCATTCCACCTATCTTTGATCACCTGATTCCTCTCTAACCCTCATCTGTCCTCTAAACATTGTTGATGTTTAAACTTTTGTTTAAGCCGGGAATGGCTCATGCTTATAATCCCAGCATCTGGGAGGCTGAGACAGGAGGATCGTGGTTCCCTGATAGCCTCAGCTACAACTTAGTAAAGCCCTATACAACTCAGTGAGACCCTGTTTCAAAGTAAAGAATGGGGATTGGAGGTAGAATGTCCTTGGGTTCCATCCCCAGAACCACAATATAAGTTAAACCTCATTTAAACTTCTCAGCGCAGTTAAGAGATCTGGCTAAGTCCCTTATGCATTTGCATTAAAATAGGGCTCTGTGACTCCGAGGAGAGCAGAGCCAGATCTCAGGCCGCCAGTGCCTTTCGCTCTAAGGCGCAGTAACTTTTCCTGGGGACTAGCAGGCAGACCTAGAAAGGGCATTCTCTTGAGTAGCCCATCACTGTCCGGCCAGGATCACTGAATTTGCCAGATTTGCGGGATGAGTCCCTTCTTTTCCCTGGCTCCTGCCAGCTACGCGCCGGCACAGCAAGCGGACAGGCGCGGGCCGCCTGGCCTGGCTTGTGCGAACAGAGTGCCGACCCCTCTTTGCTGGGAACGCGCCGCACACTTGGCCTGCCAGGAGGACGCCTGCAAGGAGGACGGAAGGCTCCATTCCGTGGCGCCCACAGCCCTGGCAGAGGAGCGGCAGTCCTGGGAACACCTGGAGGCTGCCTCTCGTCCCGCGCCCTCTCAGCCCCGCGGGTCCCCGGGCGCAAGCCGCACCCCAGCCCCTCCCGCCGTCGCGGGGCGTGTCCCTCGGCGCTGCCCCGCGTGGGCCGGCCCTCCCAGGCGTGGAGGGGTGCTGTGGTCCACGCCAACTTTCCAGCTCGGAGCACGTGCCGCGCCCTCGGCTCCCCGCGCCTGGCAGTCCCCGGGCGACCCGCAGCTCCGGCGCAACAGTTGTGCGGGCGCGCGGCCCCGCGGGCAGCGAGCGGCCCTGCCCTGTCCTCTCCCCTCCCCTCCCGGCGGAGCCGCGCCGGCCGCCCCCCAGTGCGCGGAGCCTCGGGGCGCGCAGTGCGCAGGCGCCGGCCGCCCAGCCCGACAGTGCGCGGGGCTGGAGCGGTCGGAGCGCGCGCGGCGGCGGCGGGGGAGGACTGACGGACAGCGACCGGAGGCACGGACCGCGGGCGCGGGGGCCGAGAGTCCGCGGCGGGCCGCACGCGCCCGTGCCTACGGCGGCCACTTGGCTATGTCGCCCGGTACCTGCTGAACTGGGATCGCCCGAGGATGTCCGCGCTGATGAAGGTACCGGCGGCCGGGCGGCGCGGGGATCCGGGCGCGGGGAGCCCGCGAGGGGCGGCCAGACCCGTCTGGGAGGGTGGGGGTGGCGCGGCGCGGCCAGTCCAAGGGGTCCCCGCGAGGGCGGCGGCGGCCGGGGGAAGCGTGGCCCCAGCGCGAGCACCCCGGCGGGAGCACCCACCGCGAGCACCCCCTGAGCAGCCTGCGCTCGGGGTCCAGCGGTGAGCCCCTCGCTTGGGCGTCGCGCTGGTGGCCTGGGGGGCTCGTAACTGGGCTCCGGGGCTGCAGGAACCTGCGCGGAGCCGGGCGCAGGGGAGGTGTGAAATTCCCGACTCGGCCCCGCGGGGAGGGGGCGCAGCGCGCTGAGCGCCGGCGGGCGAGGGGCTGGCGCCCAGCTCCTGGGCGGGGGCGCCGCCGCCAGGGGCCCTACCCCAGCCCAGGTGGGAACGCTGCCTGGACGGGGATGAGTGACAGGTGCGGGGAAGCCGGCCGCGCGGGTCGGAGCCGGGAGGGGCCGCGTGCGAGTCCGCGCGGCGCCGGGAGGGGTGGCCGCCGCCCGGCTCTCCAAGTGCGAGCGGGAGCACCGGCTTTTTTAGGGTGGTTGCTAAGCGAGGCGCTACCCAGCGCAGGGTTTTGTAACTAAGCCTCCCCCGGCAGCGGCTGTTGCCGTTCTGGGGCTCTTCCTAACGATCGCAGGGGAAATAATGAGGGTGTAATTATTACCGCCCCGCGCGGCGAGGGGCGGGGGCCGGGGCCGCTCCCCTCCGCCCGCGTGCGCGGCCGAGGACTGGGGAGCCCCGGGGCGCGGACCCCGAACTGGGCGGGGGTCTCGGAAAGAGTTACGCGAGGCGGCGGGCCGGGGTCGCAGGTGCGGAGCTGAGCGCTCCTGATCCGCGTTGGAAACTCGCAGCCCTCGTGCCCTCGTGCGCGGCCATCCACTCTGCGGAGCGAGCGCGGGGCCAGCTGCTGCGCGCAGGGCGCTGCTCTCAAATGAATGGCGATTCCGGCCCGGGTTGGGATGCGGCGTGCGTGGCTGCCTGGTGCGGATCGAATACGAAGCGACAGGCTGGAATCCGCCGTCCGAGCCCGGCCGGCCGCGCTGGGCGCCTCGGGGCTTGGGGACAGCGGCAGACGCGCTGGGGTCGGCTGGAGCTCACCACCTGGGCCTGGGGGCCTCCCGTGCAGCGGCCTTGCATCTGAAGGGCCCCAGGGGCCCCAGGGAGCTGAGCTTTACCCAAGGCTGCTGTTTGCAGATGGTGAATTAATTGCGTTTGTAATTAGAGAGCAACCTGGTGTCCCAGGACCGCCTGAGGGGGGCTTCCCAGGACTCCCCAGGACCCCCAGGCTGACCCCACAGGCCCCACCTTGGAGGGAACAGCTTGTAGAGGGGAAAACCACAGCACTTTCCTTACTTCGGTCATGTTCTCTGCAGAAGATAATAGAGAGCCCAGGAAAAAATGGCCAAACGATGAAAAGATGGTAATTTTTGGCAGGTCAGGTTGTCACTGTGGTGTTTTAAAAAATGCTATTAATCAGGATTTTCCAGTAGCCAAATCCTCTGGTGCAGGCAGCAGGGTGACTCAGAGCGGCTCCCGTGGTAATTGTAGTGTGTGCGTACCATTTCCTTTGAGATGGTGTGACTTTTCATTACTTGGGAGAGAGCAAATTAGAGTATTTTATACCCACATCTGGCTGCGTGCTAGCAGGCCACAGGGAGCACTGATCAGGCACATCTGGGCTGGGAGATTCAGGCCCTACGGGAAAAATCGGAAACAGTCATACCCTTGCCATACCACCTCTCCTGCGACTTCAAGGTCTTCGCCAGCAGATATGGGGTCTGTTCTCAAAAACAGCCTGCCTTGGAGCCGGCACCTCTGTCAGACCCCAGCACCTGTCTCTCCTCCTCAGGTCTTGATTGAGAAGCCAGTGTGTGGAAGGCCTCTGGCGCTGGATGTGTCCTGTGCATCTGTGTGTTGCATTTCAGGTTAAAGGGTGCGCTTAGTAAGCACGCAGAGTACTGTGTCAGATATTTCAAAGTGGTAAAATTAAAATATCCTCACCACAAGGATCTTTCTAGAGAAGCATGCTAAGGTGACCCCATATTGTTAAGCATTGTTCCTTGTTCTTCCAGAGAACTTCGCACTTGTAGTGCCAGTGCTCAAAGCGGTGCTCCTTGAGCCTTGCACTTACTGACTGGTACCCTAGAGCACCTGAGGTCACCTGTGACTTGGATGTTGACTGTGTTTTTCTGGAATTTAAATTTTTATTGTTATTTCTTTCCTGTCTGTCTGTGACAATCTATTGTTTTTCCTATTTTTGTCCACTTCACTTTTGAAATTGGTAGAAATTCCAAATTGAATATTAAAGGCAAAAAAATGTACTTCACAGGATCTAAATCACATTAGGCTCTGTGGATCTAGAACCCAACTAGTTCTGAAACTGAAGGGCTCTGATATTTTTTAAGTGTTAGAGATTTTGTTAGTTTTGCTTTTAACACACTATGTTCCATAATGTTGAAATTGTAGAAATTCTATAATTGTTTTATAATTATATTTGGGGAAAATTTTCATCTCTGTTACCCAGGATGTGAAATAATGTACACTTTTTTTGTGGTACTGGGGATGGAACCCAGGGGCCTTCCACTTCTGGGGTATACTTCCAGGCCTATTTTATATTTTATTTGGACACAGGGTCTCACTAAGTTGCTGAGAGCCTCACTAAGTAGCCGAGGCTGGCTTCGAACCTGCTCAATCCTCTTGTCTCAGCCTCCCAAGTGCTGGGATTACAAGCGTGTGCCACTACACCTGGCTAATAATGTACACTTTGATGATAGGTTTTATAAGGAAGTTAATTAAATATATTATCACCTGACCCTTGGAATACATATGCCATGGTCATTCATTGGCCACAATAAAATCAGCATGATTCATCTTTTGGCCAGATGGGAGTCACATTCAAAGCACTGCAGCATGTTGCTATAAAGGAATTACAGCCCACCACAGGAAGTTAGGAGCAAAACATTCCATGCAGTTAAAATCCTCTAATCAACTACAGTTTTACCTAGTGGTTATTTTTTTACCGTGGAAGTGTTCTTGGCTCATCCCTACCTTACACATGTTTAGTTGTCTGTAGATGCTCGTGTGTTCAAGATGGAGCAGGATGAGACACCTGAGCTTCTGGAGGCCACGCTTCTGGGCTCTGGCACCCAGCATGCTTGGGCCTGATGGCATAAATCTGTAGCTGCTTGTGGTCAGCTCTGCCTTCCAGGTATTCAGAGCAGTGGCATAGATAGATTTTGGTTCTGCATGGGTCTCCCTGGCAAAGGCGTCAGAAGCTCATGTGTGAACCACTGATTTTCTTTTCCATGCCACAGTTCTGTGCAGACCTCACCTGCTTCATTCTGCACCCCTGGGTTTCCTGCCCCATCGTCCTTCCTAGCCCAACAAGGGTGGCTGCTTTGGCGCTTTTCATCCCCTATGGGTGGCACGTGCTCCTAAGACAACACTCCTCTCCTGGTAGATTTTGTGCTGCATACCAGATACTAGTTTTTGGACAGCCTGTCTTTCTTGCCTGACATTCCAGAGTTAGGCTTACTGGCCAATTTTAGTGACTTCTGGTGTACTTGCTGTGAAGTATGAAGTCACAGGAGAGATCTTCCGGAGATGATCCTTCCCATATTCAGGGTGGTCTGACCAGCAGCCGTCAGTTCCTGATAGGCTAGAAAGCTACATGGGCCCATCCCTCTCAGAAGTAATTGAATCATGGAAGAACTGGACCCTCCACTCAAGCCCAGAATTCCCCATGCTATCAGAGGGAAAAAAAAGTTTTAGGAAATATGGCTGAAAGGATGTGGGGCCTGGAGTTGTAGTCAGCTAGCACCCTCCCTGCCTGGGAGCAAAGCTAGGGGTTGGCTGGCATCTGCCTGAACAGAGAAGGGCTGTGCACAGAGATGGGCGTGGTTCTCTGGCAGTTTGCAAACCCCAGACCAAATTATGCCAGGACATTATCCCTTCAGCCTCTGACAACAAGTAGGCTGGGATGGGATTTTAGTTTCTCCCCAAATTTCTATAATAAAGCTCTCATTGTGGGGCAAGATCTGTTCATTAACAGGTGATGTTTTTTTTTAATCTCATATACTTCTCTGCAGGAAAAAAATTAATCATCTCTAACAATGAATAGACATTTAGAGACAGCCCATCTCTAAAGGTATAGCTAAAGTTTTTTTTTTTTTTTTTTTTTTTTTGTGGTACTGGGGGTGGAACCCAGGGGCTTTTCTACCTCTGGGGTATATTCCCAGACCTATTTTTATGCTTTATTTGGAAACAGCTGAGGCTGGCTTCCAACCTGTGTGATCATCCTGTCTCAGCCTCCCAAAGGCTGGGATTACAAGTATGTGCCACCACACCTGGCCATAAAATTTTAAAAAGTGACTTTGAATGTCATTGTTTTTTTTTAAAACAATATCCCATACCCTACTTCTAGAGGGAGGTGAAATAACAGGTACCAGAGTACAGTTAAAAAGAAAAGAATGATCCCCAAGGCCCTATAGAGTACAGATTTTAAGCCAGGCAATCTAAAAAAAAATCCTCTGTGCATAATGAACATTCATCTCGCTATTTCTCCTCAAAGCCAACAAGCCACTTTCATCTTGTTGGCGCAAGTGGTGAGGAGACAGGTTCCACTGCTAGCCTGTCTGAGCAGCTGAGTGCCATTGGACAACCTGTTTGGCCTCACTGTTTCAGTCTGCTCCTCGTTGAACAGGGACAAGCACAGGCTGACTGGTTAGCGTGCCTGTGAGGAGCAAATGGGTTGGTGGCAGTGTGTATTGAGGCTGCTTCCAGAGCTCTGTAAGCAACATTTTCCATCCTTGAGAAGTAAAGCTAATCCTGCTCTGAGCCACCCACATCTGGATGTTACCACAGCACTCTGTGTTTATTATTTATTTCTAGTCTTCTTTTACTTTTTTTTTTTTTTTGTGTGTGTGGGGGGGTATGGAACCCAGGGGCCTGCTACCTCCTGGCTACACCCCGACTTTTTTTATATTTTATTTGGAAACAAGGTCTCACTAAGTTGCTGAGAGCCTAAGTAGCTGAGGCTGGCTTTGAATCTGTGTGATCCTCTTGTCTCCGCCTCCCAAGTACTTGGGTTACAAGTGTGCCTGGTTTCTTTTACTTATTTACGTATTTATTTTGTTAATCCTTTCCAAAAAGCTGTTGACATTTCTTAACCCCACAAGGCAAGGGGAGAAATGCTAAAATAACAACAGCAGGAGGAGCCAAGAGGAGCGGCAATCACCAGGTGAGCCCATACCTGTGGCATCAAATGTGACCTTGAGCTCTCTGGTTGCTGAGTCACAGAACTCAAAACCCTGCAGACCCTCACCTGATGGCCTTATCTGGGTGACATTGTATACTCATTTTCAGTGAAGAAGCCTTCCCCCAGTGCTAAACTGTAAAAGATGATGTTTTCATGGTAGATCTTATACACAAGTGTTTGGGGTTGTATAGAATGTAACAGTTGTACAATATAGAAGTATTTTTCATGATTGTGTCTTGTAATAGACTTCAAAGGAAACCATACGACTTATGGGGGGGGCGTAATGATCTCTTTCTAGTAATCATGTGTTATCTCTGTGACCAAGTGATAAACTGAGGCCCAGAAGCCAGGTCTTTGTGTCTGCATTATACACAAATATATCAAAGGTTAGTGTTAAAGATACCCATGAATTCATGTTGTATATCCCGTGGATAAGTCAAGTTTTTTGAGTTTTAGGTGTCTTTATATCCCTAAAGTGTTGGCATATACATGCCCAGTAAACCTACTTAGCCTAAGGTGAGTGACTGGACCACCCTTAGTGGAGTGAGGAGTCCCCACGATTCCAGGTACTCCCTGACTTAGCATGGAGTTACCTCCTGAGACTCACTGTGAAGTGAAGCTGCCCTAGTCACAGGTGCATTTAATACACACCCTGCTGAGCCTCTCAGGGTTGCTCCCCTCCTTAACCTGCTCAAACACTCACATCAGCCTGGAATCAGACATAAGCACTGAACACAAAGCTGAACTTTTTTCTTTTTTTGTGGGTCTGGAGGTGGAACCCAGGGGCGTTCAACCTTGGAGCTATACCCCCTTCCCTAATTTTTTTTCTTTATTTTGAAACCGGGTCTCACTGAGTTGCAGAGGGCATCACTGAGTAGCTGAGGCTCCGCAAACAGCCTCCTGAATGCTGGGATTGCCAGCATGAGCCTGTTTCAATGTATCGGATGCTAGGATTACCAGAGTGAGCCATTGTGAAGTTAAATACTTGTGAGCTAAAGACCTTTAAAGTTAAAGACCCTGGTCAGTCAGGGCTCATCTGCATTGTCTCTGGCTGTCACCACTCCTCTCTTCTTTCTCTCGCTTTGTACTTTGGGGATGAGGCCTCATTCACCTAGCGAGTGCTTCTCAGTCAGTCTCTGCTGGCCCCCACAGCCCGGGCTGAGAAGTTTCTCTGCACCTTCTGTAGGTGACACTCTACCTGTCATCTCTGTCTCCCCAGCCCCCCATTTAGAACTGAAGTTCTGTGTGGAGGTCTCTGTCTTGTTGTCCTGGCCTCCTGCTCAGGAGGGCCTGCCCGCCTGTGGTGGGCTGAGTGGACCGGCCGTAGTCTTGCAGTGTGGCGTCAGGATTTCCTCAGGTCTGGCTGGGGCTCATTCTCTTCCACACACCCTGCCTGTCTGAGCTCCCAGTCCTCCTCCGGCCGCTTGCTGCCCCTGACTGCTGCACACCAGCATGTGCTCACCTCACGTGACCACTGCTTTTTGCCTTCCTTTCTTCACACACCCCCTTCCAGACCCAGCTGGATGCTCTGCTGCTGCCCTGTGGCAAGGTTCCCGGTGAAGTGCCATCATCCTCCGAGCCCTTCCTCGGTGCCCTTGGAGGCCACATCCCTGGGTGTCTCCCTGGGCTCTGGGCACTGTCTTTGGTTCTGAACCATGGCTCTGAGGGGCCCTCACTGTCTCTCCTCTAGGGTCTGTCATGGTGCTGTAGACCAAGAAACATCAGGAAGAGTAAGTATATCCATAGCCACCAGCCTCCTGGTCACACCCCCACCGAGGTTCCTCACCTGCATGTCTTTATCATATCTTTACATGCTTCTCTAAGTTATGTGTGTTTGTGCATATGTGTGTGACTGAGGACACTTATACGCACATTAGTGGGTTTGCAAGTCTTTTTTTTTTTTTTTTGCAGTACTGGGGACTGAACCCCAGGGCATTCTACCTCCAAGCTACACTCCTAGCACTATTTTTTATTACTTATTTTGAAATAGAGTCTCACGCTGGGCGTGGTAGTGCATGCTTATAATCCCTGTACTTGGGAGGTGGAGACAGGAGGATTGCGCAGGTTTGAAGCCAGCCTCACTGGCTTAAAACACCCTGTTTCCAAATAAAGATATAAAAAATAGGTGTCTGGGAGTGTAGCCTGGAAGTAGAAGGGTTTCCAGGAACCCCAGTACCACCAAAACAACAACAACAACAACAACAACAACAACATGAAATAGGGTCTCACAAAGTTACAGAGGGCCTCACTAAGTAGCTGAGGCTGTCCTTGAACTTGTGATCCTCCTGTCTCAGCCTCCCAAGTGCTGGGTTTACAAGCATGGGCCATCACACCTGGCTATATGCTTTTTCATTTGCCTTTAATATGAAACCTTTGGCTATTTAAAACAATTCCCATTTTCATGACATTCCTTGTCATATTTTGACAGTTTCTAAACAAAATTCTGAATGTCTGGAATGTCTTTTTTCTGACTGCTAAAAGCTTAGTATAAAATCTATAATATGGCTAATCAGGAAATTTTTATAAACAGTTGGAAGCTATAGTTTTGAACTTTTATTGTGACTGTTTCAGTGTATAACATTTCTGGGTCTAAAACAAAATGTTCTAGGTTATCACTAAAATTAGATTCAAAGTTTTATTTTTGTTGTGAAGGAGGAGCTACATGGCTCTTTCACGTAAGCAAACAGTATTTCTTAGTCTTCAGTTTGTCCTCTTGCTTGCTTCTTTGATGATGTTTCCCTAAGCATCATAGAGTTCAATTAAAAGAAAAATCTCTTTGTATTTCACTAGTCCCAGCATGTTCACTTCTGGGAACTTATCCTAAGGAAATAATCATGAATTTTAGGAAGTTAGATAAGCAGCTGCTCCCTCTAGCTTTGTTTCATAGCACAATACTGAAAAAAACTAAATAACAGGAGAGTGGTTAAATTTATTATGATATAGCCATGCTGGAAAATATATTCAATGACAAGATGCATGTTGAATAGGTGTTCCTGTCCTGTGGAGAGGAGGAAGCCGATTTAAGACTGTGTTCGCAGCACCCTCCTGTGTCCTGGGCTCCTGTACTTGGAGGCAGAGGGAAGGGCGGGAGGGTCCTCACTAGCCACTGTGAGGAGCAGCCCAGGCCAGGCCGTCCATCTGAGTCCACCCAGGCAGCTGCGTGTGGCCCAGCAAGCCTGACCAGCCAGCTGTCAGTTCCGTTCTCCCTCATGATACCCCCTTCCGCTGCAGCGCCTTGCTGGCCCTGCACTGCCCAGAGCCGGAGCCTTTGCGCCAGCTGCAGCCACCAGGGGCTCCGGGTCCGGTGGCTCCTCCTGCACCCGCCTTCCTGGCATGCTGGCAGGGAGGCCAAATGAAGGTCGACACATTCCCCCTCTGTGCCTTGTCGCCTTGTTACCTCTGATGTGCTCTGTGATTTGCTGAGCCTGTGGTCCTCCTGCCTCAGCCTCCCAAGTGGTACTGGGACTACAGGTGAATGAGTAGCACTGATTGGGCACTTGCTGGGTGCCAGGCGCTGTGCTGAGTAGTATTAACTCACTAGTTCTCCACAGCTCTGTGAGGTCAGTACTGCTGCTACCTGTGTGTGGAGGAAGAGAATTAGAGAAGCAGTCGAGGACCTGAATGCAGTCTGGCAGAGCCGCAGACCTCAAGCTAGCAGGCTGGCACCAGAGCTGGGGTTTCTAGCCACCGGAGGATGCTTCTTCCTGGGACAGAAGGTCTGGGAGGGGGACAGTCTGTCCACTGTGGTCACTGCTTATCTCAGGCACCCAACACATTGCTGGGTAGGAGCTATCCAGTCAGTATTTGCTGAGTGAATGAATGCAGATAAAAATCTAACTGTGCACCTATGAATGCTTAGTGGATAGCAGTTCTAATTTTCCTTCCCTCCTTCCTTCCCCCCTCCCTCCTTCCTTCCCTCCCTCTCCCCTCTCCCCCCTCCCTCTTCCTCACCCTCTCTCTCATTCTTTCTCTCTGTATCCAGATGTGTTTGGATTTACCCATAGAAAGTCTTGTAAAATGCCTTAAACAAGAACATCTGTCAGCTCCTGTAATAAAGCATCCCTGCAAAATGCCACAGGGTCTAGCTCTCCACCTCTGTCTTGGCCTCACTCCTCCCAGGGCATGGTCACAATTAGCAGAAGAGGGATTTGTTCCTCCATTGGGCTTGCACACTGCCATGACATGCATCCTGAGCATCTGTGGGAGGCATGGCACATGAGGGCTTTGGCTCATGTAAATCTAAGTGGTTTTCTTGGCCCATGGTGGCTTTCCTCAAAATGATTATTCTGTCCCAAGCCCTTTGTGGCTTTGCCATTGCCACAGGGCCCCATAGTCACTTTGCACACCTCAGCCAGTGGGAAGAGGCTGTGGAGGTGGCATGGGGGAGTGCCTGTGGGCTAGACTCCGTCGGCATCACTTGCACCTGCAAGGGTCCTAGGCTAGGCCCAGGAAGAGGAGGAGGAAGATTGTCCATGAGCTGACTGCTGTCACTGGAGAAACTTTCCACATTTCGTTTTACAACAAAAATGCTTTAGAAGTTCCACTAAGGCTTTGCCTTGAATTTTGACATATTGTGGTCAGTTACAGACAAGAGCAGGGTGGACAGCATTTGGAACTTTAATCTTGCCTTCTAGGCTGAGCTCTCCCTGGCTCTCCATAGTCATGCAGAGGGAGAGGGAGAGGGAGAGGGAGAGAAGAGAGAGGAGAGAAGCGGTCCTCTTGGGAGCCTGGAGCTCAAGGCTGCTTGCTCGCCACCAGCCTCCCTTGTTGTATTCTGAATTTTCAAATTACCTATGGCTTATGGTACTTTTGCAATTTAATGAAACCTTTCAGGATTTCTTTGTATGTCCATCCAATAGAAGGATTGCAAAGTTACTCTAAACAGGGAAGTAGAAATCTCCTCTGAAACCCACGGAACCTACGGTGGCAAATTCATGACCAGTCAGTCATTCGTGTGCTGACTGTGTGATTGAATTCACTGGTTGTGTAAGTTCTGGGTCTCTAACTAACATAAACAAGGCAGAACACTTTAGAAGGGCCGGGACCAAATCACAGGACTGAGGGAGGAGCTAAAGAACAGATGTGGGATGCTTGGAGCTGCGGCAGCTCAACAGCAGGATGCAGTGGCCACGGCCACCCTTCATCTCTGCCTGGTTCCATCCAGGACCAAGCTCCGTGGGGCTGGTCCAGCTCAGTCACCTGCCCTATCTGAGCTGAGGACTGCAAAGCACAATTCAGGACATTGGTGAGATAAGATATGAAGTTACTCACTGGGAAACTTGAGCAGAGGAGAAAGCTCAAGCTTACTTTCTTCCTCCGAGCAAAGCACTGGGCTCCACACCACAGAGAAGGGAGCCTGTTCTGTATCATCTAATAACATATTTTGGCATGTTTTAAAGAAAACACTCGCACATATACAGAGTAAAGTCCAGATCCACAGCGTTGTAAGCTTCACAGAATCATTACTGAGTGTTCACAGTGTGCATTATCTGCACTGTGCAAATCATTCTTTTATTTCTTCCCATAAGCACCTTCTCGGGTCCTTATATCTTTCCTCTGTAATGGGTATGGGTTGTTTTCTGTAACTCATTCATTGTTTTCCCACAGAACAAGAATAGGCAAAACCCAGAGGTTTGTATTTTATTGTACAGCTTGCTAATGCATACCTTGGCTACCAGATCTTTTCTTTCAAGATATCAACTTATTCATCTTTTCAAATTCTTTTTCCTTGTGATGTATTTTGTTCTCTCCTATATCTAGGGGTGAAATTGGAGGCTAGTTGGGCTGCTTCTGTAAATTTTCTTTCCCCCCTTGGTCAAATAATCCACTAAATATATAGAAGCCATAAAGAAGCATAAATTAACATATTAATAGTCACCAATAATTCTATGACCTGGAAATAATTAGAATCTGCCTGCCTGCCTGCCTTTTTGGTAATACTGGGGATTGAACCCAGGGATGTTCTACTAATGAGCTACATTCCAGACCTTTTGTAAATCATTCTTTTAGACAGAGTCTTGCTAAGTTTTTCAGGCTGGCCTCAAACTTGTTATCTTCCTGCTTTAGCCTTCTGAGCACCTGGGATTACAGGTGTGCACCATCATACCCTGACCTTTTAATTATTTTTAAACCAAAATTAGCAACTACTCTTTTTTTCTCTTTATATTTTTCTAATATTTTGCCCATATATCCAAAATATTTTCTAATAATTTGATTTTAATTGATATTTAGTATCCCATTATCAGTATGAGTGAACCATTCTCCCGCTGCTAAACATTTAAGTTGTTTACAAACATTTTGGCCATTCTTCTGTGATTAATATCTTTCTTAATACTTACTGAAAGTCTAGATATTTTTTCTAAGAAAATTCCTATTATTGGTCAACGGGTGGACTTAGTTTATTCGAGGTGCTACAACAAGTTGTCATAAACTTTGTGGCTTAAGATGCCAGGAGCATGTTCTCCCCAAATCTAGCGATTAGATATTTGAAACCAAGCTGTCTCAGAGACACGCTCTCTCCAGAGACTCCGGGAAGATCCTTCTGGCCGCTTCCAGCTTTTGGTGGCTCTGGTACTCCATGGTTTGAGGCCACCTTACCTCGATATTTCTGTCTTTGTATGGTATCTCCCCTGTGTGTCCCTTCTATCCATCTAACTCTGTCTCCCTAGGGTGCTATGACTGCATCCAAGCCCTAGCAGGAGCCCTAGACTTAACCCCGAACTGATCACATCTTCAAGATCAATTTTCCACATCAGGTCACTCTCGTGGTTTAAGGGATTCCATTTGGGCCATGCTGGTCAACCCCAATGGTGCCGGCATTCTTAAAAACCTCAAAACCTCTGCTGGCTGTGTGTGAAGCTAGTGCCCCAGCAGTACCAGGCTCAGTGCCCAGCTTGCTGTGGCCGTGTTGGTAACAGGAACAGTGATAAACCTGAGCTGGCTGCGTTACAGGAAAGGAATTTGTATGTTGTTGTGGAAACTGAGGTGAGGGTATCACCCGGAGGTCACAGCAGGGCAAGCAGGGTGTCTAGAACCTGTCAGTGCTGATGTGCAGCGAGCCTGGTGCCTCCTCACTTGTCCTCAGTGGAGAGCAGTTTATGTGACATGTCCAGACTTTTCATGTGCACACAGAGGATAGAGAGCTTAAACAGATGTGCAATAAAGGAGTCAATGTTTCGGTCAAAAAATGTTTATGAATGACCAAAATCACCACCATATGTTAGTAAAGAAGCAAATTGGCATTGCTTTTCCTAAGCTGTCAAGTTGGGTTTTAAAATAATTGATGACCACACACTTCTGATGCTTGGTTTTCAAGGTGGTGCGGCTTGAGGTCTCCAGTTTACTCACTTGTCCTCATCCCCTCCACGCTGCTCTGGCCTGTCCATCTGCCAAGGAGGAGGCTCCCAGCAGCACCTCCTCCCACACTTCCAGCCGATCAGAGATCTCCGCGTTCCTTCCTCATAATGAAATGTAGACTTCCTATTGCAAAAGCTTAATGGGATAGATAGCATTTTAGAGAAAGGAATTCAAGCTGGCTAAATTTAGTTCCTGAAAAATGTCCAGTCTGAAAATAGATCTACACTGAAATGTCCGCCCCTGGTGCCCCTGCTTCCACCCAGGAAGATGCCCCGGCTAAATGGCTGCAGTGGGAAGTTCCTTTCTTGCTTCTATCACCAGACAGGTGTCTTTATGATCTCTTACCGCTCCCACTAGCCAGAAAACATGTTCTCACTGAGCTGTGCCTGTCCAGAGGTTCCTGGTGGCTCCGGTTCCTCAGCGTGGCTGCCTGTGGCTGTCTACAGCTCCCTGTATTGACCTCCTCTGTGGAGGTTACAAAAGGCAAGCCCCTTCTCAGCTCTTGTCTCTTTCTCAGCCCTCACAGTAAGCTTTAAATTTATGCTTAATTGATGCATTTTTCATGCTTATTGTTTTTTCTTCTTAAAGAAGAAGCCACTTGCAGCAGGCCATGGTGGCGCATGCTTGTAATCCCAGCATTTGGGAGGCTGAGAAAGAAGGATCATAGTTCTCAGACAGCCTTGGCTACTACTTAGTGAGGCCCTTTGCAACTCAGTGAGACCCTGTCTCAAAATAAAGAATAAAAAGTAGGACTGAGGGTATAGCTTGAAGATAGAATGCCCCTGGGTTTCATCCCCAGTAACACACACACACACACACACACACACACACACACACACACGATAGTTATTTGCCAAGCACAGTGGTGCACACCTGTAATTCCAGTACTTGGGAGACTGATGCAGGATGATCACAGATTTTTTTTTTTTTTTTGATCACAGGTTTAAGGATAACTTCAGCAACTTAGCAAGATCTTTTTCATAATAAAAAATACTGGTATAGCTCAGAGATAGAACACCCATAAATATAATACCTAGTACCAAAAAAAAAAAAGAAAGAAAAAGAAAAGAAAAAAAGCCAACTTCTAGGTGTTTGCTCATGGTGCTGGCTGCTGGGGTAGATCCCAGGTTCCCACCCATTCAGTTTCCCTCTCCCTCTTGCTTGGAGGTAGGGCAGGTTTTCTCCCCAAACCATGTCTGCATCCACCACTGTCCGCTCTTGTCACACCGACTCTCTGGGTCAGCATGGACAGGGCCTTCTCTCTGGCTGCCTGTCACAAGCAAAGAGGAAGAGCTGAACCTTAGGTCACTGCCAACTCCTGGTTGCTGTCGACAGGTGATGTGAGTGCACACCCTGGCTTACGCTCTTCCCTTAGGGTGTCTGCGTGTCTAGGTTGGGTTACACAAGTGTATTTAAAAGTAAATCAGACATAGTTATGCCCTGTGGGCTTCATCATCAGGCGAGGAGCACAAACACGCATGTTACAGCAGTGAACACTGAGTGGAGAGGTGGGGCAGCGGCCCTGGCCCAGAGGCTTCGGTGGGAGCTGGGCCAGGAGCACCTGCTGGGCAGGTGGAGGAGGGCAGGGTGAAGAGCATCACAGAGGAGCCTGTCCGCCTGGCCTCCAGCTCCAGGGGCATCTGTCCCTTAATGAACACATTGGGCGCTGCCAAGGAGAAGGAGTCTGGATTCTCCTTTGGAATTTATAGATGAGAAAATGCCGTGGTGGCCAGGGTGGGTGGGAATGAGGTGCTCCTGAAGCCCAGGCTTGTGCCCACAGAGCACTGCTCACAGCTTGGCGCTGTGCACCAGGCAGGTGGCCGCCTCCCCCGGGGACGCTGAGCTCTGGCTTCCAGAAAGGCAATGAACCACAAGCGGTTCTCAGTACAGCTTTCTTTCCAAATGGTTTGTTCTTTGGTCCATCCAAGTAGACTCATGCTTGTCTGATTCCCAGTCTTACTTTTGGAAATGTGGCAGAAACCACAGCCACTGTTTTGTGATTGTTTCTCCTATGCTTTGTCCTCACGAGGTGGAGCAGATTCTAAGCTAAAAAAGGGTCTTTTTTTTGTGGTACTGAGGATTAAACCCAGGGGCATTCTGCCTCCGAGCTACACCCCCAGCCCTATTTTTTATTCTTTATTTTGAAACAGGTCTCACTGATTGCAAAGGGCCTCACTAAGAGTGTCTTTTAATTTGTCATATTTAGATCAAGTGTCATCATCTCTTTCCCGCACACACAGAAGCACAGGCATTGAGAAGTTTGGAAACCTTTATGGGTTAGACTTAAGCCTGAAGATTCCTCTTGAGTGCAACATTGTAGCTTAGCCACCCCCATTCTGCAGAGGAGAGGGTACAGTGTTTCTTTTCTGAGGAATTGATACTCTGTATCTCAGAACAGCTTTAAAATGTATCGTTAGAAAAATATAGATTTTATGGGAAGTTAGGAAGTTTCAGTCTTTTGCTGTACTTCTGGCCGACATGACCGTGATGGAGTTATACTTATGCTTCTGTAGGGAAATGGGGAGGATCACAGGCTTAAGTAAACATGCCTGGTGAAGATTTACTTCTATGAAATAAAAACGGAATCACCACAAGTAGGTATGCTGAAGGTCTGGACATTATGGGCAGGCCTGTAGAAATGGGGCATTGCAGGTAAGGGTTAGAGAGACCATGGGTCTTGGGGAGAGTCACTGAGGGGCATAGCGTGGGGGAGCAGCCATTGGGATGCCCAGTGGGCTGGCCTCAAGTCCTCTTTGAGTTCTTCCTGTTCATTAGTATGGAAAACACACCAGCTGACCAGTGGGGTGTGTTTTACTTCCTGAGCATACTTGTAGTGTCCTTTAGGATGAGCCAAGATAATAAAATAAGATAATCATTGTTTTGCTTGAGGGTTTTTTTAAAATTAGTACAGAGAAATCAGGGCATATTTCTAGCCTGCCACAGGCAAGGTCCCACAGAGATGGAGTCCACAGAAATAATATCAGGTGTACTGCATGGGTATGGGGATCCTGGAACAGTGACGCGGTTTGGCCTTCCACAGGTTCCCTTCATCTCCCTCCATGTGCTGACACCTTTGATGAGCTGCAAAGCGAACTTCAGTTAGAAATTGTGAGCCAGGGCTAGGTGTGGTGGTGCACGCTTGTAATCCCCAGGCTTGGGAGGCAGAGAGAGGAGGATCGCACAGGTTCGAAGCCAGCCGTGCTGGCTTAAGAGACCCTGTTTCCGAATTAAAAAGTATAAAAATAGGTCTGAGAGTGTAGCCTGGAGGTAGAAGGAACTCCAGTACCACACACACACACACACACACACACACAGAGAGAGAGAGAGAGAGAGAGAGAGAGAGAGAGAGAGAGAGAGAGAAATTGTTAGCCAGGTGTGGCAGCGTATGCTTGTAATCCCAGTACCTGGGAAGCTGAGACAGGAGGATCACAGGTCCAAAGCCAGCCTCAGTAGCTTAGTGAAAGCTTCCACAAATTAGTGACACCCTGTTTCCAAATAAAATATAAAAAATAGGTCTGTGGGTGTAGCTCAGAGGTAGAAGTTCCCTGGGTTCCATCCCCAGTACCACCACCACCAATAAATAAATAAATAAATAAATAGCAGTTATGATGTTAGTGTCTTTTGTTTCCTCAGGAAGGAATAACTATTAATCAGGTGTCCAGAGCCATAAGGATGGGTAAGAAGGGGTGGCCATTGTATCTGAGTTTATACTTTGATCTATCTAGTAAATCAACTTTGCAATTTATAAACATTTGGGTAATATGGCTGGATTTCTGGAAACAGGCTGTTGATCTGGATGCTAAGGGGATGGTGGTTGAGAAGTTGTCACTGATGGGTCACTTGTTCATCTGGTGTACTCTTTATTACTGCAGTGTACCACACACTGCATGTGGCTTTGGCTATATTTTAGTAACTATGAAAGACATCTTTTGCTATATTGAGGATTTGTGAAGGTAGAGAAATGTTAGGCATACAATTTTTGCTAAAAATGCTTTTAAAAGGGGGTCTTTTCTTTTTTGTCTTTTTGGACTGGGATCGAACCCAGGTTGGTGCATTTGCCAGGGAAGGAAAGGTCTGGTTACCTGGCAGATCAGGAAAGTAGCTGTCAGTGAGGAGCAGCACACTGAAGATGAGACCTGACCAAGGAACAGGAGTTAAGAATGGGGTGGGCAGATGTCTTCCTGGCTTAGAAGGCGGGAAGAGAAGGAGCTGAGGCCAGGAGACAGTGGAGCATTGGGGGGCCCTCAGGCTGACTCTGCGGTACGAGTCGTGGTGGGTACCTTGGTGTATTGGATCCTGATGCTCCTTCCCTTGAGTGCCTTCTGCTTGGATATCTCAGGTGTGGGTTTGTGGGCACTTGGGAGGGAATGGCACAGCTCCGACCCTGTGCATGGACAGTGGCATGGAGGCACCAGCTGGGCTCGGACCCCGTCAGGAGCAAGGGGAGGGGGCATCTTCCCCGTGGTGGCTGGGGACAAGGGAGCTGATGCACAGGTGCTTGGGCCCAACACCTGAGGGCATCAGATGAGGGATGCAGGGCGAGCCTGACTGGGCTCTGGCTGGCCCTGGACGAGCACAGGTGCCAGGCTGCTACGTGGGAAGCCAGCACCCAGGACTTGGGTATATTCTCTATTCTGTTTTTAATTAGTGTGTGGATGTGATCTTACATCTTGGAGAAGATTTTTAAGATGTATTAAAAATGCACAAACTTTAATTTGCCCAAGCAGGCCTGTTGTTTAGGTGTGAAGGTTGGATTTTCTTTTCTTCCTAACTTGGTGTTTACTTCCAGCTTAGCAGGGGGTCACACCTGGAGTCTCTGAACAGAAGTCCCATGAGCCAGCAAAAGCTGGGGCTGACCTACTGTCTGATCAAGGGTCACATTTTACAGGTGGGGAAACTGAGGAGGGGCCCCAGGGGCTCCCCTTCCCCCAGGCTTGGTGACGACCACACCTCCCCACACCGTGCTCGAATTAGGAGAACATTCTTTTAGCAGATCTCCCCGCCTCCGGTCTCTCTCGGCTTGAAACCATCCTACACACAGCTGCTGGGATAATCTTTCTAAAGCCATTTTTATCATGTCACTTCTCTGCGTGCTGTTTTCCGTTGGCTTTTGTCAAACCCAGACTTCTCAAGGCTTTCTGCAAATGTCCTCTTCCCTGGGGCTCCTTAAGCGTCTCTGTGGCCTATTGCCCTAGAGAGCTGCTCTGTGGTGGCCTGGGCCTGTTTTGCTGTTTTCTGCTGCTGGGCCTTTGCATGTGCTTGCCGTTCCCTGGGATATCCTTTGTGAACCTGCGTCTGGCGCTGCTTTTCTTCATGGATCTATAGCTTTTTCTACCAACCCAAGACCCTTTCTCCCTTAAATTTACTTCAGTAAATTCTCCCTATCCTCTAGCTCCAACCATTTCTCTACTTTTTTTTTTTTTTTTCAGGTCTGGGAATGGAACCCGGGAGCATTCGACCTCCAAGATACACCCCGTCCCCTAGTTTTTATTCTTTAATTTGAAACTGGGTCTCACTATGTTGCAGAGGGCCTCACTAAGTAGCCGAGGCTGTCCACAAACCGCAATCCTCCGGTCTCAGCCTCCCGAATGCTGGGATAATAAGCGTGCGCCACCATGCCCGGCCATTTCTCTACTTTTTGGTTCCCTTTAGTGGTTAATTATTCCCCTTATGCAACTCATATAAAGTATCTTAATCCAGCAAACCTGTCATCGTATAATAAAAACTAGATTTATGAAAACATACTAAGAAATACGCCATTGGGATTTCTTTGGAAGTCAGTTTCCTCTCTGTGTCAGTGATGATGTGGTTCCGTGTGAACCGATTCACTCCACTGTGTCTTCAGGGATGCGGCTCTCTGGCTGGCAGGATGCTCTGTAGGTCTCAGGCATGGCGTCCTGCCTCCTGGGGCCCCATGAGTTCCCTGTCTGCCTCGTGTGCTGCTCCCCGGTCGGGAAGTGGTGCTGAGTCACTGCTGCGCGGTCCACGGTGAAGAGGCGTTCAGAGCCACGCCGTTCCCTGTCGGCGTTCAGAGGACTCTGATTTAAAGGTCGTGTGCCGTTCATTTTCCTAATTTAGATTCATGATTTTAGCAGAATTTGGGTGGTGGTGAAGTTGTCAGAAGCAGTATCCAGTTCCTGGTGCTTTGGATGGAGGTTGCTGAGCACCAGAGGCTGAGTCTGCTCTTGTGTTTCGAGAGCAGTGGGCATGTGGGGGCTTCTCCACGTGTTGTCCTTCCCTTCCCCAGCTTCCTGTTCATAGACATGACGCATGGCGCAGGTGTGTGGACTCGGCCGTGTCCTTTAATGCCTTTGGGCCTCAGTGGTTTTATCTGTGAAGCTGGGACATCCATCAGTCTACACATGTGACTGCTTCGAAGTGTGACATGAAATTGAGGTTACTGAGGCCGTGGAGACTGGCCAGCCAGGGAAGTGGGGGTCCAGATGGATGGTGCGTGCACCTCGTCATGTCCTTCCGTGGCTGCCCCCACCAAGTCCATGCTGTGCCTCAGGATGGCATCCTCGAGAATCTCCTCTGTGGTCTGTCTTCATAGCAAATCCTGTGTGGATGGCAAAGTGACTCTTAATCATCTTCTAGTTGTCTGTCCAAATGTAGCAACCTTTATGAACGGGTTTCTTATGTTGACTCGTAAGCTTGTCATCACATTGGTAGTCAAAGCAGCTCATCACCTGACATGTTTGAGGTCGTGCCACAGGCGGGGCACCCCTTCTCTGAAATGTGTTCAGAAGGGGTTTGAATCATAATTTTTCCAGAGTTTGGGATTTGTATATACATAATGGGGTATCAAGGGTGGGGGGACTCAGGCCTAGACCTGACATTCCTGTATATTTTGCATACGCTGTACACCTGGCCAGCAGCTGATTTCATACAGTATTTCTCTTGCTCCTGCATCAGCTCTGACTTGCCACATGAGGTCAGGTGTGGAATTCCAGATATTTTAGATTAAGATACTCAACCTATATGCAGGTTCTTCTGGGAATTTTCACAAGATATATGCTTGTGTGATTCTCCTGAGGTGTGGTCTCAGGTCTTTGGCTCCAGGTGCGTCTTCAAGATGCTGTGCTGTGTCCAGCCAACTCCATTACCAGGTCCACGGAGACAGTGGGCAGTGCAGGCAGCTCAGTTCCCACGTTACTGGCCCAGAGAGGGTTTGCTTTCTACATGGCTGTGGCTGCAGCATCGGTTTTATTCCAGTTGTGTCTTCAGCCAGATGTCATTTCAAGATTCATGCCTTCAGCCCTGCGTCCCTTCCCACGTGATGGCACACCCTGGTCGGTTATGTCGGCATCCTGTGAGCCTCCTGGATGTCCTTCTGGGCACCAAAGGTCATGAGGCTTCTCTACCTGCTGGATAGGTTGTTTTTCCAAGTGGAGACCATTTAACTAATGTGCACATATCAGTTACTTTGCAGGTGGCTGGTGTGACGTCCACACTGACATCCCCATTCATCTTTAAGATGGCCTCTTCCCCCAAAGAGCCCTGATTATGTGCAAAATCGGCCTCGTTTCTGGGCTTTGGCTCCCAGTCTGCAAATGGATAGAACTAGTTTAGATGGCATCTACAGTTATTCTCAGTTCTAAACATTAGTTTCTCTTTCTCTGAATTTCTTTGGCTTAATTGTTGAGCAAAATTTGTCTCTGGTTTACGAGTTATTTTCAAACTTCTCTGTAAATGCCATACCATTTACAGAGCGGGGACACAGCTTGGAGCAAAATGTCGTGTGGCTGGTGTCTCCCTGTTCCCAGCCCTGTCGGAGATGCTTGCTGAGTCTGGATCACAGAGGAGGCCAGAGCCCCAGGGCACTGGCTGCCAGCTTGTGTCTTGCTGGTGAGGGACCAGGTGCTTGGCTCTGCTGTCCGCAGCCCCTTGAGTGCAACTTCACTACCAGGTCTATGAAGGCGGGCGGGTTGAGGAGGGGTGACCAGGACAGCCGAGCTGCAGAATGTTGCAGTACTGAACAGCTTCCTCCTCCAGGCGGGGGTGAAAGAAAACCTTTTCCCTTTTATTGTTTTCCATGTTTGTTGTATATAAAAATTTAAAATAATTTAATATTAATAAATATAGTTACAAAGTGCCAACATTTTGTACATAGTTAAAAAATCCAGTGGTGCAGGGGGAGTAGAGTGAGAAGCAATAGTGTCTTTCTCTCCCTCTCCCCCCACAGTGGGTGGGTGCTGCTTTTTAAAAGCAAGACTTTATCTTTTGAGTAGTTTTAGGAGCACAGCACCACTGAGGAGTAAGGAGAGTCCCCCGACCTGCTCCTGCTGCAGGCTCCCCTCACTGAGGTCCCGGGACGGGGTATGCGATGCTCTTGCCCCAGGGTCCACAGTCCTCATGAGTCTCTGGACCTCCACAGAGCAAAGTGGCAGGTGTGCACCATCTCCAGCTTACAGGGACAGCCCCATGGCCCGCTCACTGCCCCTTTTCCTGGGTGCGGGTCCTTGTGGGGCGGCTGCCATTCCTGACAGTACTAACTGCTGACCTTACCTCTGCGCCCTCCACAGCTGCTAGTTTCTGCCTTTGCAACTCATTTGGCAGCTGTTATGATACGGCCACATCTCACCGGATTCAGTCTCTCTCTGCTTCCACCGTCAGTGTCTGTCTGGGTCGACACCGTTTAACCTCTGCCTACTCACCATGGCTGATTCTGGTGTGTTATTTGTAGCTGGAGATGGAACGAAGTCCGTGTGTTTGCATTGTGCTAACACTCTGAGCAGCCACCGCGATTGTTCGCTTTCTCCAACAGTTTCGACTGGTGTTTTCTTTTCTTGTGTTTCTTTATCATCTGTTTAAGTTGTTCTAAGGCTTAGGGGCTAACACACACTCCTCAGATGTGGCCACAGGGCTTCTGGCCCAGGCTGACAGTTTCCTCTGCACCTTTGTTCTGGCTCAGTGCCCAGGGGTGTTTCCACCCTTCCTCACTCCACTGCTCAGACCCAAGGCTGTCTTTTTCTGTCTCAGTTTTCACCCTCACTTTGCTGATGTATACCTTCTGGTAATTTCCTAGGGAAATAAGAATGAAAGGCTGAATTTTTACCTTGCCCGTTAGGAACTCTACCCGCCTGTGTTAGAAAGTTTGGCTGCATATCCGATTGTAAGATCAAAATAATTTTGCCTAAGAAATGTGCAGGTGTGTTTTTGTGGTTTGACCCAATGTCACAATAGCTGGGGATTCTGGATCCTATTCCTTTGCTGTCACTGACTTCTCTTCTCTGGAAACTTTGAGTTTCTGCTCTTTTTCTTCTGTGCTCTAAAAGTTCACACGTGTGTACGTGAGTGTGGAGTTCCCTCCCCTCAGACAGGTGCGTGGCTGTGGGCCAGAGACCTCTGCGGTGGTCAGCTCTCCCGCCTGTTGCTTTGATAATTCTCCCTCCCTCCTTCCTTTCTTTCTGCTGTCAACTTCTTTTCTTTCTCGAGTTCTTATTTGGATGCAGGACTTCCTCCTCTGTGGATTCTTAGACATGTGTCTTTTTTATTACATTTTGACTCTTGTATTTCTCTCTGTGTCTGGCAAATGCACTCAATATTGTCTTTCAATACTTCTATTATAGATTTACTCTCAACTGTTTCATTTCTAATTCCCAAGTCCATCTTATTTTTGTGCTCTGTTCCCTGTTTCATTGCAGTATCTGTCTGGAACGTCACAGCATTCTCTCAGGTTTCTTTGGAGACTAATGCATTTATCAGCACCTCCATCTCTGCAGCATCTCCTCTCTCTTTGGTGGCCTGTTTGTTCACTTGGGCCCCCTTCTCTCCTGTCCTGTGGGCTTCTTCTTAGGAGACTGGACAGGCAGCTGGCCGTGGTGCTGGAGAATCCTCATGCCCAGAATCCAGGGTTTTATTTGGGGTAAATCGCAGCGTGGCAGGAGGGAGGTGCTTGTGGGCTGAGGGGTGTTTTTCTTTCTTTTCTTTTTTTTTTTTTGTGGTACTGGGGTTCCTGGAAACCCTTCTACCTCCGGGTTACACTCCCAGACCTATTTTTATACTTTTTATTTGGAAAAAGGGTCTCTTAAGCCAGCACGGCTGGCTTCAAACCTGCATGATCCTCCTGTCTCCGCCTCCCAAGCACGGGGATTACAAGCGTGTGCCACCATGCCTGGCTGAGGCGTGTTTTTCATGGACCAGAGTTTGGGAGGTTTAGTGCGAGGCTCCAGGGGGGTAACATGCACACAGCCCCTGGAGTTAGAATACAGATTTACCACACCATGGCTCCTAGGTCTGAAGCACAATACACTTCTCTAATGCTGTTCAGCTCAGAGACCAGGGGTTCCATAAGATATTGTCTTTCCTGTCTCCTCCTGATGTTAAACAACAAAGCCCCGGGGTTTACATGTGACAAGTGGACCTGGAATAGTGAACTTGGTGTTCAGCGAGGCGGACCTGAGGGCAGGGTCCGTGTGTGTGTGTGTGTGTGTGTGTGTGTGTGTGTGTGTGTTTCCCTTGGTGAAAACGGTACCGACACTTGACAGGTGCCAAGGTGGAGAGAGTTATCCTGTGCCAGGCATGTGAGGCCCACTCCATAGAAGAAAGGCCTTGGTGACAGCCAGGACATTCAGGTTCCCGCTTTCCCCAGACTTTCTGCATGTGGGAGAGCCTGCGGTGTCAAACTCACTCCAGAGTTTTCCTCACCCTGGTCCCCTCTTGTGCTCCTATGGGTCCTCCCTGCCTGCGGCGGAGACCTGGGAGGACAATACCTCAGGGTCCCTGCCTGGTATGAAGACCTAGGAGGACATTACTCAGGACCTCAGGGTCTCTGCCCTGCTGTGGATACCTGGGGAGGACATTAATCAGGACCTCAGGGTCCCTGGTGTGCTATGGAGACCTGGGAGGATGGTGTCACCTCTGGACCCCAGGGTCCCACCTGGGAGGACAGTGTCACCTAGGCTGTCAGTGCACCGCCCAGGTGTGGGGCCTGGGAGGACCACGTTATTGGGGACCACGGTGTCTGTGCCTCGAGAGCGGAGGCTGAGGGCCTGCCATGTTCCCGCTGTCGCTGCTTCATTGCCAACAAAACTGAACAAGGAAGTGTCCTCAGATGTGGGGCCAAGTGTATGTATGAAGAGGAGACCCTCTGAGTTATTGCTAGCTCGAGGGAGGCAAGGGTCTGAGCATTACCCTAACAGACTCCATTCCTCTCTGCTTATAAGGATCAGGATTCTCAGGCTCACGTCTAGAAAACAAAACCGAAGGTGATGCCGTGCCAGTTTCAGTCTACCAGAGCTACTGTTGGGCCAAGGACAGAGGGAAGGAGCACTTCCGTCAGCAAGTGGTAGAATCCGTGTTCTGTGTTTAAGTTGTTAATATAAAGATGGGTTGTCTGTGTAAACCGCTGAAAACCTCGTGGCCACAGGGCATTTTAAAATGTAGGTTTTGGTGCACACATATACCTTTGTTGCAGAGAAGTAGGAGACAATGATAAGCGGAGATGTTCACCCATGAATGTCATCCTTTGGGATGGATTCTTTGGGGTGAGTGGAGTGTAATGGAGAGTTGAAGCAGAGCGAGAGGATGTGAGGTTTCTGGCTGCTCGGCCCATGTATGTTGAGCAGAGTTGTCCAGAGCTGCTCCCTCACCCACCCCAGGGGCCACAGCCACTCCCTGGGACACAGTCCAGGGCCAGGCGAGACTGCCCCGTGATAGGCGTCCAGTGAAGATGCTCACTTAGAGACTGCTGTATGTACTTAAAGAACAGAGTGACAGCTTTATTTAAGACTTCGGGGATTGCAGCATGCTGGGAATCATTCAATTGCAGGGCTTTCCTATGGTTCTGGATTTCCCCAAGGGGTGGGTATTTAGTAAAAACAGGGTGAAGACCACTAGTTCAGAGAATCAGGAATCCAGAAAACTGAGAACTTTAGGAGCATGGGGAAGGGGTGGGAGGGGACATTGGGAAGCCCAGGCGGGCTGGCATCCCCCAGGGAACATATGTCGTGGAAATGCTTGGACAGTTAGCAGTGTGGCCAGGGTGAGCACCTGGCGCTCACATTTGCAAGCCACCAAGGAAGCCTGTGTTTCCAGGAATCGGTAGTACTGAAGCAAAGATGAGGGCCACTCTTTGCCACAATGCTTTGTGTCCTGGGATGGAGAGGGTGTGCTCTGGGAGGGGTGGGGTGAGGAGCCACGTAAGCACACAGGTCATCAAAGGACTGTGCCCTCGTCCTCAGGAGCTGAGCTATCGGAGGAGAGATTGCTGGAAAGAACGGGTATATAAATGGCATCTTGGAGGGATTTTATTATGTGATTTTCTCTTCCAGGACCATTCCTCTTAGCATTTGCCTGCAAAGATTTAAGAAAAAGAGAGCCAGATGTGGTGGTACATGCTTGTAATCCCAGTACTTGGGAGGCTGAGACAGAAGGATCACAGATTTGCAGCCAGCCTCAACTACTTAGTGAGGCCTTGTGCAACTCAGTGAGACCCTATTTCAAAATAAATAATAAAAGATAGGGCTGGGGATATAGCTCAGAGGTAGAATGCCCTGGGGTTCAAACCCCAGTAACACACACACACACACACACACACACACACACACACACACACAATAAGGGACATAGAACTGCAATTTGTAACTATGGATATGTGAGAAGGGGGAGAGATTTGGGCCAGTGAGCCGCAGGTCAGTGGAGCTTGCTGAGGACACTCCTCCTGGGGCTGCAGCCCGTCCTTCTCCAAGGTGGGCCCTGAGCTCAGGCAGAGTAAACGTTTGCTTGTGCAACACCTGTCCTTGTGCCAAGTGGGAAGAACTAAATGCATGCCAGATGAATGAAAAAGGAGGGCAATTTGGGAAGATATGGACAGAAAAATCCTCTAATGGCACCCTGAGCCTCAGCTGGTGATTTTTGTCCTTAAAACAGTATTTAGAATTCTGCAATACGATGACATCATACAGTATATCTAGTGGTACTTGGAATGTAGGCTGTACCATGTATGACCACATGTCCATCTTTCATTGGAACGCTTCATTCCAGCAGCATATTTGCACCTTAAGGCTTTCTGGTTTTTAACCAAGTTTAGTTTTCGTGGTTTAACTTTGTTGGTGAGGTTCCGAATCATGATGTGATGTTGTATCCTAGCAGAGCCATGGTACTGGGGAGCCCTGGCCACCCTGTTGCTTCTTTCTGACTGAGGCTTCACAGGTTGGATTTAGAGTTCAGAGTAGTCTCTGTAGGCATTTCTCCACAGAGAGAGGAGGAGGAGACACTTTATTTCCAATTTAGAAAATAACTTCTATCACAAAACCTTTTAAAACCCTTATTCAGTAATTTTCTTACTTCTTATGAATTATTCCATTCATGTGGGAGAAGAAACAAGATAAGAACTTACATAAACGCCTATTTTATACTTTCGTCCTTTCCGTATTTCAGGGAGAACTGTCAGTGTCTTCTGACGCCTGGCAGGGCTTCTTTGGACAGAATGGTGGCTGGGAGGTGGCTGGAGAGCCCTCAAGCTTCCGCTCTTTGGCTCGTCAGGTTGGCCCCAGCTTTCTTGTTAGGTAATGACTGTCCATCCACCATGGGCTGTTTCCTGACTTGGTGCCTGGCTCTGAGTACCACAGGCTGCAGCAGGGGAGTGCAACGTCCACCAGCACAGGCTTCCCTCGCAGACTTAACCCTGACCCAGTATCTCTGACCCAAATGTGAACCACAGGATTAAAAAAACCCTGCAAAGCGAAGGTTTGGGGAGTAATTGGAGCAGATTCAGCGTGGCACCATGTGGCTGTTGTTGACGTACTTGTCAGGGGATGGGAGTGGCCAATACCATCTTTAGAGTTGGTGCGTGTGAAGCGTGGTGAGGCCTGGGTGCTGCAGGAGGAGCTTGGAGCACCTGGCAGCCATTGTGGGAGTCATCCCTCCAGATTTTAGCCTGGGTCTTTCATGTTGGGGTCTTATATGTGAGTTTATGTGAAATATAATTCCATTGAAAAGAAATGTAATATGAGCCACACTTTTAAGGGCCTAGAATGGTTTGGTAATTAATAATTAATTAATTAATTAATTAATTAATTTATGGTACTGGGGATGGAACCTCCGGGTATTCATTCTACCTCTGAACTACACCCTCAGCCCAATTTTTAATTCTTTATTTTGAAACAGTATCACTGAGTTGCAAAGAGCATAAGTAGCTGAGGCTGTCCGTGAACTGTGATCCTCCTGTGTCAGCCTCACAAATGCTGGGGTCACAAGCGTGCATCACGCCTGGCTTATAAATTGTAAGTTCAGTACTGGGGAAAACCTCATTTTTCTTTTGCTCTGTGTGGGTTGTTGAGGCCATCCTTAGGCCTGCTGTATGGTAGACGGGAAGTGGTGGGCACTCTCTTCTGGGTGACTAACCCTGTGTGCTCCACGGGTTGGCAGAGGCAGGTTATGTTGGTGTATGCTGCTAGAGCAAAGCGGGTATTCACCAAGTATGTGAAGTCTGACTCGCCCAACTCATGCCCAGCTTTTGGAGGCTGGAGGGGCCAGGATGGAATGCATTTCATACAGCAGAATGAGCACTGACTTATGTCTTGTTAGCCAGAAGTTAGTCACATGGCCATTCTGCGCTTCAGGGATAGCAAAGAGATGCAGTCCTTGTCTTAGGAAAGGAGTGTTGAGACTTCTGCAGAGGGTCAGATAAGCATCTGTGCCCGTGGGCGTATGGTGTCTGCCGCAGGTACTCACCTCTGCCGTCCTAGCATGTAAGTAATCCCAGACAGACCAAATGAAGACTATCACCATTTCCCAGGAAAATTTTATGGACCCTGAAATTTGATTTTTATATAGTTTCCTCTTGTCATAAGATATTGTTATTTTTATTTTTGAGTCATTTAATAATGAAAAAACCATTTTTAGTTTTTGGCCTATAAAAACAGGTAGTAGTGCTGGGCGTGGTGGCGCACTCTTGTAATCCCTGTGCTTGGGAGGTGGAGACAGGAGGATTGTGCGGGTTCGAAGCCAGCCCGCGCTAGCTTATGAGACCCTGTTTCAAAATAAAAATATAAAAATAGATCTGGGAGTGTAGCCCAGAGGTAGAAGGGTTTCCAGGAACCCCAGTACCACCAAAAAAAAAAAAAAAAAAAAAAAGTGGTAGCATTTGATTAACTGGTATGAATTTGCTAATTCCTGTTCTGGAGTGTCAGAAGTCTAGTTAAAGCTCAAGCTTCAAGAAAAAATGACATCCGATATTGGTTAAAAGTTTAATCAATCAAGAAGTAACATTTAGGCACTTAGGAATAGAGCCCCCAGGTATATGAAGCAAAAATTGAGAGGATTGAAGGGAGAAGTAGAAATAGTGCCATAATTTTGAAGACTTTGCCAATTCATTTTAAGTAGTAGAATAGCCCCAGGGAAGATGGGTAAGGAAACAGAGAACTTGAGTAGCAGTGTAAACATTTAGACCTAACGGAGCACAATGTCCAACAAAGCAATGACACGTTCTTCTCAAGGGCTCATGGAACCATCTCTAGGGATATGCTCAGCCATGAACCCAAAGCTTAATGAGTTTAAAAAGATTAAACTAATACAGTCTAGTCTCTTTTCTGATCACAGTGGAATGAAAGTAGAAATCAATAACAGAAGGAAAGTTATAAAAATCAAAATATATGGAAATTAAATATTGTATCCTTAAATGACCAAAGGCCCAAGGAAAATATCCTAATGAAAGTAAAACACCTGGAGAGAAATGAAAACAAAAGGACAGCGCATACCATGGCCTAAGAGATGCAGCCAAAGCAGCACTCAGAGGGAAATTCATAGCCATCAATGCCTACATTGAAAAACAAGAGATGTCTAAAATTAGTTACCTAGTTGTGCATCTTAAAGAATTACAGCATTGTAAACTAAACTTACAGTTAATTTAGGGAAGGAAAATAAAGATTAGAGTGGAGCTAAACAAAGAGAAATTAGAAAACAACAGAAAAGCCGGCATGGTGGCACATGCCTGTAATTCTAGTGCTTGAGTGGCTGGCTGAGATAGCAGGATTGCAAGTTCAAGGCCAGATTCAGCAACTTAGTGAGATCTTGTTTCAGAAAATAAAAATAAAAATAAAAATAAAAAGAGCTGAGGGTGTAGCTTGGAGGTAGGATGCCCCTAGGTTCAATCTCCAGGAACAACAACAACAAATACAATAGAGAAATATCAATAAAACTGACCAACCTTTAGAAAAATGGACTAAGATGAAAGAGAGAAGACTCAAATTACTAAAATGAAATGACCCTATTACTGATCATAGGAATAAAATGGAATATCAGCAAATACTGTGAATGTTTGTATATTGACAAAATTGATGAAATATACAGATTCCTAGAAACAGACAACCTGTCAACACTGATCAGTAAAAGAGAAAAGCCTGTGACTGATGAGAGCCTGAATCAGAAGTGAAGAAAAGCCCAAGACCAGATGACAGCACCCTAAACTCCTGACGCACACTTGAAAATGAATTGACCCAGTTCTTCTCAAACTCTTCAAGAACTGGAGAGGAGGAAATACCCTAGGTCTCTCTGTAGAGCTAACGTTAATGACGTGGCTGGTGTCACACGTCCACCATTATGGTAGACAAATTATTTTTGACCAAGGTGTCCATTCAGTGGAAAAAGAAAAGCCTTCTAGATAGTGCTGGGACACCTGGTTATTCACACACAACAACCGCGGCAAAAATGTACCCCTATCTCATACCATACACAAAAATCAGAGACTAATTATAAGAGCTAGCTGGCCATGGTGGCGCATGCTTGTAATCCCTGCATTCGGGAGGCTGAGACCGAAGGGTCATGGTTCACGGCACCCTCAGCTGCTTAGTGAGGCCCTCTGCAACTCAGTGAGACCCTGTTTCAAAGTACAAAAAAAAAAAAAAAGTGGGCAGGGGGTGTAGCTCAGAGGCCGAATGCCCCTGGGTTCCATCCCCAGACCTGAAAAAAAAAAAGAAAAGAAAAAAAAAAGAGTTCAACTATAAAACTCTTTTTTTTTTTTTTTGGTAGTGCAAGTTTATTTATTTATTTATTTTTTATTGGTGCACTGTATTCATACATCATAGTGGGATACAAACTTTTGTAGACATACATGCACACATCGCCCAGTCAGCCCCCACCCGATCCCCACCCCATTCTCTCCCCATCCCTCCCTCCCATGCTTGGCTTAGTGGTTGACATCTAGTATTATAGCAATTTATCCAAAATTAAAAATTATAATCTCACATAACAGTTTCATTTGTCTGATACCAAGCTTTTGATGACTTAAAGATAACATTTCAATATTTCTTTTTACTTTCTTTCTTACCAGAGAATATTTTTTTTCTATTTTTTTAGGTGAAACTATCATATATTTATATATTTATTTTTCAGAAAAAAACTCTACCCTAATATGGAATATGGACTCTAGATACCCAAAATGATCTTGAAAAAGAACAAAGCTAGAAGATATATATTTTCTGATTTCAAACCATATAAAGCTACAATAATTGAAACAGTGTACTACTATTCTAAAGGCAGATATATAAACCATTGGAGTTAAATAAAAGCCTAGAGCTAAATTCTTCCCTATATTGTCAAGTTATTTTTGACAAGGTTTCCACGAACATTTGGTGGTAGAAATAATAATCTTTTAACTAAATATTGTTGAAACATAATAATTACATGGAAAAGAATAAAGTTGGACCCTTACCTCATCCCATATACAAATATTAACTCAAAATAGATAAAAGACCTAAATATAAATCTTAAGACTATAAACTTTTAGGAGAAAATCTGGGTCATAAAACCTCACAACACTGAAATTGGCAGTGATTTCTTGGATATGATTTCAATGGCACAGGCAACAGAAGAGTATACAAACTCCCTAAAAAAAAAAAAATTGTATATCCAAAGACAATGTAAACAGAGTTAACAGTTACTAATAGAATGGGATAAAATATTTCCAATTGCTATATCTGAAGGTATATTAATATTCCAACTAGAAATACTAAAAATTAACAACAATAAAGGCAAACAATACCATTTAGAGATAGGTAAAAGACTAACATAAATAATGAATCTCTACAGATAACCAATCTTAGTTGTCTGTTGGATGGAAATTCTTGTTTCTCTGGTTCTGGTGTGTGTTACCTATTTCTTCTTTGTAGTTAATCTCTTTGAGTATTTTCTCTAGCGCTGGTTTTGAAGACATAAATTCCTTCAGTTTCTGTTTGTCATGGAAGCTTCTTATTTCTCCATCTAATTTGATAGAAAGTTTTGCTGGGTAGGAAATTTTTGGCTGGAAGTTGTTTTCTTTCAGAGTTTGGAATATGTTACTCCAAGCCCTTCTGGCTCTCATGACTTGGTTTGGGAAGTCTGGAGTGATTCTAATTGGTTTGCCTCTGAATGTCACTTGGCCCTTTGTTTTTGTTGCCTTTAAGATTCTCTGCTTGGCTTCCACAGTGGTCATTTTGACAATTATGTGGCGTGGGGAACCTTTTCTCCGATCCTGTCTAAAGGGAGTTCTATAAGTTTCCTGGACCTGTGTATCAACCTCTTGCTCTATGTTTGGAAAATTTTCTGCTATTACTTACTTGAAGAGATTGTTGATCCCTTTGGTTTCACTTTCTTTTCCCTCCTCTATTCCAATTATTCTTAGATTAGCTTTCTTAAAATGGGCCCATATTTCTTCAATATCAGATTCCTGCTGTCGGATATTTTTTTCTAGATTAGAAACTATGCGTTCATTTTTGGAATGATCATCTTCTAAGAGCGAGATTCTGTTCTCCATGTGGTCTAATCGGCTGTTTGTGCTTTGAATTGAGGCCTTTACTTCATTAATTGCATCCTTTATCTCTTTTTGGCTCTCTCTGAGTTCTTTTCGAAGCACCTCTATTATTTCTACAGTTATTTTCCTGATTTGATCTTCTAGAAATCTCTGATTTTCTGTTTTATCGGGTTCTGATGTTGTGGGGTTGTGGGCATTCGTTGCTCCAGTGTTATTCCTCTTTCCCATGATTTTGGAAGTTTGTGCCTTCTCTGGGTTCTTCCCTTGGGTCACTATGACTTCACTTAAGGTGTTCTTGATCTCGAGTCAGTAGTATCTCAGACCCCACTACTCCTTTACTGGGTTGTATCACAGAGTCTCTGACCCAGAGAGTCGATAGAGGCTGCTTTAGACTGTGGGGGGTGCCAGGTTGCACGTTCTCCTATGGTGTGATATCTCTGCCACCGCCACTCCCCCACTGGGTCAAGTCCCAGGGAGTACAGTACTGGGATTTCTCCTCTGTGGCCCGCAATTTGACTCACTGTTCTTGAGTTCGCAGGTGTAGCTGTACTGGACTCGGTGAATTTGCTGCTGCTGCCGCTGGTGGCAATATGGCGCCGCTGCTACGCCCTCAGCTGTGAGGCTGGCGTATTTCTTCCTGGTTTTGAGTTCCACTCTGAATCCCTGCAGCGTGTGCTGAGCTCAGTCACTGGGAGCTTTAGATGCTCCCTGCGCTGAAAAATCCCACCTGACTTTTCCGCAGCGGCTCACCTCGGCTTGCTGTAGCAGTCCGGTGAATTCGCCGCTGTTGCCGGCAGTATGGCACTGCTGCTGTGTTCTCGGGCGTGAGGCCGGTGTATTTCCTCTGTGGCTCTGACCTCTGTTCTCAGTCCACTTTCTCTCTGGAGCCTGGTGATTTTTTTGTTTCTCTGGTGATGGTGTTTTCTGGCTATGAAAGGCGCTGATTTTGTGGTAATGGAGATTGGTTGTTAGCGGAGCTCTTAAGCCCCGCTTTTCTCGGTCACCCTATAAAACTCTTAAAAAACAAATATAAGGCAAACTCTCTTAAATATGACACCAAGCCAGGTGTGATGGCACATGCTTATAATCCCTGTGTTTGGGAGGTGAAGACAGGAGGATCGCACAGGTTTGAAGCCAGCCTCAGCTACTTAGTGAGGCTCTCAGCAACTTAGTGAGACCCTGTTTCCAAATAAAGTATTAAAAAGGTCTGGGAGTGTATCCTGGAGGTAGAAAGACTCTGGGTTCCACACCCAGGTACCACACACACAAAAAAGTGGGCCAAAAAGGCGACCTTCCTCTAAAAGTGACAAGTGGCCAACATGCACCTGAAAAGATGCTCAGTACCATTAGTCACGAGGGGAATGCAAGTCAAACAGCGCTATGAGACCACTGCACTCCTGCTGGGATGCTGTTATGATAACAGAGGAAAATAAATTTTGGCCAGGATGTGGAGAAATAACCCTCACACATTGCCCTCAGTGACTCACCTCCTCTAGCTATGCCCCACCTTGGAACCACACATGTATGGCTACACATGAGCTTTTCTGGAGGGCATTCCTTATCCAAACCGTAATAGTCTCTCCCTAATCTCTGTCTACTTGGCTTGTATATATGATCTATCATTCATCCATTTTTGATTCATCCATCTATCTGTCCATCATCCACCCATCCATCATCTATCTATCTCACTGATCCATCACCCATCCATCACCCATCCTTCTATCCATCCATATCATCCATCTATCTATCTATCTATCTATCTATCTATCTCTATCTATCTATCTATCTCTACCTACCTACCTACCTACCTACCTACCTACCTACCATCTCCTACAATTACTCTCCTGTTCTCTCCTAGGGCTTCTTTGCCTGCAGGTAGGGAACCTCCAGGTAATGTATTTCTTCTTTGTTGGCACCTAATGAATTATAAATACAGATACTCATTTTATATGTGTAGTTCATTACTTTATGGGATTAGAAAGTGTTTACAAGACCTTTGTGTAAAATGGGCTAGATTAAATACCCCAGAACAGCTGCCAAGCACAGCTGCTGAGGTGAGTAACAAGCTGCAACCTGGTTTTTGGGGGACCACACCGGTGGCCCAGAAGAACAGCGCTGCTTCTGGAAGCAGGTGGGCGTGGGTGGGAGCCTGGTGCCGCTAGAGCACACTGTGTCCTCAGGAGGTGCTGGGTGTTGGAGGGCGCTGGGTCCCTGCTTCGTGCTGGCAGGAGCCATTCTGTAACTGCTGCCACTGAATGATAGTGCCTTGAGCGCCTTCCTGTGCCAGAGACTGCAGGCAAGCGTTCTCCACATGCTGCCAAGAGGAAGGACCTGGGGCGGGGCCAGGCCATGGTGTGAACGCCCCCACAGTGTGCATGAGGGCTGAGCTCTGGATGTGGGTCTTTGAGTGCGGATTGGGTGTGTTTTCATGAGTTTTCACTTAACCATTCATCGACTCTTAAATGGAGACCGAGTGTTCAGATCACATCTGGTTTGTTCTGTTCTGTGTGTGTGTGTGTGTGTGTGTGTGTGTGCACGTGCGCGCACGTGTGTGTATGTATGTATGTGCGTGCGCACGCGCGCGAGGCCTCTGTGCTATTAATACTTTAAGAAGTCTGTGAGTAGCAGTGAGGGTGCTCTCATGAGAACCCACCCCTCTCAGCTGTGTGTGTGTTTCTGGGGGTCCTACCTCTGGGCTCGCGCCCTCGCTTCTCAGACACTTCCTGCTCCAGAGGGTGCAGCTGCTGCCGTTCCTCAGGAGGCTCCCTGTTAGCCCTGATAAGGGTTTAGCACCTGGGCCTGGGTGGTGGTTCTCTGCAGTTGTGGTGCAGTTTCACATGAAAGCTTGGCTGGTGTGCATAGCGCCCACCAGCCAGGAGTGCCATCTTTGCCTGGGCGACGAGGATGGTGACATCTGGCATCACGGGGCAGCCATACGCTGTGCAGGCCTGACAACCGGGGAGGATGGATCCAAGTGCGACTTCGAAGCCCTGCCATTCCACTGCACTTGGCCTGTGCGTCCTCCTGACGCTAAAATTATCTCCAAATGTGTCTTCTGTGTTTTCTCTGGATTTGCTGCTGGGAGCGGAACGTGAGGAACAACCAGAGGAGGGACGGGGAGCAGCTGTGGTGTGGAGGGGCGGCCCCGGGTGTCCTGGCAGGCGGGGCTGCACCCAGGGCCTCTGGCCTGCACCGGGCTGGCCTTGTCAAGTTCTCCAAGCCCATTGTTCTTCCTTTCTTGTTTAAAGAGAAGCTCTAAATCAGCCTCTTTCTGGTGTATGTATAAGCCAGCACAGGATTTCTACCACTGACAACTTGTTTACAGTTTCTGAACATACTGTGGATGGACGAAAGCTTTGGTGTGTCCAACCAGGGCCTGGGCAGATGTCCTCGGTGGCTCTCACCACTAGACAGAGTCTTCTGAGTTTGGAGGGAAGGCAGGAAGAGAGAGCTTTTCCTGTGGAGCCACACAAAGTCACATGGACAGTAACTTGGGAGAAAACCCCATGAGAGCTGCTCTGAGTGCCTTTGACAAGCTCCACTACGTGCAGACTGGGCCCTCTGCCTTGCCGGCTTTGTGTAAGCTTCTGAAGACCGAGTTACCATCAAGCATTTGGCGGCAGGGGATGCGCACTAGGAACTGCGCCTCAAGGTGCCAGGCGATTGTACTGCGGGGCCAGCATCGTGGTCACTGGCACACACAGGAGGGTGCAGCCCGCACATGGAGCCGCACCATTACTGTGCTGCGTGCTGTGGGCAGCTGTGATTCAGCAGCAGGCGCCGCACTGGACATATCTGAAGGTAGACAAGGTGCAGTAAAACACAGCCTCAGGGATGTGAGCGGTGCACCTGAACACAGGGCATAGCTGGCAGGATAGAAGTTGCCCTGTCAGTAAGCAAGGGAGTCTGGAGGCCCGGATCCTCGTGCGCAGTGATGACCTCACAAGCACTGCACACTTAGCCCATACTAACTTGAGAAAAACATGTTCTTTTAGTAATAAATTAGCCTTGAGTTCCTGTAATTTGTTTACTTTGTAAAATTGTTATTTCCTGAAAAAATTTACTCTTCTGTGACAATACTTAGCCTTAAACACAAATAAATTGTACAGCCACAAAATATTTTTTGTTATAGCCTTATTCTCTAAGTTGTTTTTATTATTATTATTATTATTATTTTTAATTTTAAAGCTTTTTGTTAAAAAGCACACACTAGCCAAGGCCTACAGGGCCAGGCTCGGGGGCTGCTGTCTCCCACCTGCTTCTCCTGCTCCCTGCAAGGGCTCCAGGGGTGGTGACCTGCAAGAGGCTGCAGTGCCTCCCCCTTGCCTCCCCAGCACCCTACCCAGGCTGTGCAGGAGGATGTCTTTCCCCACACCTCCCCAGCACCCTTCCAAGGCCATGTAGGAGGGCATCCCTCTCCCCTCACCTCCCCAGCGCCCTGGTGGCCTGCTGCTGCGGCTGTGCAGAAGGGCGTCCCACTCCCCACACCTCCCCAGCACCCTGCTGAGGCCCTGCAGGAGGGCGTCCCTCTCCCCACACCTCTCCAGTGCCCTGCCATGGCTGTGCAGGAGGGCGCCCCTCTCCCCACACCTCTCCAGCGCCCTGCCATGGCTGTGCAGGAAGGCGTCCCTCTCCCCACACCTCTCCAGCGCCCTGCCATGGCTGTGCAGGAAGGCGTCCCTCTCCCCACACCTCTCCAGCGCCCTGCCATGGCTGTGCAGGAGGGCGTCCCTCTCCCCACACCTCTCCAGTGCCCTGCCATGGCCCTGAAGGAGGGCGTCCCTCCCTGCGATATGTCTGTGGCTGTTTGCGTGGTTTGTTTCTTCACTACACATCTGCTTGTGAGCAGATCACACGCCATGAACATTCCTCTCTATCCCTGAAAATCTTTTCTTGTTAAGGCCCATATTTTCAAATGTTTTAAGAAACAGGTTGGGTTTTGCAAAAGCTTCTGCTAAACTTTTTTTATTTTGTGGTACTGGGGATAAAACCCAGGGGCATCGTACCTCCGAGCTATACTCCAGCCTTATTTTTTAGTCTTTTTAAAATTTTGAAACAGGGTCTCGCTGAGTTGCAAAGGGTCTTGCTAAGTAGCTGAGTGTCCACGAACTGTGGTCCTCCAGTCTCTGCCTCCTGAATGCTGGGATTACAAGCATGTGCCGTGACACCCAGCGTTCTGCTAACTCTTTCCTGTGAACTTCCTAGGGGATGCTCCTTTCTCTTCTACAGTGTATTTCCCTCCATTTCTCCTTCACCTCTGTTCCATCATAGACTTAGGGAATCTGCCTCTTTTATACGATCTGTTGCTGGCTGAAATGTTGCAGTGTGAGGCATGATTGTATATGTCTCTTTTATTGCTATTACATTATTATGTTGAGTCACATGATAATTTAATATCAACATAAGTATACAGAATGATACATATTTTTTCAGACATATGATACTAAGAGCTTTGTAAAAGCCTATTTATTTCCAATTATGAAAACTTACTTTCTGAACTCTGTACATGGTGCCTGACATTTATCGTCACGATGTGAAGAGCTGACAGAAGCCTGTAGGATTAGGTGGCTCTACTTTGTCCTACCCAGGCTGGTAGGTGGCCTTGGTCCTGGGCTCCTGCAGGAAGTTTTTCTTTTCCAGTACTGGGGATCAAACCCAGAGGCATTCTACCTCATAGCCACAACCCTAGCCCTATTTTCATTTTTTATTTTTATTTATTTATTTATTTATTTGTTGTTGTTGTTGGTTTTTTTTTTGTGTGTGTGTGGTACTGGGGTTCCTGGAAGCCCTTCTACCTCTGGGCTACACTCCCAGACCTATTTTATATTTTTATTGGAAACAGGGTCTCTTAAGCCAGCGAGGCTGGCTTTGAACCTGAGCGATCCTCCTGTCTCCGCCTCCCAAGCGCGGGGATTACAAGCGTGGGCCACCACGCCCGGCCTTATTTTCATTTTTAAAATTTGGACACAGGATCTCTCTAAGTTGCAGAGAGTCTTGCTAAGTTGTTGAAGCTGTCTTTGACCCTCTGATCTCCTGTCTCGGCCGCCGAGTACTAGGCTTACCTAGTGTACCCCATGCCAAGCTCTGCTAGTGGTCTTTGCCTGCCTTGTTTTCTGTGTGTCTGTGTTGGCTTATGTGTTAGTTAACTTTGCATTGCTGAGATGGAAATCTATGTCAAGAACAACTTAAAGGAGAAAAGCTTGAGCGCAGGCTCTGGCCTCTGCTGCCTGGCCTTGTGCCAGTGGCCGCAAGACAGGTGCATTTACAGGTGGGCGAGGCTCAGGGAGGCCTGACTTCAGTGAACCAGGAAGTGGAATCCATGCACACCATTGCTTAGCGCCTTTCAAAGGGCCTGTACTGATCTGGCCTTTTCATTTGAGCACACGATTCATTTGCACATGTACAAATCAGCTATTAAAAGTTTGATGTCCAGTTTTTGTGCTTTGTGGTAACCTTGGAGATACAAAGAGGGGGCTTTTATTTTGTGGGGCTGCCTTGTTGTTACCACAGACAGCCTGCGTCTGAACCGACCTCTGCTCCTGAGAGTATGGGAGGCAGAGTGCTGGCCAGCGCGGTGCCAGGCCCCAGGGCTGCACGTGCAACAGCTGGTGCCCTCTGCTGTCTGAACGGGTCCTCTTCCCTGCTGCCACAAAGGGGAGAGGGTGCACAAGTGCAGACGGGCACTTAGCAACTGGTTTTCTGCTTTTATCAGAATATACACAATATTGTTATTGATTCCTTAAGTACTTTTTGTTGGCAAAAGGGACACAGGTTGCTTTTCAAGTGTTTTTGGATTTGGGGCATAACATTTGATGAAAAATTAATAGTTCAGAAAATGAGGACAAAGCTGATCGTGTTTTCCAATGCAAATGTTAGTGCATTCTTCTTCATGTCATCTGTTCTCAGTACCCATTGGATGGGGCAGCCAGCTTCGCCTCACAGCGACGCATGTGAATGGGTATCTGCTAATGTGACTTTGCCCGGGTATCAGTCAGCCTGGGTTGTTGCTGTAACTACATGCTTCAGACCGGAGCTTTTAACAACAGAGATTTATTTCCTCGCAGTCCTGGAGGCTGGAGGTCCAAAGCCCCGGGGAGGGTGGGCTGGTTTCTCTGAGGCTTCTCTCATGGGTGGCAGGGCATCTCCCTGCCGTGTCCTCAGGTGACGGTCCCCTCGTGTGTCTGAATGCTGATGTCCTCTCCTCATGGGCATCCTGGGTGTGTTGGATTGGGACCCACCCTATGACTCCATTTAATTACCTTCTCTAGGGCCATGTCTGAGTGTAGGCCCTCCAGGGCTAGGGATTCGACACAGGAGCTTCGGAGGGTGCAGTTCAGTCCAGACGCTGGCTCAGCCAGTGTGTGAGCCTGCCTTCCACAAATGAGATGGTGATTGAGTTCAGCTGTGGAGAAGCCGGGCATTCATCATCAGCTCTGCCCTGCCTGCGCACTGTGGAATTATTCACAACATGAGAGCATATGTAACTGTGCTGGAATTAAAAGCAGGCACCGGCTTCCTTTTAAAATGATCAGTGCCAATCTCAGCGTCATGTCTGGGGAAGCAGAGGGAGTGTGGTGGGGCTGGGGAAGGGCCGTGTGCATGTATGTTCTTATCGCTCTGAATTCCATTAGGACATATGATTATAGTGCACCAATAAAAACTAAAAACAAATCCTGAACACACGTAGGTGTTGTCTAGAGGACTAGTCCATTCATTCTGTGCATCATGCAAATGAATGAAAAGTTAGAGGTGAATCGCAGGAGGGCCACTTGATTTGATTCCCACAAGATGATTTAGGTCTACAGACGGAGCACCCCTCAGCTGGAACCCCGTGTGTGCAGGGGAGACCAGGCAGCTGCAGGGTTCCCCTGGTCACACCACCGTCTGAGCGGCTGTGTCTGAAGTGGGTCTTTATACAAGAGGAGCCGGGCACTTACAGTGACCCCACTGTCTAAGATCTTAAAGGGGTGGTATCACTATTTGAACATGTGTCTGCTTTAAAATTTGCTGCTATCACACCCAATTCAGGACCCTAATGTTGGCAGCAGAAATGGTGTGTTGGAGGGGAGCCCTCATCTCCACCACCTCTGATCCTTCTTCATGTGGTTTGGTGCTGGGCATCAAGCCAAGAGGTGTGCAGGGTTCCTGACGAACAGGGGAGGCGGCACCAGCTGTCAGTTTCCACAGAGACCAGGCTCGATCATGGCTGCCCTTGGCTGCTTCTCAGTGTCCTAGAAGAGATTCCAGGGCACATCTACTCAGTGGCTGGACACATGCTCACCGTGAGGCAGCCGTCAGAGAGGCCCTTTATTCAGAACTTGGTAAATGGATTTGTGAATGTAGAGGGGATCTATCAACAGCATCAGTTCTCAGTAAATTGTTAAACTTGCTCTCAGGATGATCCACTTGTTCTGCCCACATGCAGGACCTGTGCTGGGTGGGCGGCAGCTCGCTGCGTGGCCTGCCTGCTCTCCAGGCCCCTGTGCCCAGCCATAGCAGGTGCAGCCTGCCACCTCTCTTGTGCACCACTCTCTGCTAGGAGGCCAGGGCTGGAGGTAGGCTTTACATGCTGTGGGACCTTTGGTCTCCTCCTGCCTTTCTGTTTTTGGTTTTGCCATGTTATTTCTGTGTGTTTATTCCAGAGCCTTCCCTAAGAGGCCAGGGGAGGGGCTGGGCACCACACTAATTTTCCTGTACAGAGAACAATGTGCGGTGTTCAGGAGCTGAGCTAGGAAATCCTGGCTTCCTGGGTGGGTGTGGACCCCTGGCCTGGGAGCCTGGCCTGCAGTCTCTGGGGTTGGAGAGCAGCAGAGCAGCCAGCCCTAAGGTCCAGATCAGTGGAGAAGTGGAGGAGGTCCCATGACTTCCTCAGGAACATCTTTGAGGACCTGGGTGTGTGGCTCATGAGAACCAGCAGCTGGGTCCCGAGGAGAAGGGATGGAAAGGGACTGTAATTGCCTACCAGAGCTGGATCTGAGGGCACAAACGCCCGGAACCGTCCCTCCTGCACCAAGCAGAGCTGAAAGCTGTGTTCTCAGCCCAGGACACATGCAGAACAGCTGGCTCCCTGCCTGCTGCAGAGGACTCTGGGGACCTGGGCTCCCTTGAGAAATCAGGCTCCAAACTCCTGAGTACATTTGGAAGAGAGTGAATTCCAGAAACACCCAGGATAGCAATTATTGTGGGCCTCTGTTAAGAGAGAATTCCAATGAAGGACTTTTTCTTGGGGAACTCAAGAACAGAGACACGAAACAGCAAGGTGACCCTCATCCCCGCAGCAAGAAGTACACCAAAGCAACATGAGCTAGGGCAAGAGCGCAGGGTTGCAGGGCCACTTAGATCTGCCTCTCAGAGCTGGCTCCCTGGCTCTGTCCCTGCAGCCCTCAGGCGAGGGGCTGGCTCTCTCAGCTGGGATGGAATGATGAGGGATGGAATCTTCTGTCCTGGGGGTGAGGTGCTAGAAAACCACTTTGTGCCTGGGGCCAACCTTGGACCTAGTGGAAAGCTCAGGGTAGACTTCAGCAGCCAGGTGGACTTCCCAGTGTGAAACAGAGAAGATAACTGCTTTGGTGTATTTGCCTAGGCTTCCCCACAGACAGTGGGAAGATGTGGACTTGGCAGAGAAGATGTGGAACCCAGCCGGTTCTGCCCACAAAGGCCAGGTGCCCCATAGCTGCGATGGGATCGTGGTGCGCTGGTAAAATGTTTCCATGAGCCATGCACTCGTGATGGGCCGCTCAGCACTCTTCTCTTGAAACACAGAGCTGAGTGGCTGCTGGGCTTTGCGCATGGAGGGCTGGGGCTCAGGGTACCCTCCTCCACCCAGAGAGGGTCCGCTTCAGATTCATTTAATTGTGGGCTCATTATGTCAGTTGGTCTGTGACCTGAGATTGACCCATGGCCCAAGGGCTCTTTTCCTTAGGGAAACTGAATTTTGAGACTGAGATAACTGTTCACTGTTGTTCACTGCAGAAAGCCCGGTGTCCCCCAGGATCTAGGGATGGCCACAGCCTGCAGCCTCTCCCCTCCTTTGCCTCTCTTGGGGTCTTCCATGGCAGCCTCTGCAGGCTCTGCCTGTTTTGGCTTTGAAGCTGTGATGGCATCTCTCTTCACTGGGGTGCGCTTCAGTTGGTGTTTGGTGATGTCACATTAAGGGTCTGCGACTTGAGCTGCTCAGGTAGAAGCTTTGGGAAAGTAGCAACGTACATGATGCCGTCTTTAAGGTCACCGACATGATGCTCAGGATCAGAGGCACGGTGACGAGTTTTATTTCTCATGCCTAGGATGGGGCATACCGAGTATTCGTGAGACTGGTTTAGAAATTGCACTTTTTAGAAAGTAGAGGGTTCTCACACCCCAGGCAGGAGCTACTTCTCTTTTTGTGAGCTGCATTATCCTGGGATCCTTGGCCTAAATAGGGGCCTTTAGGAAGCGCTAACGTTAGAAGACGTTTCATGGTGGGCTTGGCGTAAAGGACACACATGTGCCGTCAGAGGGAGACTGCGGTGTGTACCTGGCACGCTGGTCCATGGGGGCATGGCCATGCGTTCTTGGGGCTGTGTGCCCATGCATGTTGTCCTCCACGTGACCTCGACTGGTCATTTCACCCTCCTCTGCTGTGTCAGGATTAAGCAGTAATTGCAAAATCACTTCATTTATGTTGGCGACTGCTTTACTGTCCACAGGCTTTAAATACTGAGCATGTACGTTGCTACTTTCTGAAGCTATCTACTTGCAAAGACCACTAAGAATTTTCATGCAAATGATCATTACCCAGGGGTTAAGTTTTTAATGCAAATGTTCCCTGCAAGCTCTTTTTATGACAGGCATTGAGAGACCTTTGCCAACACCTGGAGTAACAAGCTTCGCTGTGATTAGGCAGGTCTCCTGTGAAGCAGTGCCTTCAGCGACCTCGGGTTTTCCGTCATGGCTCTTGACCCTCTTTAATGATCAGAAGCCCTGAGCTGGCATGGTACCTTTCTTTGGCTTGCAGCAGGCCTGCCGGTTGTTTCACACCAGGACTGTGGGTGGTAGGGACAAGCCCAAACCAAAGGCTGGCCCAGCCAGTGACCCGTGCAGGGCAGACTCTTGGAAGTGAGGCGCCATCCTGCCCCCAGAGCACGGCACCACGCTGGCCTCTCTGTGCACCAGCCCAGTGTTGACGTATCTTCAGAAGCCCCTTCCTTTAAAAGTCACTTGGTTTAATAGATTATAGAAGTGGGGACACTGTGGAGTAGATTGGTGGCTGAGTGTTGCTCAGCATGCATGCGGCCCTGGGTGCAATCTCCTCACTGCGCCCACAGAAAATGAAAGAATATGGAGCCAGGTGTGGCGGTGCACACTTGTAATTCTGGTACTTGGGAGGCTGAGATGGGAGGATCACAGGTTTGATTTTGGCTTCAGCAGCATAGTGAGGTCCTTTGCAATTTATCATGACCCTGTTTCAAAATAAAAAAATAAGGCTGGAGGTGTAGCTCTGAGATAGAATGCCTCCAAGTTTAATCCCCAGTAACACACACACACACACACACACACACACACACACACACACACACAGAATATGAAAGTAATTCTACTTAGCATTAAAATTAAAAGAATAAATATGTAGAATAAAGAATGCATATCTCTGTTCAGTTGGGCCCGCTCCACAGAGGAAGCTGCTGATAACAGCTCATGAGTATCTTGACAGACCCAGCAGGAATCCAATTTGATATACATGTGTAATTCATGGTTGCTAGTTGATGGTCGGTACAGTGGTTCATACTGTAATCCCGGAACTTGGGAGACCAAGACAGGAGAATCATAGGTTCTAGGACAGCCTCAGTCAAGAACTTAGTGAAACCTTCAGCAACGTAGTGAGACACTGTTTCAAAATAAAAAAATAAAAAGGGCTAGGAATATGGATCAGAAGTAGAATGCTCCTGGGTTCAATCCCCAGTACCAAATAGTTATAGTAATAATAGTAATAGTAATAATAATAATAATAATAATAATAATAAAGTTGCTAGTTGCCAAAATTCTAAAAAGTGAAAATAAGTGAAATCACACATATTAATATATTTTGTTTTAAAGTATATTTTACTAATACTTTAATAATATATTTTATGTTAATTACTTTTTGCGGTACTGGGGATTGAACCCAGGGACACTCTGCCACTGAGCTCTATCCCCAGCACTTTCTTTAAATTGGTACATATAAGCCAGGTGTGGTGGTGCAGGCTTGTAATCCCAGCATTTGGGAGGCTGAGACAGGAGGATTGCCATTGGAGGACAGCCTCAGCTACTTAGTGAGGCCTTCTGCAACTTAGTGAGACTTTGTTTCAAAATGAAGAATAAAATATAAGGCTTGAGGTGTGGCTTGGAGACAGAATGCCCCTGGGTTTCATCCCCAGTACTAAAAAAAAAAAAAAAAAAAAAAAAGGATTGGTACATATAACTGTGCAAAATGGTTGGTTTTACTGTGGCACATGTGTATGTGCACACACCTTAACTGACCAGTTCCGCTCCCTGAGGCCTCCCAGCCTCTCCTCTGCTAATGTTCTTACTTCATGCATCTCTTTTTCTTGTGTTTTTTCCTCTTTAGCTTCCATATATGAGAAAAAACCACATGATACTTTTCTCACTAAGTCTGACTTACTTTTGGTTAAAATTATGGTCTTTAGTTCCATCCATTTTGCAAATGACATAATTTTGTTCATTATGGCTGAATAAAACCCCACGGTGTGTATGTATCACATTTTCTCTGTCCCTTCATCTTGTTGGACATCGAGGCCAACCTGTGAGTCGTGCTGTGGTAAACAAGGGTATCTGTGTGCCTCTAGCGTGTGCTGACTGATGCTCTTGGAAATACAAGGAGGAAGGTGCAGCAAGGTCAGCTGGTGGTTCCATTCCCACTCTCAAGAAACCCCTCTCCAGGTCTCCAGTGGCGGCACTATTCCCACACAGTACATAAGAGCCCCCCCATCCTGTGAGCCTTTATTGTGTATCTGTCAGCACGCTGCAGCCATAGTCACGTGATTTAGAGGAAGATTGATTTTCTTACAGTTCCAGGCTGGGAACATGGCTCTCAGGTGGCAGGAGACGAGGACAAGCACACGGGCTATGATCCTCACATCGTGGAAGCCAGGAGAGAGAGAGAGAGAGAGGGAGGGAGGGAGGGAGAGAGAGAGAGAGAGAGAGAGAGAGAGAGAGAGAGAGAGAGAGAGAAAAGGAGAGGAGAAAGAGGAGGAGGAGGAGGAGGAGGAGGAGGAGGAGGAGGAGGAGGAGGAGGAGGAGGAGGAGGAGAAGAAGAAGAAGAAGAAGAAGAAGAAGAAGAAGAAGAAGAAGAAGAAGAAGAAGAAGAAGAAGAAGGAGAAACAACCATTTATATAGTCCACAGGGCCAAGCCCCAGGGACCCCCTCCTCCAGCCACACCCTCCTGTCCTACTGGGACCACCCACGTAAATCCATTACAACCCTCACGGCTCAATTTAACAGAGAGCTCTTCAGGGGATATTTTATACCTAACTATAACATATTGGTATTTGTATTTTTAATGATTGCCATTTTAGCCAGGGTGAGATAGAATCTCAGTGTAGTTTTGATTTGTATTTCCCTGGTTGCTAAAGATGTTAAACAACCTCTCATCCAGTTCTAAGCCATTTGTACTTCTTTGAGAAGTGTGTTTAGTTCTTTGGCTATTTACTGAATGGGTTGTTTTCTGGTGTTGAGTTTTTATATAATCTAGGTGTCAATTCTCCTTTTGAAGAGTGGCGGGCACACTCCGGTTCCGCAGGCTCTCTCTTCATGCTGGCCATAGTTTTCTTGGCTGTGCAGAAGCCTTCTGGTTTGATGCTATCTCATTCACTAATTCTTGGTCATCTCCTAAGTTCTGGGGTCGTCTTCAGGAAGTTGCTCCCTGTACCTGGATGTTGGAGTGGTTCCCCGATGTTTTCTTTGAGCAGCCACATGTTTCTGATCTAAGATCTTTGATTCATTTTTAATTGGATTTTGTGCAGTGTGAGAGATAGAGATCTATTTTTAATCCTTTACTGAATGTCCAGTTTCCCCAGCACCATCTTTTGAAGAGGCCGTCTTTTCTTCAATGTATGTGTTGGCACCTTTGTCAGGAATCGGATGACAGTAGCGGTGAGGGCTGGTTTCTGTCTCCTCTTCTGCCCCGTTAGTCCTACATGTCTGCCTCTGTTGGAGTGGCTCTACAGTGTGACTTGAAATCAGGTGTGTGATGCCTCCAGCATTGCTCTTTTTGCTTAGGGATGCTTTGGGTCTTTTGTTCTTCCATATGGATTTGAGATTTATTTTTGTAGTTCTATGAAGAATACCATTGATATTCTGATGGGGTTTACATTGAATACCTAGATTGCTTTTGGTAGTTTGGCTATTTTGATAATATTTATTCTGCCTAGCTATGAACATGGGAGGTCTTTCTATTTTCTAGTATCTTCTTCATTTTCTTTCTTCAGTTTTCTTTAATTGCCATTGTATTTTTTATATCCTTAGTTAGGTTCATTTCTACTTTTTTGAGGCAATTGTGATTGAAATTGTTTTTCTGAATTCTTAACTCAGTGGGTTCATTATTGGTGTATATAAAATCTATTTATTTCATGTGGTACTGAGGACTAAACCCAGGGGCATTCTACCTCTGAGTTATACGCTGCACTTTTTATTTTTATTTTTATTTTTTATTTTGAAACAGGGCCTTGCTAGGAGTCTCACTAAATTGCTGAGGCCTGCCCCTCCCCTCCCCTCCCCTCTCTTCCCCTCCTCTCTCCCCTCCCCTCCTCTCCTCTCCCTTCCCCTCCTCTTCCCTCCACTCCCCTCTCCTCCATTCCCCTCTCCTCCCCTCCCCTCTCCCCTCTCCTCCCCTCTCCTCTCCTCTCCTCTCCTCTCCTCTCCTCTCCTCTCCTCTCTCTGTCTCTCTTTCTCTCATACTAGGGATTGAACCCAGTAGCATTCTACCCTCCCAGCTATATTCCCAGCCCTTTTTATGTACTTGTTTTGAAACAAACTCTCACTAGGTTGCTGAGGCTGTCCTCAAACCTGTGAACTTCCTTTCTCAGCCTCCCAAGTACTGGGATTACAAGTGTGCACTACCAAGCCTGGCTTCTAAGGCTGGTTTTGAACCTGTAATCATCCTGTCTCTGCTTCACAAATACTGGAATTAGAAGCTTGGATGACCATTTCCAACTATATAAATTCTATTAAACTTTACCTGTTGATTTTGTGTCTTGTTACTTTGCTGACTTTGTTTATCAGCTCTGGAAGTCTCCCCGTGAAACCTTTGGAGTGTTCTAGGGTGAGAGCGTATCATCTGCAGATGCCCTGACTTGACTCTCTCCTTTTCTATTGGATTCCTTTTCTTTCTTTGTCTAATTGGTCTCCTAAAGTTTTAAGTACAATATTGAATGAGAGTAGTGAGAGTGGACATCCTTGACCCTGACTGTAGAGGAAGTTCTTTATGTTTTTCACCATTACAGCACTAGATGACATTTTAAGTTTAATGGTAGTGTGATTGAACTTGCCCCTCATGTCCTCTGGGTGTAGTGTTTTGGTCTTCCCAGTCAACCTGTCTTATTTTCATTTTCCATAGTATTTTTAGTAAGTACTGCTTTGCCTGATGAGTAGACCTGATAGCACCAGGTGTGTAAACGCATGAACTTAATTATCAAACTTTTGTGTTCACGTTTTTGGCTTATGTTTTCTTCATGATTTGTTGCTCTTAACATTTTTCTCTTATTATTTCTTGAGTGTTGTTAATAATTAGGTTTGATTCCTAAAGATACTTGTAGCAGTGTTAAGAACTGCAAAGAAAATAATTAATATTACTTTAGGGTTTAAAATATTTTAATTGCTTAAACATGCAAACAATTAGTGAAAAATGAGCATGTTTGGAGGTGCGCCGTGCGAGTGTGCCGTGACTTGGGCCTCAGCCCTGTAGCCACCAATGGCCAGTGCTGCAGCGCAGTGAGGACTGAAGACGGCAGAGCTGTGTGGAGCCTGTGGGGCCCTGTGGTGTTGGATTGGCAGAACGCATGCCAGGGCGCTCCTGGGACATTGTGTCCAGATCTGAGTCTCACAGGTGTTTCTTGCTGAGCGTCAAGTCTGCACAATAGGGCTGAGCGCTTCATTTTCCTCTCCCTCCTGCCACTCCTCTCCCCAAGAGAAGGGCTCACCCATCACCCCTCGTCCCTGCCCTGAGAAGGGCGTACCCATGGCTCCCTCTTTGCTCCAGTGCAGAAGGCATGGAGGTGGGCAGTCAGAAGCACTGCCTGTCTCCATGGACTGTGACTAATCACCATCGGACACTCCTTTTCGGTTTTCAGTTTCTTGCTTTCTATATAATTGAAATAAGGTATCAGAAGAATTATCTGCTAATTATTAAAAATGTTTTTGGTGGAGGATACTCAGGGATTTCTGAAGGGTTCCAAGAATTGAGAATCATGCTGTGACAGATGCTTGTGTGGCCCACTGCACACTGACACAGTCCCGGGCTCACCCTGGGGCAAAGCAGCCGTGGCCACCACACCAGTCCCCTTCTGAAAAGCAGCATTAGCCATACATATGTCGATGGTCCAGGAAATCTCTGCATCTCAGTAAGATGCGCATTCTCAATTCAACTTTAATGATTATATTTAATACTCATTTATCAAAAATTATAAGATATTTATATTTTAGGGCCATCTCGAGTTAGGAGAATTCAGTAGCGCCTAACTTGCTCCTTTATTGACGTAAGGTACTGTTGTGCATGGACACGTAGGTCGTTTCTGCTTCTTCCCCCTCGAATAAGTAGAGCTGAACAGTCATCATTACATGCCTATCTTTTTGAGGATGTGCTTCAAAGAGCACATCTTTTTAGCACTTGGGATTGTTGAATTAGTGGGTGTACCTGCAGAGTGTTAGTAGATGTTGTATTTACCAATGTGGATTTTATCAGTCATTTATGTTTCCCAATTTGATGAAAAATTGCCATGCCATTGTTCAGTTAAAACTCCAAGATTACTAGGGAGGTTGAACATATTCAATATAACTTTATTGAATATTGGTATTTGTACGACGGGCATCACTTTGTAAATCACCTTTTAGGATTCTTGGCTCATTTTTTATTGTTTCTGTATTCTTTTTCCTGCTGAAGGATTTCCTGTTCATTGTTAACAGACAGCCATGGGTTTTCCAAGTAGATAAATCATGAATAAATGCCAATTTTATTTTTTTCTTTCTAAAATTTGTATCCCCTTTTTTGTCTTATCTCATGGCTTAGAGCATAAAGTACAGTTTTATTTATTTTTTATTTTTTTGCAGTACTGGGGATGGAACCCAGGGGCATTCTACCTCTGAGCTACACCGCCAGCCCTATGTTTTTTATTCCTTATTTTGAAACAGGGTCTCACTGAGTTGCAAAGGGCCTCACTCAGTAGCTGAGGCTTTTTCTGAACCACGAACCTCCTGTCTAAGCTTCCCGAATGCTGGGATTACGTGCCTGATGAAAGTACAGTTTAAATACTGAAATTAATCATGGGTGTCCTATTACTTGTCTCTACTAAGAACAGCCCTAACATTCCATCACAGTGTGATTATCTATCATAGTGTCAAGGTCAGAATCTTTTATAAATTAGAGAAATTTCCTTTTCAGATTAGTTTACAAATTATTTAAACTATCGGGAATGGTGTTGGAGTCTATCAGTTGTTCAGTCAGTGAGCAATCTCTCTGCATAGGTTTCCTCTTGTAAGTTTTGAATGAAATCACTAATCTTGTATTGAGCTTTCCTCTCTTTTTGGAGAAGTTATGTCTTTAACTTTAACATGCTGCTGGGTTCTGCCTGCCAGTATTTTATTGATAGCTCTGCATTTCTGTCAGCAGTGTGGTATTAAAGTTCGGCAAGCCTCAGTTCCCTTTCCCTGTCACTGTCCTGCCTTAAGAACTGCCTGGGCTCTGGATTCCAGCTGGGAGAGGGGCTGAAGCTGCGGATCCTTCTGCAGCCTTCTGGATTGGCCGCATCCAGTGCCGAGGCGGCTGTGGCCCGGCATGCTCTGTGCCCTCCTCTTGTGCACCACTGTGCGTCTCCCAGGGCTTCCTCGCTCACACGCATTCCCTTTGCACTTGCCGATATCTGTCTTCTAGAGTCACTCTGTTAACGTCTGTGGGTGGGCAAGCTTTCAGAATCCTCGGATGTCTAAAAATATGTTATTCCCACATGAAATCTAATTTTACTGAGCACTGGAACCTCAGTTCATAGCCACTTCCCTCAAATGCGTGGCCGCCTGCGGTCGTCCTGGTGGAGGGGCTGTGGCATGCGGTCTCTCTCAGCAGACGACCTGTTCCTCTCCCCACCTTGGCCTCAGCGGCACCTGGGCAGGCCAGTGTGGTGTGGACCCTCTGCAGTCTCTGCCCTGAGCTCAGACCACTGCCCCTGCCATTGTGGGAACCTTCCTTATTGCCTTCTTGCTCGCCTCTTCTCTGTGCTCTCGGCTTTCCTTCCAGAACCCTCCTACAGGGGCCGCGTAGCTTCCTGGGTGTCTTCGTGTCTCCTACCTTATGCATTTGTGAACCTTGCGTTAGGTCTGGTTTGGGCAGAACACGTCTCCAGGCCCTGCTGATGTCCTCCCGCGCTGGCGTGTCCCCTGGCACCTGTTGTGCTCTCCTCCAGTCTCCAGGACGGCGTGATCTTTGAGCCTGATCTGCCCCAGGCTGGGAGCCGCCCCTCACAGTGTTGGATTCTTCCGGTGCTGGGCAGGCAGCCCAGAGATGATTTCGAGCTGCTAGATTCATCTTGAGTGGTTTCAGTGAGGCTCAGAGTGGACTGTCATGTGCATGCAGCTTTCCCGAGTCTCAGGTGACATGGGCTGCTCCCCAGTCCTGAGCTCCTCTGTTGGCTCCGGAGGGAAACCTCCACTGTGAGTTCGCACTTCCACCCCAGGGGCCCACCGTGTGGGCTTTCGGCTGTGTTTTCTTGCAGGACTCTCGGCTGCAGTAGAGTTCCATTATCTGTGGTAGTTATGTCCTGGACAGTCACGTGGATGCTGATGTACTGGATCCTGAGTCACTACTCAGGCTGGGAGCCTCTGGCCATGGTACTCAAACAATCAATACAGAACCTGGTTCTGAAGATACCTGGCACAGGATCCATAGATTCATTAGCTCTGATCCCATGGCTGGCAGCACCACACGTGCTGAACTGGCTCACCTGGCACACGCGTTCCTGCAGCTCTGCACAGCCTCGCATGTGGGGGCTCCACACACACCTCTGTGCTGGGTGGTTCTGAGCAGGGGTGTCACCAAGGAGAAGCAGGGTGGGGGAACAACATTGACATCACCAAGAAGCGAGGAGGGGCAGCAACGTGTTGTCACCAAGAACCAAGGAGGGCAGTGCTCTGATGTGGCAGGGCCACGTGTGGAGAGGAGCGTGCGCCTAGCAGGGCAGGAAGGCCGGCCGCACGAGGCGTAGGCTGGAGCAAGAGGACACGTCGCCTCATCCAGCATCGTTCATTGTCCTTGGCTGGGCGTGGGCCTGTCTGGCGACTTATCCTGTGATCACTTTGTGCACAAGTGTGTATCGAGAGTGATTTGGGGGTCATGAACAAGTATTGTGGCTGGAGCGGCAGCATGGGCACAGCCCACTGGCGAGGTTGGGCTGTGTCTCCAGGACCCTCTTGCCGTTGCCGGCTCCATGTCTCCCTGCTTGGCTGCTATTCCTGGAGAGGTTTTGACAATGGTCCTCCATCTGTCCAGACATCCCCAACCCTTTGACTTGCTTCTTGATGTTCTGGGCTGCTCCTCATAATCTTCTACAGAATGTCTGGGGACTGGGCTGGAGCAGGCTAGGGCAGCCCCATCATGGAGCAACCTTTCTCTGCTGTGTTCTCTTGGTGGCGCCTCTCGGCCTCAGATCTCACATGCTGATCTTCACACCAGATGAACGGTGTCGGCCGTGCTCAGGCCTCTGTCAGCCGCAGTCCTGGCTGCCTGACACAGAGACACTGGGGCTGGCTGTGGGCTGACCTGTGCAGGGGCAGCCGAGTCTCCCTGGTTCTCTCTGCCCCCCAGCCACCTGGGCCAGGAGTTAGGATTGCTTCCCCTGGTGAGACTGCCTTCCCTCCACCAGCTCGCGTGTTGAACGCTGTCCCTAGCCCAGCTTTGTGCATGGTGACCCCCGCCTGTCTTTGAAGAGACTCTCTGCAGACACTCTCTTGCTCTTGGAATTTACTTCCACAGGAGTACCTATTATCATTTTCTTCTATATTTTTATCGAGGAGCAATTGCCATACTATAGAGGGAACCTGTGTTATAGTTCAGAGGGCTTTGTCATGGCAGGTGGCCCTGTGACCACCACCCAGAGCCAGGTGAGCACCCCACTTCCCCACCACCTGCTCAGCACTATTGCTGTTTAAAACGCCACCCTCTCCCCGCGCTTGGGAGGCAGAGACAGGAGGACCGCGCAGGTTCGAAGCCAGCCGCGCGCGCTGGCTTAGGAGACCCTGTTTCCAAATATAAAAATGTAAAAAGAGGTCTGGGAGTGTAGCCCGGAGGTAGAAGGGCTTCCAGGAACCCCAGTACCACCAAAAAAATAAATAAATAAAAATAAATAAATAAATAAATAAAACGCCACCCTGGCCCAGAGCCCAGGACCCTCTGGATTCTGTCTCTCCTGATAATTTTCTTGATTAATATGTATGCATTTTGAGCTTGATCCTTGAACCACCTAACGTTCCTGAGATTCACTCATGACCTCGTAGGGTCAGTAGTGTCTCCCCTTTACTGTGATGAGCATCCAGGGAAGGACTTTAGAAGATACCTCAAGTTGTTTAACTGCATTCCTGGAGAGACTCCTGGCTGTTACCAACTTGTGGCTATGGTGCAGAGGGCTGAATATGAATATTCATTACTTTACAAGAATATGAATCTTCTTGTGAAAGGCCTTTCGTGGATTGTGTTTAATTCTTTGGGGTACATATCCAGGAGTTGAATTGACAGGCAGACCATAGGTGTAGATGTGAAAAGTCGCACCATTTAAGACATTGGTGCCTGGTCCTCTGATGTGGCCGTACCGCTTTACACTCCCAGCACAGCGCGGTGAATCCAAGTGCTCTGGGTCCTCACCAGCACCGGGGCTGTCAGTCTCCGAGCCATTCTGGAGGACCCTGTGTGTTTATATGTTAGTCCATCGTTGCTAGCTCCAGAATCATCTGAACAGCAGCCGTATTCTCCTTCCTTTGGATACCAGCTCCACCATTGTGCCCAGGCCCAGCGTGCCACAGGGGGTGCCGAGCTGGAGACTTACCTAGAGACTTGCTGGAGAGGCTGCCATGCTTACTCTGGTTCTGGGAGCAAAGGCTCTCTGCGGCTTCCAGCTTGATATTTTCCTTGGAATCCTGGAGGTTTGAATGAGTCCCGGCCTTGTCTTTCGTGTGGGTGGGGGCAGTGTAATATATGGTGGAGTAGGAGATTCCTGGAGGCCACCCACCTTACCACTCATTATCACTGCTGGGGTTGCTGAGCCCCCAGGTGTGGTCTGTGTGGCCAGCCAGACTGGCCGCTGTTCACGCCCTCACAGAGAAGCAGTGTGTCCTCACTCAGTCTGTGCAGCGGGCACTTGTGCATGCGGCCTGACGCATGCTTGGCCTGTGGGGCTGAGGAGGGGAGAGGTGATCCTGGGCATTGGGTTAGAGGTGACCCAGAAGAATCAGGCCCATCTGCCAAAAGGGCGAGTGCAGCCACCCCACCCTCTGTTTGGGGCTGCGTGTCAGCCCAACGGTGCGTGGGTGGCGAGGGTGTGCCACAGAAGTGTGCGTTGCTAATGAGGCGTATCAGCTGGCCAGCATTAACTGCGAGCTTGCTCTGGATTCTGAAGAGGGCTGAGACGCTGTGCATCGCCGCTGTAATGACAGCGATTGGGCGAGTGCTCCAGCTTGCTCTAATTAAAGCTGCTGGGATGCTCAGACAGGAGAAGCACACAGAACTCACACTTGGGGATGTCATTTAAACCTTTAAAACAGTCCTGCTCCAGCTTGCTGCTGCCATGTCTGCCGCTCTGGCCTCCTCTACACAGGGTGCAGCTGTTGCTTCTCCAGTTACACATGCTTGAGCCAGAGACTCCAGAATTCCCAAGCACAGGAGGAGTTTGTGTGCCAGTACTCTTTAAAGTTCCTTTATTATTTGAGAATGTTTTAAAGACATTCAGAGCTGGGCGTGGTAATGCACACTCGCGATCCTAGTGCTTGGGAGGCTGAGACAGGAGGATCACAGGGTTGCAGGCAGCCTCAGCAACTTGGTGAGGCTCTCTGCAACTTAGTGAGAGAGACCCTGTTTCAAAATAAAAAGTAAAATAGGGCTGGGGCTGTGACTCAGAGGTAGAAAGCCCCTTGGTTCAATACCCAGTAATCCCCCCACATGCAAAACACATACACACACACACACACACACACACACACACTCTCTCTCTCTCTCTCTCTCTCTCTCTCTCTAAAGATGTTTGGATATGTTCTCTTTAAAGACGGAAGGGATGTGTTGGAGAGGCTTGGTGAGGGGGCGCTAACATTCCTTCAGCATTGCCTGCCAGGGAAATCAGGACGTTTTATGTTAGGGGTTGTATGGGCAGGTGACATGTGGCCACTGTCCGGGGACCCAGACACTGGCCCTTACAGTGGAGCAGCCTCCGCATGCCGAGGGTGGAAGCCTTCACCCCCAGCTGGGCAAGGACTGGGGTCCTGCAGCCTGGAAACTGAGATTGGCATGATGGAGGCCTTGCTAACATCCACGGTAGAGGACCTGGTGTGTGAGTTTCTGCTTCTTTGTGTGTGTATATGTGTGCACATGAAAGTGCCTGCTTGCATGTCCGTTTGTGTGTCCATGGGCATGTGTGTATGCACATGGGTGTGGTTGTGCATATTTGTGGGGGGTGTGTATGTGTGTGTTTGTCTATCCGTGTGATTGTGTCTATCTGGACCCATATATATGTTTATGTATGCTCATGTAGGTACATGTTTCTATGTGTATCTGTGTGCTTATGTGTTTGTGTGTCTGTGTGCATGTGTGGGGGTTTGCACATCTGTGTGTCTGTGCACATGTGTCCATGTACATGTGTTTTATGAGTGGGATTAGGTGGATGGCTGCGACATTTGTTGAAGGAAGGCAAGACCCGAGTCACGCCCCTCGGTGGTCCACGTGCTCTCCCTGGCGGCCTCTGTCCTCTGGTGTTTGGCCTAAGGGCGCCACATCCCTCTGCTGTCCCCTTCCCACCCAGGCCCCTCTCTTTTCCTGCTGTTCCTCACATCACACCACCCTAATGATTGTAGTTGGTCTGAATTGACACCATCTCTTCTGGGCATTTTCTTGACATACTGCAGAATTCTAGGCACGTCCACATATAATAGGCAGCGTTCTGGCTCTTAGGAAGCAGCCACTGGCAGTAATTACTGATACAGGCTTACTGAATGAATGAAGTAGTTTAAGAAAGTAAGGAAAGGGCATCTCCTTGAGGAAATAATTTGAAGAATGCAGCAACAGATCCCGTAATGTTGATTTGTGGGTGCATATTACCTGCTTTGTAAAGAGGAGGATGGATGTTTTATAAGACCCAGGGAGCCGTAGCCTTACCCAGACCTGCAGCCTGAGACTCCTGGGTTTGGTAGGATGGAACTCCAGCACACATTAAGCCAAGGCGCTGCACCAGGCATGGAAGGACATGGTGCTGAGAGCTGCCCTGGGCGTCAGCTCTTTTTGGGGGGCTGTTATGGTGGGTGTGGCTGCTGATGGCCCAGTTATTGAATGGGCCCACGAAACCCCTGCCTCTGCTGTGAACTGCTTCCCTGGGTGTTTGGCTGCTGTCAGCCCCCTTGCTCTCCAGCAATGAGCCCTCCAGCCCAGTTTGACTGGAAACAATGCTTACAATAGCGGGTTTCATCTTTTAGCTCAGCAAAAGCAGCGCTGGAGCTGGGCTGGGCTGGGCTGGGCATGCAGTTGAGGGGTGGCCCCTCAAAGCTCAGGAGGCCCCCAGCAGCCCTCCAGGCCATGTTCCCTTCACTGGAGGTCATGCTCCTGGTTCAGCGAGCCACATGAGCACCCTCAGAGTCTGGAAGAGCTGGCCTTGCCCTTCTGGGTCCAGTCGCAGGCCAGGCCTTCTTCCTTGGGCAAGAGTCAGCCATGTGCCCATGGCAGGTGTCCTGGTCTTGTGGCCTTGAGTCCCCACTTCCAGTGTGTTTCCCACTGCTCCTTCCTGTCCACTGTGTGGTGGAGGCTGAGCTGCCCACATTAACCCATCCCGTGTCCTGCTCTATGCCAAGACTGGGCTTCAGGGCAGGGTGGAGCTCGACCAGCCTCTAAGCTCACAGTCCATGATGGGTTCCTCCACTTCCCTGTTGCCTGTCCCAGGAGCCTTTTAGACTTGCCACCAGCTGCCACAGCCTCCACAAGCTAGTACCAGAGACAGGCTGTGTGTCTGCTGTATGTCTCATGGCCTTTCAGAGGGACATAGCCCATTATGGTGTTGAAGGTTTTCCAGCCCTCAGGGTTTGGTTTCTAGTCCCTGGAGATGCAGGTGCAGGGGCCCAGCAGGTTGTGGGGGCTGCAGGGGCTCAGCTCAGCTACAGGCCGTGTCCAGGGCTGACTTTTACATGTGTAGCTGAGATCAGGGAAGCTTGTGGGGTCAGGGGATCAGGGCAGTGACAGAAGGTGAGCTTGTGGGGCCTCAGTGCTTTGTGGGTTTGAGGACTGTAGGTAGAGGCAATGAGGAGGCAGAGATGAGGGTCGTGGAGGCTCTTAGATGGCGGAGTGGTCAGGCTTGTGCACAGAGGCCTCGTGGCTGGCCGTTACTTGGCCACTGCCTCTCTCGTTTCCAGCTCCAGGTTCTGCTTTGCCCTGGGCTTGTGATTGCCTGCTGTCCTGGGATAGGAGGAAGGGCAGGTTCTGAGCCTGCAGCTGTGCCTGGGCCTGGCAGAGGTGGCCCCGTGACTGTGGCGGCCTGGACTGGGCTTGCTTGACTCCGGAAAGGGGTGTGGGGCTGGAGTTCCTTTAGGCCAGACCTCCCCACCGCCTGGGAGTGTCCTGTTGTCTTTCCTCACCTCTCAGACTCTCAGACCCGCTGGCTGGGCCTTGGCTGAGGTTTTGCCGGGCTCACGTCTTGCTCTTCCCTTCTTTCTTATCCATCCTTCCTGCTCAGGGTTTTCCTCTTGGCCTCCCTGCGTGTCCCTGTGCTGGCCTGTGCAGTGGCTCCAGAGCAGGGCTTCCACCTGCTCCCGCACCCTGAGTTGAACCTGCTGCCTGGGTCCTTGCAGTCCTGAGTCAAAGTGGCCTCTTTTTATTCTCACCTGGCATTCCTCGCCTGTGGCTCCCACCTTCTGCCTGCCCTGGGCGCTCATCACAGACCTGCGTGTTTGTGCACCCTCTCCTAGCTGGCTCGCCCTGCCTCCCTCCTGGCCAGGAGCACACTGCACATGGATTCCCTTCTCTCCTACAGCGCTTTCCAACTTGATATAGCTGTTTCTGCTTGCAGTCTTCTCCCTGCACATAAACCCTACATTTGATTCATTTCCTTAGTCTTAATTTTTTTTTTGTGGTGCTGGGGATCAAACCTAGGGTCCTTACATGTAAGGCAAGCATTCTATTGCTGAGCTGCACCCCCAGCCTTGATAATTTTATAACTCGTGGTATATAATCTTTTATCCAATATTTACTTTTTTTCTGGATACCTTTTATTGTGCACATTTGAGGTTTACAACTTATTATGGGATGCCAGTAGTGAAATGGTTACTATAGAGAAGCAGGTTTACATAGTCTGCATCTCATTCACTACTTTTTGTGATGAGAGCAGCTAAAATCTCTGTATTTAACAAAAGGAGACTAGACAATGTGGTGTTGCTGATTGAAAGGGTGGGTCTCTGAGGCTGTCCCCAGTTCATGAGCTCACAAGGGTCCATGAGGTGTCTGGTGGGAGGTGTGCTGTGAGGATCGCTGAGTACTATCCACATTTGGAGCTTTGCTTTTAAGTTAGTGGTTAGTTCCTTTTTGTACAGAATCAAAGCGATAAGATTCAGTTGTATCCAGAGCTGTTTCAGTGTGGTGGCCTTCCCTGGAGAGTAGAATTGCTTGGGCCAAACTTGGTTCCCATTTTTTTTTTTTTTTTGTACCAGGATGATGGAACCCATGGACATTCTACCTCCAAACTACACCTCCAGCTCTATTTTTTACTCTTTATTTTGAAACAAGGTCTCACTAAGTTGCAGAGATCCTCACTAAGTGGCTGAGGCTGTCAGCGAACCTGTGATCCTCTGGTCTTAACCTCTCAAGTGCTGGGATTACAAGTGTGCGCCGTCACGCATGACTCCAAATTTTAGGCTTCAACAGTGAGCAATAACACTCCCCAGGGGATTCTGGGAAAAATATACATGCATAAAAGAATGGAAATTTGTCAGTGCATCTGTTTATTTGTGTAGAGAAGGTAAATTTCTAGAGAGAGGCAACGAGTATCTTTTTTTCTTCTGAAAAGGAGGTGGTAAGCCAAAAGATTTCAAAAACTGCTGTACAGGCCTGTTCTCGTCTTAGCCAGAGAAACATGCTGTCTTTTGGACTTTGTGATACTTACGCTAAAATTATGAACATAATGAATGAGCACATTAAATTTTTGCTGTACTATTGATCATAAATTAATATTCTGCTAGCACCGAAAGCAAATGTAATTCAAGCACTTAGGGCTTTCAAGAGAAACTTGATGACAGATTGTGGATAAAAAGGTATATCCATCAAGTACATTCAACCTACAGCCCGGTGTGACTTGAAGCTGTGTTTTTCTTACTAGGTTGAGTGAGGCCTGTATTGTGAATGGCAGGAAGAGGGGTGCTGGTGTAGAGTAAGAGGAAGCGTCCCTGGGTGACAGGAGGCTAGACCTGCTCACAGTCCATCTGTGGCCATGGAGCCTTTGTTGTAGTTCTGTGGCCACCAGAGAGGGCGCCACACACACATTTGGCGGTGATGGGCATGCTCTGGGGCTGAGCATCCTTGCCTGGTCCTTGAGGTCTGGGATTCATGAGGAGACATATTATGTCCTCAGGCTCTGGGTCTCCGGTGCTCAAATCATGTAAGCTCAAGGCAAGACCAGTCCTGTGGACGCTCTGGGTTTGGAGGTGCAGGTTGTCTTGGCCTTGGGCTTGTTGGAGGGTGAGCTGGCTCTCTGGCAAGCAGAGCCTATTCCCTGGGCAGCCACTGCCCCGACACGTTGTCAGGCGCCAGAGAGGCAGCCGGCATGCTGCGGGTGTTCTGTGCCTTCCAGTCTGTGCTTGCTTGAGGAAATCAATGCTGCCCCTTCTGTCAGGGAAACTAAGATGAGAGCAACGGGAGGAAGCATCCGCTGTTGTTTCTCTTTGTCCCGGCACACTTGGAGTTTCCAAAACTTTTTTCTTTAACGTTAACTCACTATGTCACTCAGAAAGGGCCTGGTTGTGTTCTTTGAATTATACCAACGCTTCCTGTTTCTGCAGTTCTGTGAATGTTGACCGAGTAAACTATTACTATGTGAAGGCAGCTGCTTTTTGTGCGTGCAATGCCAAGAATCACAAAGCCTGGTTGTATCGCAGTGGAGACTTGAGAAAGTGCACCTTGATCCTTGCTTGCTCGTCCCCGAGCTCCTCTGGATTCCTCCTTTCCTCCAGCATGGTCTTCTCTTCCTTGGAAGCCTTTCTCATTCAGCCTGTGTGAAGGGTGTCCTGACCCGCCCCTCTTTGAGGACCTTCCCTGAGACATCAGCCCACTTCCCATCAAGGTGGCTCCCCACAACCCTGGGCTTGTGTTTCAGAATGTCCTGCATTAGCTGCTTTGAACTCCCAAACCGCCTGTGGTTTCTAAGTTTCTAGAAGTATCTGTGCTGTGCGTTAAAGCTGTAGTGCCTAACATCCTATCAGCCATTGCGGGCTAGCCTTGCTTGAACTGATCTGGGCTGGGAACATAATCAACACCTATAATTTTGTCTCTGGAGAAAATGAAACTCCATTTGGAATTTCACCTTGGTCTCTAAGTGCCTGCTGGGTGTCCCCTTGCTAATACTCCCCCCCTTTATTTTTGTGGTACTGGGGATGGAACCCAGGGGCCCTCTACCTCCAGGCTATACTCCCAGACCTATTTTATATTTTATTTGGAAACAGGGTCTCACTAAGTTGCTGAAAGCCTCACTAAGTAGCTGAGGCTGGCTTCGAACTCGCGTGATCCTCCTGTCTCAGCCTCCCAAGAGCGGGAATTACAAGTGTGCGTCACCACGCCCGGCTAATACTTCCTTTTGAGGATGAAAAAGGTAGAATGCTGCATTTGGTTATTTTTCTTTGTGGTGTTGGCCAAGCCCATTTAGAAACCCCATGGAAACCTGGGCACTGTGATGCCTCCATGCTCCAAAGCTGGGCAGTAGTCCCCAGGATAGAATTGTGGTTTATTTGACTAGTTAGGCTTATTTGGTTACAGGTACTCAGCTCACTGTAGTTCATAAATGTCGCAGTTGGAAGCAGGGCCTGTGGGCTCACATGGTGTCTCAAGGGTGCAGTCTCCACACAGGAGCCCAGGGTAGCTGCTACCCACATTGTCCTCATGGTCCCTCCCAGTCCTTCCAGCAAGAGCCATCCTGTGCTTAGATGGAGTCATGGAGGGGCGGTGTAGGCACGTGGCACTGAGGCCTGTTCTGGGTCATGTGCCCACCAGAATGTGGCAGCCTCCCAAAGATGGAGTGGGAGGTGGCTCCCTAGAGGTCAGCGGAGCAGACCAGAGGAAGAGGCACCCATGCCCTGCAGGCAGGGATGACGGACATCCTGGAAGTTACTTTAACTGCATAGTTGTTTACCACAGTCTGTGCTGAAATTTTAGGAGCATGAGTTGGCAAGTAAGAGTTTTGTTTTCTTTCTCATCACTTCTTGATGCAATTCAGAGAAAATGATTGATTGAGCAGCTTTGTTTCCCATAACCATTGTTAATGAGACAGTAGGCTGCTCTTCAGTCACAATTTCAGCATCACTTCAGTCTTCTTGTTTAAGAGATTATGTAAGTTACAGAGCCATACAGAAAGAGCAGACACTACGTTATCATCATTAAAGATGACTGGGATACAGAAGCACAAGACTGGGAGGAATACAAAAGCAAACTTAATAACGTGCTGAGTGTTTGGAATTATGTGACCTGGCTCTCCTCTGGAGCTGGTTACAAGATGCTGCTGCTCACACCTCCAGTCCACCCTGGACAGGAGCCTCTACAGTTCCTGACCAGAGGACTTTGTGGCAGCGGATTCGGAGGTCAGGCACTGCCTCGGCTTCTTGAACGTAGCGTTCTGCTGTACCAGAGTCTTCTTGCTCTGGCCTGAGGTGAAGGAGATCCTTCCTCACCCATTCATATTCATACTTATTCTGTCCCCATCTCTGCCTCTGTCTCTGGCTGTCTCTCTTATTCTATGCTTGTTAGAGGCCAAGGAGTGAGATTTCAGGTCTGTAGAATCTCGCGGTTTCTCCCTAAGCCAAAGGCAGTTTCTTGGCTCTTTTGCTTCTTTTCCTGCCTTCTACTGCAACCTCTTTACCCCTTTCCCTTAGAGCTACTCCCGGTGTCGGTGTCAGATGCACCTGCTGTCACCTGCTGTCTTCTCTCTGTGGCACCATGGACTAATGCTGGTGATGGTCTCATGGTCTCCATTTCCAGTCTTTGCACACTTTCTGTCTTTTAATTCCTACAATTACTGATTCCGGCAACACTTAACAATTTAATATTGTTTAAATGCATTTTGTACTGAAATGCTATTTATTATCTTTTTAGTCATTAATTAAAATATTAAGCAAAATATAGAGAAATTTATCTGCACACACCATTACACATCTGTGCTAATGGCAATATGATAATTACAAACACTTGCAAATATGAAGTTTTAAGTGCCTAATGCTCTGATAATTGGATTTCACATATAGCTTTTCGCCACCTATTGTTTTTGAAGTATGTTCTACAAATGAGACTTCATTGCACTGTAAATTCTTTTTCTATAATTCTTATTTATGACACAAGCCACAGTGTAATTTTTTTCTAACCTTCACTTACTAACTCTATTGCTATTTTCAATAGGATAATCAACTATGAAAAGGCATAATTGAGTTTTCATGTCCAACTTACTAGTGGTTTCTAAAGCTGAGGACAGAGGAGGGAGACAGCACCAGTGACCCTCTGCGAGTCCATTTCTTCATATCATCCTGCTGGCTTCTCGCTGTGTGACCTGTGCGGGACATAGCTCCGTCTGGGATGCCCCAGGCATTGTGCAGCTGTGCTGTGTAGGGATGGTGCACCTTGCAGAGATGGGGAGACCTTTGTCAACACTGGTGTCTGGAAGGCAGCTCTGGCTTAATGCTTGTGGAAAAAATAGCTTTGCAGAACAGGTGACCTTGAAGACACCTGGCTCCCTCTGAAGTCATCTTGCTTTTCAGTGGGGTCCCCAGTCTCTGTGGGTTGTCCACGGCTACAGCACCTTGTCCCTGCGCTGCTCAGGTACTTTGGAAGAAGCCAGCTACAATGTATCCAGGGCCACGTGGCCTGGCCACACCTTTGAGGCCAAAGGGCCTTCTCTTTGGGAATGTGAAGCCACTCTCTCTTTCTGGAAGAGAGCAAGAAATATCTGGGAGTCCTGGCCAGTCCTCCTGTCATCCTGAGGTACTCTCAGCTTTTGAATGAAGGTTCCATCTTAGGGGAGAAGTATAGACAACCTAATGGTACTGAGCCATGAGTGCAGCCAACCCGAGGCTTTGGACATGGCAACCACATGAAGCAGAGTTGGATCTTTTACTCACCACTCTCCACAGTGCGACTGACCCTGGGGGTCCTGGAGGGAGGGTCACAGGTGGTGGTATCTCGAGAGGGCTTCCACAACCTCCCGTGGAGGTTCTCCAGAGGATGCACATCTCTTCCTGTATCTCTGTTGAGAAGGAGAGAGAAATTATGAGGGATTGGCTCCTGCGATGGAGATGTCAGAAGTCTGGGTCCCCAGGAGAGCCAGGGAAGACTTGTGTTGGAGCCTGCAGGCCATCTGTGGATGAAGCCCCAGGGCCTTCCGTGGGACTCGGCTGAAATTCGGTGTGCGCGTTCATCCTGAGAGGTGCTTTGTGGGTACTAGCAGCAGGAGCCTCTGCCCTCTCGAGTCCTGCAGCCTGCGCCCCCAGCTCAGGTGCTCAGTGGTCCAGGAGGCTCCTCCGGGGTTGTGGAGGAGTGTGAGGAGGAGAGGCCTCCAGTGTGGGAGGAGCCAGGCACTGCAATCTGAGGCAGAGAAGGTGCTGTGCCCTTAGGGAAGGTGGTGGCAGAGCGATTTCTGTTGGTGATAATGAGAAGCCTGTGACACTTCAATTAAACCTACAATTATAGTCAGGCGTGGTGGCACAAGCTTGTAATCCCCTTGCTTGGGAGGCTAAGACAGGAGGATCTCACAGGTTCGAAGCCTGCCTCAGCTGGTTTAAGAGACCCTGTTTCCAAATAAAATATAAAATAGGTCTGGGAGTGTAGCCCGGAGGTAGAACACCCCTGGGTTCCATCCCCCAGTATCACCAAAAAATAAAATACAAAAACAAACCTACAATTATAGAGTAGCGTGGTGCAAACTAAGCAGCGAGAACCCGATGGAATGAGACTGATGCAGGTCCCTGCCTTGGCGTGCCAAGGAGCTTTGATAGGGTGGGATGACAGATTGGCTGTCAGGAGTCAGCAGAAGCTAGGGTTTTAAACAGGGCTGAGAAATCAGATCAAAATTATGATGTCCAGCTTTTAGTACAGGAAAAGTTGATTTTGAGGCACAATGGTGATTACTCTAACGGCTCTGGCGAGGCTCCTTCTTAAAATGTGTCTCTACGGCTGAGTAGTGTTTTTGAACACAGGCTTCTGTGTTTAAAATCTGTATTAGGGAAGCTCTTACACTTGCCTTGAGACTGGAACCTCTAACATGTGCCTGGGAAAACAGCAGCACTGGTTTCTGCTGCTGTTGCAGTGAGTGGTCCCAGGGCCACTGTTTCAGAGAGTGACTTCAGACTGGGTTAGCCCAAGTGAACAAGTTTTGCCAGGTCTTGTGATAATCTGATGACACTTCTGGTAAGAAAAATGAAATCCAAGATGAAATGGATGGTTTTCTTGGTGAATATAAATAATATAAACGGATTCAACCAAAGTTAGAAAAATTTAATGGACTTGTTACAGCAGATAAAGTTTTTATAGATCTATCTTTACTAAAGGCACCGACACCAAGATTTTTCACCAATAAATTCTCCATGGATTTCTAGCAGCTGGTAATTTTATGTCATCTCAAATATCCCAGAGTGCTAGATGTCACTCTCCTTTAATGACTGATTCCAAAACTTGGTAGATATAGCAGAAAAAGAAGGCTCTTCTCGCTTAAGAATACAAATATTAATCTCCCAACAAAACATGAGCAAATTGAATCTAGTTAGATGTAAAATATGAGCCAGTAGGCTTTTCTCCATAATGCAGTATTATTTCAATAATAGGATCTCTACTGTAGTAATGCACACATGAGCAGATTAAGAGGGCAAAGAAGCAAGATTGAATCAGTAGATTCTAGAGACCGTGAAACAACTTGGCAGCCACTTCTGATGGGCTGTAGGAGCAGATCTGTGACAAGAAGCTTCTCTAAAGAACTCAAAAGAGAATACAGGGAGGAACTCAGCAGTGTGCTTGGCAGCACATAGGAGAGGAGAGAACCAGCAATGTCTCCCAGGTTACTCTTGTTCATTTTGGGAAAGTATTTGGGATAGTATATTAGGAATTTAAAAAACTTGTTTTCAGTGAAAAAAGAGTATACAAAATCTATTTGATAGATGGGAAGCACTGGCAAACTTAAGATCAGTAAATAAAAGTCACTAAATATGTTGTATGTGGTCAAATGGAAAAATGGGTTCCTTCAGAAACAACAGTCCTCTCCTCAAAATGCCCTGGAGGGAACCAGAAATTCATATGGTTTGTAGGGAAAAGGCCATGATGACACAAGAAGCCCTTGGGTAGAAAACTCAGTGCACAGGCATTGACTACCTCAGGGTGTGTGTGTGTGTGTGTGTGTGTGTGTGTGTGTGTGTGTGTTGATTGTATAATTCACCCAGAATCCTTTCCCATGTGACACAACAATGAAGGAGAGAAGAGGGGAGTTGGCTAAGGGATGATTAAGCCAACCTATAAGATTAAATTCACAGCATTGCTCAACAAAGAATTATAAAGAAAATCGGAGTCACAGGGTTCTAGTAGGGTCCTGTGTATTGGAAGAAACACCCAATGTTACCGGCAATCAATCGACCTATAGACAAATGCTTTTTATGAGTGGCATTTTCAAGTTAGGAAAATATGAATTATTCAGTAACTTTCTGGGGATAATTGGATACCCACTGGAGAGGAAATAAAATTAATGTCCACATCACAACTCAAAAAGTTTTAAAACATATTAAACATCTAACCATTAAAAAGAGTTACAGAAATTTTAAAAGAAAATTTAATGTGATATGCTTTCTAAAATGTAACATCAAGCCGGGCATGGTGGTGCACACTTGTAATCCCAGCTCTTGGGAGGCTGAGACAGGAGGATTGCGCAGGTTAGAAGCTAGCCTCAGCTACTGAGAGAGGCTCTCAGCAACTTAGTGAGACCCTGTTTCCAAATAAAATATAAAATAGGCCTGGGAGTATAGCCTGGAGGTAGAAAGCCCCTGGGTTCCATCCCCAGTACCACACACACAAAATAAATAAATGAAATGTAGAATTGAGAAGATCTTTCTAACCCATACAAACTGTTAAGAAAGTGATGGACTTGGATACAGATGAAACACTCCTGAATGGTAGAAAGACTCCGTTAATGCAGTGAGAAGATGAATGATAGACCAAAGGGGAGTATTTGCAACTGATGGTGTAGTGGGTGGTCTGGCATATAAAAAAGGATCCCAGAAAATAGTTAAATGTGTTCCATAAAAGAACAAAGTAAGTAATACAGTGTATGCAGAAATATCCTTGTTCAATTACCATGTTAAGAGATCTTCAAACTCCATGAGAGTAGAAACTTTTTTTTTTACCATCAGAGGCAAAACCAAAGATTGATGATAATGACACTGTAAATTGAGACAAATGTTGTGGTAGCATATTGGGCGGATGATGTGCATATCCTTTGACTCGGTAATTCTACTTCCATAAATCTATTCTTCATAGACTCTGAGAAGCATACAAAAATGTTTCCACAATTCTTAGCAACTTCAAATGTTATAGACAACCCAGTGCCCCACGATGCAGTTTTGAGGGTCAGCTTGATTCTTCAGGGCAAGAACAATGATCAGGTAGTTATGTATGCACTGATGCGGAGAAACGTAGATGGAGCAGGTGACCAAAGCTGTGTGAGAGCAGAAAGTCCATCCTGGGGTTTACGGCGAGCACCTGCGCACAAATGTGCGGTTAGGTGGACAGCCACAGGAGACTCGCTAGCTACTCAGGACACGGGACTGACTCTCAGTGTGTGTGTGTTTCATAATGTCTATTTCCCAAATGGGCTTGTTAACTTAAAAAGCTAGTACTCTTACCCTATTAGAGCTGCACATTTGAAAGCAGTTGCTTAGCATTCAGTAATCTGTCATCATGCTGATGCCTGCTCAAAGATTTTGGTGACAAAACACAATTTTTAGAAGATGTTATGTATTAGATTGTGCTTATGAACCTCTGAAAATTCGTGTAACGTGATCGTGGTGTGAAGAGCCATATAAAGTAAATGTGGAAGAGTGTTTTGTGATTGTACCAGCTCAATTCAAACACAAACCAGTGTGTTTTTCTAGTGTGATATTACAAATGAAACATCATAAAAACCAAAGTTCCTATTTTATCTGATTTATTTTGGGGAGCGATAATGACTTTATATGTTAGTGTGCAATGAAAACACTGAGCAGGGAATTTTAAATATTGTCAATATATATATATATATATATATGCCTCTTTTTAAATTAGTGCTACTCTAGTGTTTTATGAGTGTGTGCGTGTACATGCAGTGTTACCTAGGTACATAGCTCTTCTTCTTTTTTTCTGGAAAGAAGCCATCGGTTGTGGATACCCCCGGCTCTCCTCTGTTTCTGGAGGCCGCCTTGTCCTCTGTGGAGCTAGTCTAATTTTGTAAACACTGTTTTCATCAAGTTACATCAAGAATTATAACTATCATTTAAAATATGGTTTTACTGTTTCTCTCTGGTTTAATATTTCGAAGTTGTTAATCTGGTTTATTACTATTTTAAAACCTTCTTCAAAATTGAGATAGTTTTTTTTCACCATAACTGTACTACATACACTTGGTGTGCTGTTCTGGGGTTTTATTATTTATTTATTGCTTTGTGTTGCTGGGGATAAAACCCAGGGGCAATCTACCTCCAAGCTACACCCCCAGATTCATTTTTGATTCTTTATTTCAAAACAGGGTCTCACTGATTTGCAAAGGGCCTCACTAAGTAGCTGAGGCTGTCTATGCACCACGATCCTCCAGTCTCAGCCTCCCGAATGCTGGGATTACCAGCGTGCACCACCACGCCCAGCTTGGGGTTTCCTTTTAAAATGCCTGATGTCGTGTTGTATACATGGTTTCTATGCCTGCTTAGTTTCTGTTGTAGTGCTGCCCTGGGTAGAGCTAGTTATTGCTACTCCGTATGGTTTGTTCCATGGGGGTTGTTTACCCTTTTTATCACATTTTCCCATTTCTATCCACTCCTCACCTCAGGCTTTCCTGCCGTCCGAGGCCCGGGCCTAGCCCTGTGCGTCCCACGCCAGCCGTCGACTCCCCTCGGCCTGCACCCGCCCAGCCACGATGGGGACGGCTCAGGTACTGTGTCTCGCTCCTCCTGCCTGCCTGCTTGGTCTTTGCTCTGGCCATTCTCCTTTCACACCTGTCTGCTTTGTTGGGGCCTCTGCCGCAGTTGGGGCACTGGGACCAGGGGCCATGGGTGGCTGCAAAGTGAGATGAGGATGTGGAATGGAGCTCTGTGTCCATGGGGATGGAGGTCTGTGCCCATGGGGATGAAGGTCTGTGTCCATGGGGATGGAGGTCTGTGTCCATGGGGGATGAAGGTCTGTGCCCATGGGGATGAAGGTCTGTGTCCATGGGGATGGAGGTCTGTGTCCATGGGGGATGAAGGTCTGTGCCCATGGGGATGAAGGTCTGTGTCCATGGGGATGGAGGTCTGTGCCCATGGGGATGGAGGTCTGTGTCCATGGGGATGGAGGTCTGTGTCCATGGGGGATGAAGGTCTGTGTCCATGGGGATGAATGTCTGTGTCCATGGGGATGGAGCTCTGTGTCCATGGGGGTGGAGGTCTGTTTCCATGGGGATGAAGGTCTGTGTCCATGGGGATGGAGGTCTGTGTCCATGGGGGTGGAGCTCTGTGTCCATGGGGGTGGGGGTCTGTTTCCACGGGGATGAAGGTCTGTGTCCATGGGGATGGAGGTCTGTGTCCATGGGGGTAGAGCTCTGTGTCCATGGGGGTAGAGGTCTGTGTACATGGTGTATGGAGGTCTGTGTCCATGGGGATGGAGGTCTGTGTCCATGGGGGTGGAGCTCTGTGTCCATGGGGGTGGAGGTCTGTGTCCATGGGGGATGAAGGTCTGTGTCCATGGGGGATGGAGGTCTGTGTCCATGGGAATGGAGGTCTATGTCCATGGGGAATGGAGGTCTGTGTCCATGGGGGTGGAGCTCTGTGTCCATGGGGGATGGAGGTCTGTGTCCATGGGGGATGGAGGTCTGTGTCCATGGGGGATGGAGGTCGGTGTTCATGGGGGATGGAGGTCTGTGTATATGAAGGAGATGGAATTCTGTGTTCATGGGGGTATGGAGTCTGTTTTCATAGGGGATGGAGTTCTGCATCCATGGGGGATGGAGGTCTGTGTCCATAGGGGGTGGAGGTCTGATTTTATGAAGGGTGGAGGTCTGTGTCCATGGGGGATGGAGGTCTCTGTTCATGGGGGATGGAGGTCTGTGTCTATATGGGGGATAAAGGTCTGTGTTCATGGAGAATAGATATATTTCCATGGGAGATGGAGGTTTGCGTCCATGGGGGGGTGGAGGTCTATATCCATGGGAGATGGGGGTCTGTGTAGATGGAGGAGATGGAGTCCTGTGTTCATGGCAGGGGGAATGAAGGTCTGCATTCATGGGGGATGGAGTTCTGTATCCATGGGGGATGGAGGTCTGTGTCCATGGGGCGTGGAGGTCTGCATCCATGGAGGGGATGAAGGTCTGTGTCCATGGAGAGGATGGAGGTCTGCACCCATGGTGGATGGAGGTCTGTGTCCACAGGGGATGGAGTTCTGTGTTCATGGGGATGGAAGTCTGAATCCATGGGGGATGGAGGTCTGTTCTCACAGGGAATGGAGGTCTGTTTTCACGGAGGATGGAGGCCTGTGTCCATGGGAGATGGAGGTCTGTGTCCATGGGAGATGGAGGTCTGTGTTCATGGGGAATGGAGGCCTGTGTCCATGGGAGATGGAGGTCTGTGTCTATGGGAGATGGAGGTCTGTGTTCATGGGGGATGGAGGTCTGCGTCAATGGGGGATGGAGGTCTGCATCCATGGGGGATGGAGTTCTGTGTCCATGGGAGATGGAGGTCTGTGTCTATGGGAGATGGAGGTCTGCGTCCATGGGGGATGGAGGTCTGCATCCATGGGGGATGGAGTTCTGTGTCCATGGGAGATGGAGGTCTGCGTCCATGGGGGGTGGAGCTCTGCATCCATAGGGATGGAGTTCTGTGTCCATGGGAGATGGAGGTCTGTGTTCATGGGGGGTGGATGTCTGTGTTCATGGGGGATGGAGGTCTGTGTCCATGGGGGTGGAGGTCTGTGTCCATGGGAGATGGAGGTTTGCGTCCATGGGGGATGGAGTTCTGTGTCCATGGGAGATGGAGGTCTGTGTTCATGGGGGGTGGAGGTCTGTGTTCATGGGGGGTGGAGGTCTGCATCCACAGGGATGGAGCTCTGCATCCATAGGGATGGAGGTCTGCTTCCATAGGGATGGAGTTCTGTGTCCATGGGAGATGGAGGTCTGCGTCCACAGGGGATGGAGCTCTGCATCCACAGGGATGGAGGTCTGCTTCCATGGAGGCGGTGTTTGCCCCTTTTGAGGCAGGAAGTCTATGTCCACAAAGCTGTTGCTGTGACTGCCTGATGATCTCATTCCTCTTTTCTTCTGTCCTATGTCTCACTCGGCGGCAACTTTAAACCTTCTCATCTCAGGATTCTAAAACTTTCTTTAGTGACTTGATAGTGTCAAAAGGTGGTGTCCACCTCAGGCTTTGTCACAGTTGCCACCAGCTCTCTGCTGGAACCTCTGGAGATTTCTCAGAGGCTTGAAAGGAATGAGAGGCAGGGTGTTTGCTTGTTTGTTTGTTTGTTTATTTTTGTTACCTACTTTCCCATCTGATTCAGCAAATACAAGCTCTTGCCAACTCTTCAGTGAATCCCTGTACCTGGCAGGACCAACTTCAGATTTGTTTGGTGGATTAGTTTGGATTACTAATTGAAAAGAACATAATTTACTCTGGCTCATGGAAGAACAAACAGAACCTCTTGAAAAGGACGTAGGGTCAGCCAGGCGTGGTGGTGCACTTGTAATCCCAGCACTTGGGAGGCTGAGACAGGAGGATTACACAGTTCGAAGCCAGCCTCAGATACTTAGTGATGCTCTCAACGACTTAGTGAGACCTTGTTTCCAAATAAAATAGAAACTAGGTCTGGGAGTATAGCCTGAAAGTAGAAAGCCTCTGGGTTCCATCCCCAGCACCACGCCAAAAGAAAAAAAAAAAAAAAAAAAAAGGACATAGGGTATCTCATAGCCCTCAGCCGGGAGTGGTGGCACATGCTTGTGATCTCAGTACTCGGGAGGCTGAGACAGGAGGATCGCAGGTTTGTGACCAGCATAAACAACTTAATGAGACCCTGTTTCTAATTAAAAAATAAAATAGTGCTGGGGGTATAGCTTGGAGGTAGAATGCCCCGAGTCTAATCCCAAATACCATACTTACACACACACAAAAGAAAAAAATTAAAGCTGGGATCCTAGTGCACCCTCTTCTGTGCCAGCTTCTACTCAGGGGCACCATGGGTTGGGGGGACACAGCGGCTGGCGGCTGGTCCCTCCTCCAGCTGCCAGAGAGGCTGAGAACAGACTTTTCATTGTCGGTCATGTTTGTTTTGCTTTTGTCTCGGTCTGGGAAAGGTCTTAGTTGTGCAGGAAGCTGTCAGAAGGGTAGAAAGACTGTTCAGAGTACGAGGTGGAAACCCCCAAGTCTACCCCTTCTTTCTGCCCTATGTCAAATGCCTTACCTTTATCTCAAGAAGGGACAAGACACAGCACTAATCCTGTCCGTTAGCTGTCAAGGACCCGGGGACTTGTTTGTCCTGTTTCCTGGCTCCCCGCAGCCTGAATAGTGGATGCAGTGGATTTACACTGTAGGAAAAGGAAGCTGGGTGCACGTTGGTTTTGTTCCCACGTGAACGTGGCACAGCAGTGGGGCATTGTGGGTAACCAGCAGCGTTCTGGTGTCTGGTACCCAGGCTCATGCTCTTCCTGTCTTGTCGGTGTGCCCCTTGCCTCTGGCCACAGCACTGCTGGCCAGGACCTCAGCATTCTGGTGGAGGTGAAGCTGGCCTCCTGGGTCTCTGCCTGTGGTTTCCTCTGGCATTTCCCAAGAGACTGGAAGTGCTAGCAGATTGAGAGGTGCCTGGCTGCAGACCCTCCCTCCTCAGTAGCAGAGCCATCTGGTCTTCTGCAGATGGGTGGCTCACTCTTGCCTGTTTGGCCTGTGGATCCATTAGTATAACTTCTAGCTCAACCCCAGCTGGATTCAGTGGAGCACCCTAGAGGCGTTTCTCCTGAAGGCTCTGCCCTGGCTGGACATCCTCCTCCAGGTGCTGAGACACTGACACAGTGACTCAGACTTGTAGGCCAGAAGGAGGAATCTGAGATGATACCTACCACCTCTTGACCCCAGAGCCCTGCCTTCTGGTCCAATGTGTAGAGTCGCAGGCTCCTGGTGTGGGCAGGATCCTCTACCCATAGGAACAGGTGTCTCCCCTGCAAACCTGGCTGTGAGGAGGAGCTGCTGCTGCTGCCCCTCCACCCAAGGGCTCCACAGGATTCCTGCAGAGGGTCTGTCCACTGCTGTGGTGCTGTGGGGTAGGCCCTCCTGGGACTGGAGGCCTCAGGACTCAGCTTGGCCACTGTTACAGAAGAAGGCAGCTTGGTTGGATTGTGCCTTTGGAGGGTGGAGCTCTCTGCAGGAGCCCTAAGGCCCTAGGATGCATGGTTACCACGCTGACCTTGGCTAGGGCTTTCCTGGGCGTGGTAGTCTGTTCAGTTCTGGCCCCAGCACAGGATGTGAGGACCACAGTCTCTTTCCCACTGGGAATGGCACCTCTTGGACTTCCAAGGATGTTCATAAGTCCGCTGCTTAGGCCTTTGCCGGTGCTCGCTCTCTGCATGTGGTTAATCTGGGTCTTCTCTCCTGCTCCCTCGCAGGCTGAGGTTTATGGGTTTTATTGCTTTTCTCAGTGAGCCAGGTGTTGGTTTCATTGACGTCCATGATTGCTTTTATATTCTCAGTTCCACTGATGTCTGCTCTGGTTTTTATTAGTTCATTTCTTCTACTTATTTTGGTTTTAATTTGTTCTTCATTTTCCAGTGTTTTAAAGGTCAGCACTGAAGTGGTTGACTTGGGACTTTTGCAACACAGCACTCAGGCTGTGGGTTTCCCTGGGAAACCCACCTTGTTTGGGGCTGGATGTTTTTGTACTTCCATAAACGTGCTCTGGAGAGGGCTAGGCTCAGAAGCAGTGCTCCAGTGCTTTGCTGGTGGGTCTGCAGGGAGCCTTCTCCTTGGCCCCTCCCTGCTCCCAGCTGGCTTTGGCCCCTTGTGATTACTGCTGGCCAAGTGTCTTTCGCCCTTAGGCTGGCCTTGCTGACTTTGTTTTATTGAAGGCATATTCCTGATCTCCAACTATGTTAGGGATTTGCTCTTCTGTATCAGCCGCCCTCATTTATGTGGATTTGAGGAAGGGGAGAGAAGCTAATGGATTTCTCCTCTCTCACCCAATCTTGCTCTTTTTCATGGAAAGACCCAGTGTCTGTGCTCTTCTCAGCAGAGACATGCTTCAGAACCATGCTCTGAACGCATGGGCTGCCTCTCTGCTTCCCCTGCATCAGCTATGCCAGTGGGAGCAGCTCTGCGTTGGGGACACTGGGCTGTCCAGAGTCATTCTGGGCCCTTGCTGCTGGAGGGAGCTCACTCTTGCTGAGGTGAAGGGCACACAACAGCCCATGCTGCACGGATGACCATGGAGTTGTCTGGACCAAAGCACTCTAGTAGGCAAGGCCCAGAAACCCTGCTTTGTTTTTACATTCTAACTTAGGCATCTTCTAGAGATAAGGAGATCACACAACCTAGCTTCAGAACTGGTTTTCTTCAGTGTGAGGACTTTCTTGTGGGGACCAGAGGGCATCAAATGGTAGGAGGTTTGCATGCAAATTTATTTAAATTGATTTTATTTGTTTGCTCATTTATTTTGGCCCTGGGGATTGAGCCCAGGGTCAGTCTACCTCTGAGTTGTAACCCCAGTTCTTTCTTTCTTTCTTTCTTTCTTCCTTTATTTATTTATTCATTCATTCATTCATTCATTCATTTATACATACATACATACATACATACATACATACATACAGGGGATTGAACCCATGGATATTCTACCTCCAACCTACACCCACCCATAGTCCTTTTATTTTTAATTTTTGAGAAGTTTGAAACAGGGCCTCACCAAGTTGCTGAGACTGACCCTGCACCTGCAATCTTGTCTCAGTCTCCCAAGTACTGGGATTACAGGCATGCACCATGATTATATTTGAAGTGTACGTTTGGACTTGAGGGTGTCAGCATGACGACCTAATACCCTGCTGAGTGCATCCAAGGTGATCATAGCACTGAGGTGACAGCTTGCTGGACCTGCCCACACAACCTCACTCTTCCATCTGCAGCTGTGGTTCCATGGGAAATCCAAAGCAGGATTTGCATTTCTTTTGTGCTTACGTAAGCCAAAGGACAGCCTGTGTCTTGATATTTTGTCTCATTTAAAGTAAGAGAAATTACAGAAAAGATTCTTAGCATTACTTCCAGGTCAAAGCCACAATACTTGTGAATGCAGAAATCTAATTAATGTTGCAAAAGAAAATTCTCTTTCTTCGAAGCAACTATGAATAGACCTGTGTTTCTCAGAGACAAGGACTATGTAGGGGGAAAAAAAAAGTAAATAGGAACCATCTATTGTCCTAAAGGTCTAATAGAGCAGACTTGTATGCTAAGAAAGCTGTGCCTGCAAACAGGCATTGCTCATTTTCACTGGGGAAAGACTCATCAGCTTTTAGTTAGGGGTTAGAATGCCCTTTGAGTCCTTAAAATATTTAGGTTTGACAACCTAATTTTTTCCTTTATTAACCCATCTCCCATTTGCCTTCATTGTTTATGTGGCAAAACCTGGAAAAATCAATAGTTCCTTCTTATATTTCTCCCTTAGTAGTGAGAACACACTGTTACCTGTTGCACTGGCAGATAATCCAGTTTCTAGTCTTTCAGAAGATGCTGGGGCAGAATGTGTAAGCTGTTACACAGTGTTCTCCCGGTGATGGGGTCTGGCTGCTGGCGCAGGCACTGGCATCTCCTGCTGGACTTTTTGTTCCCTTCTGTGTTTACTCCATCTTCAGCACCGTTGAGCTTTGAGGTAAGCCTGCTGTCTCCTTAGCCCTCAAGGTCACACCTAGACCAGGACTGCTGGGTTGGGGATGGTGACCACTTACACTTGGTAATTACACAGTGCCAACATTTTTACTTTAGTAAGTTAGGAAGTAAACTTATATTTAGAAACAAAGTATATATGACTGGGCAGTGTGACACATGCCTGCAATCCCAGTACTAGGGTGGCTGAAACAGAAGGATTGCATGTTTAAGGCCAGCCTCAGCAACTTAGTGAGACTCTGTTTCAAAATAAAAAATAAAAGAGATGTAGAATGCCCCTGAATTCTACTCAGAGGTGGAATGCCCCTAGGTTCCAGCCATTATGTCACATAACAAAGAAAAGAGAAATCAGTCAAGAAATCAGCCAAGCTTGTATCTCACAGTCGTGTTGGTCAGAAGGCTCAACACATCGGTCTCCCCTCCTGGACTGAAGTCAGGTGTCCTCAGGGCCTGTGCCTCAGGGCAGCTCCAGGGAGAATCTGTGGTGCCTCTTCCCTCTTCTCCAGGGTCCCAGCTGCCCTGGTGTGACCCCTCCCTCATCTACCAAGCCTGCAGCCTCGGGCTCTCTGATCCTCTCCTTTAGGGCCTCTTGGACTGGGTGCATATGGGGAGGTCCAAGGCCCACCGGAGGTTCCTCAGGCCTGCCTGCAATCTCCGCGGCTGACGTTGGACCCACGGCTCTAGTGATAAGGGGGCATCTTTGGGGTCCTTATTCTAACCCTGCCACAGGGTTAATTTCTCATCTAAATCCATGCTTTTCTTTCCTCTTTGGAGAATTTATTTTTACCTTTGGACAGATTTTTCATATTTCCTGGACAAATAGTTGCAAAGCCCATATTTCATCTTGTTCTGCGATTCAGAACATAGGACGAATGAGCTCCTTTGCCATTTCCACAGGGAAGAAGAAAAGCCTTGTGTGCTGAAGCTGGCGTTCCTGGGCGGGACCTGAGCGCCTGTGCCTTTCTTGGTGCCAGTTGGGCTCCCCTCCTGCAGGACAGCCAGGGACATAGTTAAGTTGTTGCCCTATTAGAAGTGAATCCATAACCCAGCAGCCTAGGTATAGGCTGATGCAGATGAAGTGGAAACCTGCGTGGATCCTTGCCCACTAACTCAGAGTTGCAGGAGCACTGGGTGCCACCGAGAATGTAACAATGTAATGTAACTCCACCTCCTGAGGAGCCGTCTGGAAGAGATGGGTGACACTCTCTGTGCCTGTTGCTGGAGGTGCACGAGGAGGGCAGCAGAGGAAAGAGCTGGGGGCCGGAGCCAGCGCGCCTGCTGGGCACTGAGCAGGTGTGGGCTGGGTGTCCTTGGCCTCTCCTTAGCTCTGGGAACATGGGAGCCGGGACGTGTTTGTTGATTAGACTGAATAATTTTCAGCTCAAAAAATTTTAAGTTTCATAACTGTGTTCCACTGACTGTGTTTTAACTTGTGTTTCTTTAGAATAGTTGGAGCTATCTGCCTTTAAAAAATCTGCCTTTTGGCCAGCGTGGTGGTGCACACTAGTAATCCCCACGCTTGGGAGGCGGAGACAGGAGGATTGTGCAGGTTCGATTGTGCTGGCTTAAGAGACCCTGTTTCTAAATAAAAATATAAAATAGGTCTGGGAGTGTAGCCTGGAGGTATAAGGGCTTCCAGGAACCCCAGTACCACCAAAAAAAAAAAAAAAAATCTGCCTTTACCAAATCAGTGTAAGGGAAAAAAGGTACCTCAGTTGTGCAGTGCCGGGATGTGCTTGGTTGTGCTTGTATCCTACAGGCATGGTGTGGGGTGCTTTTGTTCTGACGGTTTTGTCTTCCCAATGTCCTCTACTTTATTTTTATTAAGTAATTTAATCCAAATTAAAATCTTCTAAGAATGAACCCTTAGAAATTCAAATACAGTTCATACTGTGTTCCTGTGCATCTGTGTTCACACCTGTATGTCTGTGTGCATGTGTACATTGTGTTAGTACACACCTCTGCATGCACATTAAATGTGCTAGCATGCATCTCTGTGCACATGTGCATAAAACAGTATGTGTCTGTGTGTACAGATGTGCTTATGCATTTGTCAGTGTGCCTCTGTATGGAAATACACACTGTGCTAGCATGCATCAGGGTGTGTGCACATGTGTGTAAGCATGTGTCTTTATGCACATGCACGTGTGCCAACATGCATCTGTGCACCTGTAAATATGTGTTAGTATACACATGCATGTACACACGTTTATCATGTGTCTGCGTGTACAAATTAGTGTGCACCTGTGTCTACTTGTGGGCAGGACACACTGTCTGCTCTGGGTTGAGTTAGTTTTCCACTGAGACGAACTGAGAATTCAACAAATAACTAAGTAATAAGGAATAAAGCTTTATTTGAACTATTATATATCTATTAAAACATTTATGTTTAAATATTTAAGTTTCTCTTTAAATATTTAAAATACCACTGTGTATATTCAAATAGTACCTGCTTCCTCAGCCCTGTAACAAATCTCTGTTTTCATTAGAGACATCCCAGAAGTGAGTTGAAAATTGAAACATTGTTAAACATTGTAAAAGGCGGGATTTTTGTGTTACAACCAGCCTGCTTGGGCTTGTCTTGTAGGCCTTCTCCTTCCTCAAAAAAGTAACTGTATCTTAGAATTTAGGTCTATTTAATAACAGTTTTATAGCTAAACTTTCCTTCAGCCTCTGAGATGGGGCTGAACCTTTTCTGGGCAACCCAGCAAGGAAAGCCACAAATCCCTTTGCTTTTATGAGGTTTTTTTTTTTTTTTTTTTTTTTTTTTTTGTGATACTGGGACCTTCTACCTTCAGGCAATACCCCCAGACCTATTTTGTATTTTATTTGGAAACAGGGTCTCTTAAACCAGCTGAGGCTGGCTTCGAACCTACGTGATCCTCCTGTCTCAGCCTCCCAGGCGTGGGGATTATAAGTGTGCGCCGCCATGCCTGGCTACTTTTATGAGATTTTGCGATAGGTGCAGACTGAGCTCTTGCGGTGAACTTCGGGCCATTTGTTTATGTTTTGAGATGGGGTGTTGCTGTGCAGCCCAGGGTGGCCTAGAACTCCTGGACTCCAGGATCCATCTCAGCCTCCTGGAGCTGGGGAGGGAGGCACACCCTCCCGATGAGCTTCAGGCTTTCTGCGGGAGAGCTTGGAGTTAGGACTCCTTCCTGCATGCGAGGCTGAATCCTGGCTCTGCCTTCATAAGGAATTCACACGTCCACACCTCTGCCTGTGAGGTGCCCTCCTGGCAGCTGGTCTGGCCCGTCACCCTTGCGTGGGTTTGTTGCTGCAGCTCTGAATTTATTTCGCTATCACCGAGTCTGTCAAGCACCAGCCATTTCTCTTAGGTTGGAGAACTTGTTTTGGATCCAAGGTATTTCCCTTCCTTTGAAGCCTTTTCTCTTTGAACCAGTGAATACATTTCTGCTTATATAACACGCTAAGCACCTGGGCTAAGGGGCCATCTGTGGCTGCAGAACACGAAGTAACTCCAGGGCTGTGTGGTTCTGTTCTGGATGCTCCTGTCCTATGGAACTTACTGGATTAGGCTGGGACAGCAGAAGGCCCAGGACATGCAGTGCTCTTGACTCAGCCGATACCGATGCCCTCAGTTCCAGGTGCCCGCAGAGCTCAGAGGGGCCGGAGGCTGCTCCCCGAGGGCTTCCTTCCTGTGGAGCAGATAACATGCGCGGCCCATCCTCCTGTCCCTGGTTTATAAGAAACTGTCAGTGGCTGTGGGATGTCTCTTTGCGCTCACACTCTGTGGAGTTACAATCGGGGCCAGTCTCTCTGTGGCCACCTGAAGCCAGGTGTGGGCTCAGGGTCTGCAGGTGGCCAGTCAGAGTTTCCTAAGAAAGCCCACGCAGGCAGGAGTTGGAGGTTGTGGGTGAATGTTGGTGCTGTTTTGTGTTCTTGAGTCCTGATGCAGAGATGGAGAAGGGCAGCTTCATTTCCAAGGCGGCTCCATGTGTCGTGTAGGTGAGAGACCCTAGGGGAATGGACGCTGGAGCCCAAGGTGTTCCTGCAAGTCAGCTGAGAAGACTTGGAGGAGCTCCAGGCTCAGCTAATGAGAAGTGACCTGCTCCCCTGAGCTCCAGGGCCCCAGATCTGCCTTCTTGTGTGCTGTTTTTTTGCGGTCACCAGGACAGAAGCCATAGCCTGGGCTTCACAAGAGATTACTGTGCCTAGCCCTGGAGGGCAAAGCAAGGCAAGGTGTGGTAGGCTGGCACCTGGAGGCCCCTCTGTGGCTTGCAGAGGCCCTGTCCCTCCTGTGAACACGCTTTTCTCCTGAGGTGGCACGCAGCCCCGAGTCCTCTCCTGTGAATGCATTCTCCCAATGCACTCTTCTGATGTGGTACACCAGCCCTGAGTCCCCTCCTGTGGACACACTCCTCTCCTGATACACTCTTCTTTTGTTGTGGTACACCAGCCCTGAGTCTCCTCCTGTGGACACACTCTTCTCCTGATGCTGCACACCAGGCCCTGAGATGTGCTTAATAATTTCGGGGAGCACACGGGGGGCTTTCATCTGGAGAAGTTTCTCTGGGCTGTGAGAAGGCTGGGAAGGGGAAGGTATGTCCTATGGGCTGACCTAGCCACAGCCACCTGCTGGGTGGACCATCTACTTGGTCCTTGATGATGGTCCCCGGCTTCTCTCAGGATGCAACAGAGCTGAGTGGGTATGACAAAGGCCCTCCATTCCTGAGTTATTTGATGTTTGACCCATAGAGAAGCCTTCTGTGCCTGCCTCAAGGGTCCCAAAGCCAGTGTATGAGCAGTGTGTGGGGTATGTTATGGCCCATGAGAGCTCTTCCATGGAGGCAGCTTGTGTCTCCATAGAGGAGCCTGGGGGAACCCACTGTGAGCAGCGACGTCACGTTCAGGGTGTGGCTTCTGTCAGCAACGCCCAGATGCACAGTCGTAGGCCTCCCCAGAACCATACTTTAAAAGGTCGCTGTGGACGAAATGAAAGACACAGGAGACAAGCACTAAAGAGTGGGTGAAGTCACGGGGGGGGGGCGCTCTTGCAGGCATTGCTGGGACCGCTGCTTCTGACCCTCCACAGCGCCCACCCACTGGCCCAGGGAGCGCAGCCACCCTTCACCGCTCACGGCCATCCGCCGGTTCTGTGGCTGCTGCTTCTCAACCAAGGTTCTCTTAATCTACCCCACTCCACCCCAGCCACTTCCCTGGGCCGTGCAGGCTTCCCGCCATACTATGACCCTGTGCACCTACACAATGCAGGGCAGAGTCCTAGGTCTTCCGTGTCCCGTGCCAGCTCAGCTCATCCGCGTCCCCAGGCGGGCTGAGAGCCGGGCTGTGTTCTCTCACGGGTACCTCCTGCGCGGTCAACCCTCTTTGTGGTGCTTGGGGTGTTGGTTCTCAGTGCCTTGGGGAGTGTTGGTTCTCAGTGCCTTGGGGGTGTTGGTTCTCAGTGCCTTGGGGGTGTTGGTTCTCAGTGCCTTGGGGGTGTTGGTTCTCAGTACCTTGGGGAGTGTTGGTTCTCAGTGCCTTGGGGGTGTTGGTTCTCAGTGCCTTGGGGGTGTTGGTTCTCAGTGCCTTGGGGTTTTTGGTTCTCAGTGCCTTGGGGGTGTTGGTTCTCAGTGCCTTGGTGGGTATTGGTTCTCAGTGTCTTGGGAGTGTTGGTTCTCAGTGCCTTGGGGGTGTTGGTTCTCAGTGCCTAAGCCCATTAGTTCACTGGTGGTTGAGGAATGGTAATATCTGAATTTTACCTTTTCTTTATCGTTTGGCTTCACGGTGCACTGAGGCAGGTGGGCCATTGTTTCTAGATTCTGGTAGGGGAGCTGGCAGACACCTGTGGGTGCTTCTTGCCCAGCTGCCCACAGGCTTTTGTTCTTATTAATATTCAATAGCTGGCCATACATATGTAATACATGTCTTGACTTCAGTTATTCTCAGTCAATTTTTCTGGTACGCAGTGTATCTCCCAATACCAACACAAAGAAATAAGACCGTCAGCCTGTGTCTCCCTCTTTTTGGTGGCAGACTATGATTTAGGGCTTACATAGGCTTTTGAGTTGTTAGACTTTTTTTTGTATTGGCAGTAATACTCTTTTTTACTTAAAATTATTTTATTAAATATTGTTCATATATAAAAACTTTCTAAAATACATATGAAGTATGGAATTGATGTGATTAAAACCTGAGGCAAGAAAGAATTGAGGTTCCACAGTTTTATTTGAAGCCTCGCTGCTCCTCATTGGTTCTTTGAGCCTCTAGAGCTAACTTACTGTTTTAAAAAAACAGATTTACTGCCAGGCATGGAGGCACATGCCTGGACTCCCAGTGCTTGGGAGGCTGAGACAGGATCATAGGTTCAAGGCCAGCCTCAGCAAGTAGTGAGACTCAGCAACCTAGAAAGATCCTGTTTAAAAACAAAAATAAAAAGGGTTAGGTGTGTAACTCTGAGGTAGAATGCCTCTGGATTCAATTCCCAGTATACAGGTGGATTTACTAAAATCTACACACAAGTAGATTACTAAAACTGCTTTTATTACCTGAAGAAAACAGCAGTTTTATAATATGAGTGCTCTGGGACTGGATCACACTGCACTCTGGTCTGACTCTTGTGGACCAGTACTGTGTCCTGAGATGTGACTGTACTTTGCTTGTAGCCGAGCTTCATCTGTGACAAATCTCAGTTGTATGAATTCACCATAATTTATTCCCCTTGTCCTCTCTGTGAGCATTCAGATTGTTTCCAGTTTTCTTATTGCTACAGGGCTGCTATAAATATTCTTGCTGTGTCTCCTGGTGTATAAATTCCCAAAGCCCTTCTCACTTGGAAGACCTGACTTCGTCTTTATGGGATGATGCTAAAATTGCTTCCTGAAGTCACAGGGCATCCATTTCTCAGTCCTTGGAAACACTGGCTATGATTAGGTTTTTATTTACTTTTTTCCCCTTCGTGGGGTGTTAACTTGTATTTTCTGTCTGCTGATGAGCCTAGATCTTTTGGTTTTGTTGGCCATACCTATTTTCTGTTGTGGTGAGTGCTTCTAGCAAGTTATTGTCTGTTTTCTACTTGGTTGTTTTTCATTGATGGCTTTTAGGTACCCTTCTTGCTTTGGGTACAAGTTAGTTATCTAGATGAGTTAGAGTTTATTTTCTCTTTTGTATTTGCCGTTGACTTTTTCTTCATGAACGGTGATTCTTGTGTTGGTGAAGTCAATGCACTGATCTTCTCATTCGTGGCTGGTGTAAGTATCTGTAAGCATCCTGCTTTGAGACAGTGGGATTCTGTGGAGGCTGGTGGAGGCTGGAAGGAAGCCAGTGAGGAGCCCAAGAACGCCTCCGGGTCTGAGGAGCCAGCTCTGGAGCCTGGAGGGGCTGAGCAGGACTCTGTGGTAAGAGGTATTTTTAAACAATTAAGTCATTTAGAACAATCTCTTCCTAGCCGAGTGATGCTGGAGCAACCCTGGGAAGTGAGCGCCACCCCGCCCTGTCCTGCTTTCATCTCCCCTTCACCGTGCAGCTGGAGCCAGGGCAGGGGTGTTGGGTGCCCTAGAGTTAAGCTTCCTGTGGCCAGGGAGGGTGTGAGGGACACAGAGGGGCCTCTGGATGACAGGGTGTGCGTCCTCCTGCATCGTCCACTGATGGCTGCAGCTTTGCCTCCCTCCCTCCATCTTCCTCTTTTTTCCTTTCTTTTTTTCACACTGTGGATTGAACCCAGGGGCATTCTAACTTGGAGTCATACCCTCAGCCCTTTATATTTTCTTTATTTTGAAATGGAATCTTGCTAAGTTGCTGAGGTTGGCCTCGAACCTGAGAGCCCACTGTCTCAGCCTCTCACGTACTGGGATTACTGGCCCATGTGATCACCCCTGGCTTTTGTCTTTTACTTCATAATCTGGAAGCCACCTGGAATCTAATCTTCAAGTCTTTTCTTTGTTTTTTCTTATGGTATCTAAAAGAAGAAGGTCTGGTGGGCACATTTGTGTTGGTTTCATCAGGTTTGAAGGTTTTTTTCTGGTCTGATTTGCTGCCTACCTTAAAAAATCACACGCGGATGCTAACTTTCATGATGGCTTTTCTTCTTCTGCAGCTTTAGCGCATAGTATTTGTCTTTCTGCTGTTAGTGTAGTGAATATTAACATATTTGCTAATCTCAGATTTATGTTTGCGCCGTGGCTCACTTGAACCCGTTTTGGAGTAGCTATCCAAGCTTGGCTTCCTTTCATTCTGTTTAAGATCCGTGCCTACACGCTGCTGCTTCTGCTTCCTTGGTTGAGATTTACTCTTGGTCTGTGCTAGCTTCATGAAGCGTGTTGTCAAGCGAGGCTTCTGTTCACTGCGGATCATTTCTGTTGAGTTTGTTCAGAAGCACCATTAATACTTGGGTTGAACTTGCGTTGGACCAGTGGGCCTGGCATTTCAGAGGATTTAAAACCACTGATGCAGCCGGGCGTGGTGGCGCACACTTGTAATCCCCGCGCTTGGGAGGCGGAGACAGGAGGATCGCGCAGGTTCAAAGCCAGCCGCACTGGCTTAAGAGACCCTGTTTCCAAATAAAAATGTAAAAATAGGTCTGGGAGTTTAGCCTGGAGGTAGAAGGGTTTCCAGGAACCCCAGCACCACCCAAAATAAAATAAAATAAAATAAAACCAGCAATGCAACAATGGTGAGGATTAGAGGAACAGTTAGACTGTTGTACTTTGAGTCAAGCCGGGGGAATCTTATTCATCTAAACCTTTTTCTAGATCATGTTAGTTTTCACTTATGGCAAAGATCAAGGTGTTTTCTCATCACCTGCCCAGTCTCCGTGTCATTCGAGGCCCTCCTCTCTGTCGGTGTCACTTGTTTGCAATGTGCTGCATCCTTTCCCTTTCCCCTGTGTGCCCCTGGCCAGGATTCACTTCTGTTTTTGGACGCTCTCAGGCAGGCACGCTTCTTTCTGTAGTCTCGCTGGGTTGCTACTTGTATCTTTAGACGCCCTTCCCTTAGCTGGCTTTGCCGAGGTCTGTGGCTCCTGCCCTGGCTTTTTAGGTTGGACGTTTAGCTTGTTTTATTATCCATTCTTTTAATTGAACATATATATCTTTGGGGTAAAACATAAGACTTTACCTGCCTGTCTTGGCACACTGGCCTGGGCTTTCAGTACTGGGGTCTCTCCTCTGCCTCAGGCAGCCGCCAGCCTGCTTACTGTCCTTTCCAGAACGCAACCACAAATGGAGCTACGCAGTATAGATATGAGTTCTTTACCGTGTCCAGTCTCAGAGTTGAAGAATGAAACCCACAGATGCTCCTAGAGGGTCGCAGGGGAAAGTTTCTTCTGAATGGGTGAGCGAGCAGCGGGGTGGACCACCCACTGGGCCTTTGCAGACTCTGGAGTCCAGCGAGGCCTTCTGACACTACCAAGAGTAGCCGAGCCACGCACCGCCAATTATGCACCTCCTTTCTTCAAAGTCCACTCGACCAACAGAGGGTCGCTGGCTCCAAGCTCCCACAGGGAGAGGTTCCAAGAGGGTAGGCGGTGCTGTTGCTGGGTGCCGCGGTTTATGTACATTTAAAGCTCCTTGGTGTCGACATCAAGCAATGGAGAAAGTCCCTGCTTTCCACATCACTTCTTGACTTGGCGTATCGTCTGTGGCCTCACCTCCCCAGAGTCATGAGACCGTTGGTACGTTTGCTTTCTCTTCTGTGCATGGCGACAGTCGTGGGACTGTGGTTGGTTCACATATGTCTGTGGTTCTTGACTCTTGGCTCCGCTTGTCTGCACTTGGGTCTGATTAGCAACACACAGCCCTCTTCGTTCTTAGGGTCTGGGTTTGTTTTCCTTAACCGCATCTCCCTGGAGTCCGGCTCCCTCGCTGCCCGCACAGTGTCTAACCCTCAGTACGCAGCACTTGGTGCCGGCTTCTTTCTGTTTGCATTTGGGATTCATCCACACTGCTGTGTGTACCCGTAGTTGGTCTTTAAACCCTGCTGGCAACCTTCCACTCGGGAATTCCTGCCCATTAGTTCAGCCGTGGAAGCCATGGAGCTGCGAGAACGCCGTGTGCAGGTTTTATTTGAAAATGTCTCCCATTTCCTTGGGCTTTTTTTCAGACCTGGGATGGGCGAATGTCTTGAACGGTAAGTGATGTTTCAGTGTAGTGGCCCGTGTGAAGGTATGTGAGCTGAGGACCGTCTGTCCTGCCGAGTCTGTAGGAGGGTCTCTGTTGGCCTGCTTCCTGATCGGGCTCTTTTCCTGTGCTTACTGTCCATGTTCGGTCCTCAGTGAGTTGTGCATTCAAATCTTTTTATCATGTAAAAAAACCTGAGTCATGTATGTTTTGATGTTTAGTTTTGAGAGTTCCTTATATATTCTGGATCTGTGCTATTTGGCAGAAATATTGTTTGCAAATGTGTCCGGTTTGTGAGTTGTCATTTAATTTTTTAACAGTGCTTCTTCAGAAACAAAATGTCTTAATTTCAATAATGTGCAGATTATCAATGTTTTTTAGCACCATGCTTTGTGTCTAAGACCCCCGGTGTTGGTACGGGGTCCTTGAGATGGCTATCTGGGAAGTGCTGCTGTGGACAGTGGGATCAGGGTGAGGTGGGCTGATGGGGTGTCATTTCCAGGAAGAACTTCTTGGGCATGGCAGAGGCATGAGGCCAGGCAGTGGGGTGCCCACCAAGGCTTGGAGTGCTTCTGGGGGTTGGGAGGGGTCCTCACTATGGGAAGCCTGGGCACGCAGTTGCTGTGCAAAGTGTCTTCACTTGGGCATGGCTGCAGAGCCGGTGGCACACACCTTGGGTTTGGGCTGGGGTCTCTCTGTCTCTGTTCATGTTCTGCAATGCAAGGACCAGCAGTCCCTGGCGCAGCTGCCACGTCTCCCGGAGGCTGGCCTGTCGGGTATGGATCTTGGTGTAGAGTGCCTTGGGGTACCAGGCACCTTAGGTGAGAGTCCAGACAAAGGGGTCTCAGGATCACTGGAGCTTCGTGCGTTTCTTGGGCATTCTTTATCCAGGGTCTTAGGTATTTAAGCAGCAGGATGTACATGTGGCGAGATCCACTCACATCCTTATTGGAGTGAGATGCCAGGCTGGACAGGGGCCTCCATGTAGATCAGATGGAAGACGTGTGTTATGGTTTAGATGTGGGATGCTCTCTGGATAAGCTCCTGTGTCTGCAGTGCAGAAGTGTTCAGGGCTCTTTCCACCCCTTAAGTCCATTGATGGAGTAACAGTAGCAGGCTCACTGGGTGGTCAGTGGGCAGGCAGGGTGTGGCTGGTGGATATGCTCGTGGGGTGTGGCTTGAGGACTGTGTCTGCCCCTGGCTGCTTCCTGGCCCTCTCACTGCATCTCAGCTGCTGAGCGGCTGTCCACTGCTGCACCCTGGCCCTGCTGAGCAGCTGTCCACTCTGCACCCTGGCCCTGCTGAGTGGCTGTCCACTCTGCACCCTGGCCCTGCTGAGCGGCTGTCCACTCTGCACCCTGGCCCTGCTGAGCGGCTGTCCACTGCTGCACCCTGGCCCTGCTGAGCGGCTGTCCACTGCTGCACCCTGGCCCTGCTGCTGCCACATTTCTGCCTCAGAGCTGGCCACTGGGTACCGAACCTCTGAATCCATGAGCCCAGATAAACCTTTCCCCTCTTGGTAGTTTTTGTCAGGTGTTTTGGTCCTAGCAGTGCAAAAGCTAATTAATAAAACAATGTTTTTGATATGAATACATAAAAATATGGGGATCAGATTGGCTTTTCATAATGCTTCCATCATTAAAGTTTTACTTTTTTTGCAGAAGTGTTAGTTATAAAAATAGATAAAAGTTATTATTCGAGATCATATCTAACCCCAATCAGAATGACAGTCATCAAGAAGTAAAAAAATAATAAATGTTGGCAAGGACATGGAGGAATTGGAACTCTTCTACACTGTTGGTGGGATTGCAAATTAGCTCAGCTGCTATGGAGATCAGTGTGGAGATTCCTCAGAAGACTGGGACTGGATCCAGTATATGATCTAGCTATACCACTCCTGAGTATCTTTTCAAAGGGTCCAAAATCAGAGAACTATATACCCATGTTCATAGCAGCACACTTCACAATAGCCAAATTATGGAACCAATCTAGGTGTCCATTAACAGATGAATGGATTTCAAAATTATGGGATATCCACACAATGGAATTCTACTCTGCAATAAAGAAGAACAAAATTATGTCATTTGCAAGAAAATGGAAGGACCTGAAGAACATTTTGTTAAGTGAGATTAGTCAGTCACAGAAAATGAAGGGTCATAGGTTTACTCTAATAGGAGTAATGGGGACACCAGAGGGACTCCAGACAATGGAGGAGAAACCTCAGTGGACAGGGAGCTGGTCTAAGGGAAGGGGCGGGAAGAGTGAGGTTCAGTAATAGACTTACTACCATCGCCTCTGTCATATGTGAAAATACCAATGTCATCTCTGTTCTCTGATGGGGAAGGAGGATGGGAAGGGGGGCACCGAGTGCTGTGCACATGTAGGACAGTCAAAATGATTGATATTATGATGTGAGACTAAGTGCACCAACATAAATATATCACAAAGCTATTGTTAACCAAAATGATTTCTTTACATATCAAACCTGGTTTTGTGTTCATTTTCAAATTAAAGAAACAAATGGCCAAAGATAAATATCTCTGCATTTCTGGCCATTTTCCTTTTGCAAGAGATCCGATGGGGCTCTTGCAGATGCACTAACCATAACATTTCAAGTGTGACCTTTGTTATGTAAATTTTTAAGTGTACCCAGTTAGAAATTAGAATGGAGTCTTGGGACGGTATCCCAGGTTGTGCAGACACATCACTGTAATTACCAGCAGCTCCCGGTGCCAAGGCCACTGGCTGTTAACAGCGGATCGTCTCTGTTTGCTGTGGCTCAGAGGCAGACCCCTGCGCCTCAGGCCTGCCCGCCGCTCTGCTTGCGCTGTCCTGGCTCCTCCAGCAGAACGGAGTCTGCACGGTTGGCCAGGGGGCTGCACCTGGGCCGAGCGAGCTGGGGCCTGACCTCTCGCTGGCTGTGGGGCCTCTCAGCACAGTCCGGCCTTCCGTGCTAGGACGCAGGCAAGTGTCATGGATTTCCAGTCTTCCTGTAGCTCAGTTTCCAGCCTGTCACTTCTCCGATAAAGATCTTTTCAGTCCTGTGTTTCTTTATACCTGTGTTCTTTTCCCATAAGTGTGCTGGGCATGCTTGGTGATGAAGGGGACACAGGATGGACAGTGCACCCACGGGCACTGTGGCTGGTGAGACAGACCAATCAGCAAGGGACAGATGATATGATACCACACAAAAAGCAATACAACCAAAGAAAGTGTGAAGTGGGGAAGGCTGAGGGAGGGGTGGTGTGAGCTAGGAAGACGTGTGTGACTAGAGGCCTGAGCTCTCTGGGCTGAAAGCCCGAGATGCCGAGGCAGACCAGTATCCCACCCTGAGGGACCTCGTGTGCAAAGACCTCGAGGCCGACTGTGGGTGAAGTGACTACGAGTGATTTATAGCAAGTTACAAATGTCTTTTAAAGTGGAGCTCACGTATTAATGTTTGTAGCTATGGAACTGAGTCATGAGGGCTGTAATCCCAGAAATGGACAGTTCCATTGCAATGGGTTTGCCTGGGTGGTACTGCAGGATGTGCATGGAGGAGGTCCCAGAGGCAGGCCTTGGGCATTCTATTTGGTTTATATTTTGGTTGGTCCCTTCTCCTCTCCTCTCCCCTCTCCTCTGTGATGTACTGAGCACAGCCCATTTTCCCTGAGCCTCCCGTGGCCTTGGCCCAAGATCCGAGGTCCCTAGCCTCACCTAGATTGAGACACCAATAGAATATAAATCTTCTTTTCTAAGTTATGTGATCAATCTTTCTATTGTAGCTGCAAGTGTGTGGAGGGATGCAGTGGCCAAAAAGCAGTTGTGACTAAGGGACTGAGCGGAGGGTGGGACAGAGCTTCTGCGGTCTTGCCTTCAGCCGTGGCTGTCGGAGGAAGCAGTTTCTGGTGCCCCTGTATCCTCCACTGTTCTGAGGGGTGAGCACTGGGGCCAGCCAAGGCCTTGGCTGTTGGAGTCCTGGGGAGGCGAGGGAATGGAGTGGGTGCAGGGTAGAGGTGGTGTATCTAGAGGCAGAGCTCCCAGCACTGAACGAGATGACTCTGTGGGAGGGTGTGGTCGAGAGTGGCTGGGTTAGGATCCCAGGACTGGGTGAATGGGCTCATTTTCCTTTCTGGTGGCCACCACATTGGAATTCCAGTTCCAGGTAAATACCTCACCCTCCCTGGCTCTGCTGGCCTCACCCCACAGTGTCAGCGGACACATCTCTTCTGGTTTAAGATCCATCTGAAGACTGCTCTTCATGACTGAGCCCTCAGATCCTCTCACCCCCTCTTCTGGGCAGAGCATCTGGTGGATGCGACAGTTGGCACATTGGTTCTCATCTCTTTGTACCCTCCACATCCCCTGAGGACAGGACCTGGGCAGCCCGTGGCTGATCTGGGATGGGACACACCTGCCTGAGACTGGGCAGATATCGGGCTGAGAAGGTTTCCATCAGCTTCAAGGAAGCTGTTGGCGCCCTGACACGAGTTCTTATCTGATACAGTGCCCTTGTAAAGCATCCCTGCTCTATGTAGCTAATCTTTACACGGTTAACACTGATGTACCGTCTTCTTCATTTTGTTATTAAGCATTTCAAGTGCACACTTGAGAACGAAGATTAACAGGATGCTTACCATTGTACAACTGTTCATTTTTATTAACCTAATGTCATGCCAAGTATGCTTCATGCTTTTCCTAAGACAGTGCTGAGGGTGTGATTAGGATCTTGTATGTCTCCTGAATTCTGTTGCCTTTTCCTGTCCTGGAACTCAGTGCTAGCCTGCATCTGGTTTCTGCCATTCTCCTGCATGCTGCCAACACAGACATGTTTCTGTGTATCTGTCCGCGATGTGTGGCATTGAGCAGGTGGTGCACTGTAGCAGGAGCTGTGTGCAGGGCACAGCCAGCTTCGAGGGTCACTGCCCATGGTGGTCAGCATCCCACGGGAGGGCCGCAGCTTGTTCCTGCTTCAGTACCTCCCTCCTGAGCTGTGCCACAGGGGACAGCTCCCATGGGTCACCTTGGCCACAGTGGTTCCCAAAGTGGTTCACAGACCAGCCACTGCAGCTTCTCAGCCCTCCCTGTGCACGGGAAGCTTTGGGGTCAGGTTGCAAACATCCATGTCTTAGCAAGCGCTCGAGGCTTCGGATCTATGCCCAAGTTTCACGACCTCCTCTGGGGTCCAAAGCATGTTGAGGTTTTGGGTGCAGACAGTTTGGATCTACGCGATGGGTACAGTGGTGTAGTGCCATCTTTGCTGGTATGGGTGGGTCTCCACGTAGCCAGGGCTCCCTTCCTGTACCATGTTCTGATCCACACGGAGGTGTTTTCTCAACTGCGGGGTTGCACATCTTTGTGAAGTCTGCACCTGGAAAGTTCCACGCTGCGTCGGTGCTTGGGAACACCCAAGAATTCTGAGAGTCCGTAGCCAGGTCTGGGAGGCACCTATGACGGAGCTTTCCTCGCAGACTCGCGCCCAGCAGTCTGACAGCACCTGTTTGTAGGGACAGTCTCCTGATCTCTGTGGCCTATGATTTTAGGTGCAAAAATTTACCTCTTTGTTTCCAGTTTTTTGGTATTGACTGTGTTCATTTTTTTTTTCTGCCTCTAGGATTTCTTCCTCTAGTTTAGTTACAATCCGGAGGCAGACATTCTCCCTCTTCTCTTATTAGCACTTATGTGGATTATCTCAGGACCACCGTGCCAGGATCACAGGGTACAAAGGCCGAGTTGCTCCCACCAAGGCCAACTTTACAGTCAAAGTGGTTGCTGTTCCCAAGTTACTTTATAAAGACATTGAAAGGACAATGGGAGCTTGAACATTGGTACTTGTCTCTTGCTCAGCTTTGAATTTAAATACTTCCCTCTCGTAGTAGAATTCCTACGTACTGGTGTAAAGAGTTTAAAGTCATTTTTTAAAAATAAAAGCACGTCTATTGTATTCATATCTCTAGCATAGTTCTTCTGTAGGTATTGTTGAATGAAATAATGGGTTGATAAGAATATTCAAGAGAAACAATATTCAAGACAAATGTACAAATACAAATCAATACTACAGAAAGATAATTTGAGGCAAACAACAAATTAATAAACAGATATAATTAATAGATTTGAATATAGCTAATGCCTTTTACTTTAGACAGTAATTTTTCAAGCTTGTTACCTTTTATGTGAACTTAATGTAAACTTCCAACCCGGCTAGGGAAGTACTCAGAGACGAGAGACATGCGTGATGGCATCATGGTGGTCCCTCACGGAGGTGTCAGCCACAGCTGGCTGTGCTTTCTGCCCACGGGACTCGGAGGCCAGAGCTTACTATTACTGTGATGTTTTATAGGTGGGACACACACCTGACCTCTTAGGGAAGATGGTGGGTGCTGGGCTGCTTTTGCCAAGAGAGAGTTCTCTGCTGATGATTCAAGTGGCATTTTATTCTTCAGATAATAATATGTGGCATAGTGTAAATAAAGGCAAATTTCGTCTTTAAGATCATTAGGAAATGATTTCCAAAGCAGCTATGTATAAGTTCTCATCCCTCCAACTGTTAGGGTTTCTTCTGAAACTCAGCCCCTGCCTCACTGTTTTTGACACACATTCTGTAATTTTTAGCAATATATGCATAGGTAATCACTTCACAGACCCAGGAGCTTATCCTGACGGTCGCTCGCCTCGTAGAGCCTGATATAATTGAATCTGAGATCAGTGTAGGCCTGTGTTTGAGCATTGGGTGAGCTGTGGGAATGTGGGCTATGGCGATGCTGATGCCGACCTGTTCAAACATGGGCCAGCTGGCTTCCAGTGCAGCCTAGCCAGAGCCCTGCGGGAGCGCAGCTGAGCCCCAGTACTGGGGCTGGAGAGTGTCATGGGTGTCTGGGAGCACACTGGAGAGTTGCAGGATTTGGGCCGAGCTTTGTTTTGGGGTTCTGGGGAGCTCACTGGATTCTGCCTCAGCCTCAGTTTCTGTATCTGGGGAATCCATGGGTCAGGGCAGGTCATGGCCAAGGCCACCGATGAAGCCATGTTTGTTTGTTTTGTTTTGTATTGAACATGCTAATGATTTAATCTGAAACCTTAGCTTTAAAACAGTCTTTTATTGTTTTTAATTGGCGCATGTTGATCGCACATGTCTGTGGGGACGTAGTGATGCTTCAAGGCGTACAGCGTGACGATCATGGCGAGGTAATCAGTATACCTGCTGCCTCTGTTATCCTGGCTTCCAGTGGGAATGCTCAGAATCCTCTCCACCACCTGTTCTGATACATTCAGCTAATCATCCCATAGTCACCCTGCCTGCCAAGGACGGGCGGTTGCAGCCAGCGCCCCTCAGCCGTCCTCCTCCTCCCGCCCAGGGCCCAGCTGGGTGCCCACTACTCCATGCCCTACTCCTTGAGACCAGCTTTGGAGCTTCTCCACATGAGTCGAGGCCTCAGCTCTGCACATGGCGATTTCTCAGGGTCCCCAGAGTCTTGTGATCGAGGACACACACCAATAAGAAATCAGGGGGTCTTGAGCCCTGGCACTATCTTTTATCGTACTTAGTAGTGAACACAATTGACCCTACAACCCAGCCACACAGAAGGTGGATTACTCGGATTTCTGAGTTGGTGTCTGTATCCTATAGAAATAGATGTGAATCTGTAACAGGTCTGGGGTGTGTGCTCTAAGACCTTGCTGCATCTTGTCGTCTGTGAGTGCTTCATGTCTACGCCATCCCGTCTCATTACGTGAGTTGGGGGACATTTGCTCTGTACCCTTCTGTGTTCATGGTGAGGAGGGTCAGCCATCCAACTGCTACACGATTGTCCGCAGAGCAGGTGGCGGCCGGCTTGGGGATGTACACAGAGGTCTGGCCCTGCCCTCTCTTGCCCACACAGGGCTATCTGAGGATGCATTTTGATACCTATAGTATAGCTTTCTCTGGCTTTGGTGGTCCCGTATTTAAGCTGTGTGTGTTGGTCAGCTTTCTGTCACTGTGACAAAAAGTCTGCAATAAATCAACTTAAAGGAGAGAAGGTTTATAGTGTCTCGTGTTTCTCTGTTGTTTCTGGGCCTGTGGTAGGAGGCAGGGGTGCGGGGTGGGGCCGAACCCTTCAGAGGCACATCCGCAGGGAGCCGCTTCCTCCCCAGCCCCACCTCCTAAATTCCCAACACCTCCTAGTGGTGCCCCAGCTGGGACCAACCCTGCCACACGGAGTTCTTGGGGACAGTCATATCCAAACGCACCAGGTTGTGGGGAAGTGGTCCGTGGCATCACACAGGTGTGGATCCAGCCCCAGCTGTAGGGCCGGCATTTCTGGGCTCGCAGCAAGAAGCAGGTTCTCAGCCTCCTTCCTCTGTGCAGACACAGTAACTTGTCATGTTCCAGCATTCGACTGGAGTCTGCCTTTCTCTGAGTTAAATTTCAGCATCTGTAATATCCCTAGGCCACCAGATTCCCAAGGCTGGCTCGTGGTTGTGCAGAGATTTGGTCCGTTTGTCTGGTAGCTTCCGTGGAGTGCGGCATGTCAGCTAACTTCTCAGTGAATGGATCCATCTCCACTCCGGGAGCTAGAGCTGCACTCTTGGGCTTGAGGGTGGCTTGCACAGTGTTGCCCTCAGAAGCCTATCAAGTCACTTATGATTTACGCTGTCATAAGCCTTTCAAGTCACAGAATGCCGATTCTGCCTGGGCTGCGAAGCTCTCGTGCCCCACTGATGAGGACCGTGGTTGCTGGCCGGGTCCCACATTAACACTGATGGTTTATTTTTATTTTTTTTAACAAGGAATTACTTAAAAATCAAAGCATTATAAAATAGCAATTAATATTTATGTTGGTCACTGTTCTTGTCATTCATGATGAGAAGATGTATTGAATGCCTCCTCTAAACTTTTTTTTTTGTGTGTGGTTCCAGGGATGGAACCCAGGGCATTCTACCTCCGAGTGGCACCCCCAAACTTATTTTTTATTCTTTATTTTTAAATAGGGTCTCACTGAGTTGCAAAGGGCCTCACTCAGTAGCTGAAGCTGTCAACAAATCTGGATCCTCCTGTCTCGGCCTCCCAAATGCTGGGATTATAAGTGTGCATCACCACGCCTGGCTTAAACATCTTTTTTCTTTTTTGAAATTCCAAGGTTATTTATTTCTGGATATAGGAAAATTGAATAGTGGATTTGTAGCTCTCTAGCACGTCAGAGCCTTTTCTAAATGGAATGAATCTGAGTTTATACTTGAACCTGGCTGGTTCTCATTGTTCAGCCGCTGGGGGAGGCCCCTCCGTACCCTCAGGGTGAGACCGGCATTCCACCAGGAACTCCTGCCCTAACTGAAATGTGTCTGTGGCTCTTGCCTACCTTTCCTGCAGTGAGGTTGTGGGTGGAAATTTCCTCCAAGGGCTCTCTTGGTCCTCCCTTTTGGAGTCCACTTAATACAAAAGGACACAGAGGAGAGTTATCGCTTCTAAACGCTGTGTGCAGGCCACCATCTTATGCTTTTCTATTGGCTTCTGGCAGTCAGGATTGATTTTAGGATTGCATTTTAGACGGACTTTTGGGGACTTGTCTTGATTTGCAGAACCAGTTCTACTTTCAACCTCTTTTAAGCTTTTGCTGTTTTCTGAGCGGATGTGGTTCTGCGGTGTGCCTGAGGCCAGGAGTACTTTGCACTGCACCCTGTGAGCATCGGGGTGCCGTCTCCGGCTTCTACCTCCTCATCCAATGGCTCACCTCTCTCCAGCCTGTGTGTTGATATGGTGTATGCACGTTATACAAATAGACCTATGTCTAAGTATGGTTTTAAGGTTGTAGTAACTGCTTGCTTGCCTCAACAATGCTGATTTTTAAAAAATTTATTGTTGCATAACAATGCACCACAATTATGCATAATTCTATTGTGTGTAATAATTATGTGGAATAGTGCGTCGTATGGGGAATGTTTGTAAATGCATGTAACATCATTCGATCAAGTTCTTTCTCCAGTACCCCTTCTTGCCCTTCTTTTTCTCTACAGGTCGTCTATTTTCTTTTTCTCTTCGGTACTGGGGAAGGAACCCAGGGGCATTCTACCTCCAAGCTACACCCCCAGCCTAATTTTTACTCTTTATTTTGAAACAGGGTCTCACTGAGCCAAAGGGCCTCACTAAGTAGCTGAGGCTGTCTGTGAACCGTGATCCTCCTGTCTTGGCCTCTGGAATGCTGGGATTACAAGCGTGCACCACCACGCCCAGCCAAGTCATCTATTTTCCTGAAGTCTCTTTTTCTTTTCTCTTTAGCTTCCACATATAAGAGAAAATATGCAACCCTTGACTTTCTGAATCTAGCTTATTTCACTTAAACTGATGCTATCTAGTTCCACTCAATTTCCTCCAATTACACAATCTTGTTCTTTATGGCTGAGTATCTGCCCCATCCTCTTTGTCCATTCGTCTGTTGACAGACACCTAGGTTGGTCCCATGACTTGGCTCTTCTGAATTGTGCTGTGATAAAAATGGCTACGCACGTATCCCTGTAGTAGTTATCTGTGCTCCTTTGGGATAACTACCAGAGAGTGGTATAACTGTGTCAAATGGTGGTTCCATTCCTAGTTTTTTGAGGAAGCGTCATACTGATTTCCATAGTGGCTGTATTAATTTACATTTTCACCAACAATACATACGAGTTCCTTTCTTCCTGAATTTCACTGGCATGATATTATTTCTATTATGTATGTACATTTAGAGATCTTTATATATTATTTTATACTTTTATTGGTGCATTGTAATTGCACATCATAGTGAGGTTCAAAGTGATATGAACATAGGCACGCATAGGTGTATTTCCTTTGTCTCTTTCTACTTGCCCCTCCTCCCTCCCATGCATGTTAGTGAGATTGGTAGTGATATCTTCATAAACGGATACAATATTATTTAAGGAGTTTCCTTCCTCAATTGTCCTTTCCTCCCTCATCCCCTCCCTCTTCCAAGTGAGATGAAACAGTCTCAGAATGTCAACATATGCTTTCTTTTTGTAGTCTCGATAACTCATTTGAACTGTATGGAAAAAATTTCAGTGTAAAATTGATTTGCATTTCATTGATGGCTAAAAATGTTGAGCATTTTTTATGCAATTCTTGGCCATTTGTACTTCTTTTGAGTAATGTCTTTTTAGTATATTTGGACATTTATTGCATGAGTTTGTTTTTGGTGTTGAGTTTTCTGAGTTCATTATATATTCTTTTTTTTTAAATTTGGAAACAGGGTCTTGCTAAATTGCTGAGCAGCTCACTAAATTGCTGAGGCTAGTCTCAAACCTCCAATCCCCCTGTCTCAGCCTTCCAAGTCCTGGGGTTACAGGCATTCTCCACCATGCCGGGTTTGTTTATATATCCTTGTTGTTAATCTTCTTTTGGGAATATAGCTGGCAAAATGTCTCTCCCATTTTGTAGGTCCTCTCTTCATGCTGTTAATTGTTTCCTTAACTATGCAGAAACTTTTTAGTCTGATGTTATCCCATTTGTTGATTCTTTTCTTATTTTATGAGTTTTAAGAGTTCTATTTAGGACTTCCGGGAAGATGGCGACCGAGAAAAGCGGGGCTTAAGAGTCCCGCTAACAACCAATCTCCATTACCACAAAAAGAGCGCCTTTCATAGCCAGAAAACACCATCACCAAAAAAACAAAAAAACCACCAGGCTCCAGAGAGAAAGCGGACTGAGAACAGAGCTCAGGGCCACAGAGGAGACACACGTGCCCGAGGACGCGGCAGCAGCGCCATACTGCCGGCGGCAGCGGCCAACTCAGCGGACGGCTACAGCAAGCCGAG
>NC_137800.1:412490-519490 GCF_963383645.1 Muscardinus avellanarius
GTGAGCTGATGCAGAACAGCCAGGCGGGATCTTTTGGCGCAGACAGCATTTAAAGCTCCCAGTGGCTGAGCTCAGCACACGCTGCAGGGATTCAGAGTGGAAATCAAAACCAGAGAAGAAAAAATACGCCAGCCTCATGGCCGAGGGTGTGGCAGAGGCGCCATATTGCCACCGGCGGCGGCAGCAACAGTGAATTCACCGAGTCCAGTACAGCTACATCTACGTACTCAAGAACAGTGAGTCAAATTGCGGGCCACAGAGGAGAAATCCCAGTATTGTGCCTCCTGGGACTTGACCCAGTGAGGGAGTGGTGGTGGCAGAGATATCACACCATAGGAGAACGTGCAACCTGGCACCCCCCATAGTTTAAAGCAGCCTCTATCGACTCCCTGGGTCGGAGACTCTGTGATACAACCCAGTAAAGGAGTAGTAGGGTCTGAGATAATACAGACTCGAGATCCAGAGCACCTTAAGTGAAGCCATAGTGACCCAAGGGAAGAACCCAGAGAAGGCACAAACCTCCGAAATTATGGGAAAGAGGAATAACACTGAAGTAATGAATGTGCACAACCCCACAACATCAGAACCTGATAAAACAGAAAATCAGAGATTTCTAGAAGATCAAATCAGGAAAATAACTGTAGAAATAATAGAGGTGCTTCGAAAAGAACTCAGAGAGAGCCAAAAAGAGATAAAGGATGCAATTAATGAAGTAAAGGCCTCAATTCAAAGCACAAACAACCAATTAGACCACATGGAGAACAGAATCTCGCTCTTAGAAGATGAGCAATCCAAAAATGAATGCATAGTTTCTAATCTAGAAAAAGATAACCAACAGCAGGAATCTGACATTGAAGAAATATGGGCCCATCTTAAGAGAGCTAACCTAAGAATAATTGGAATAGAGGAGGGAAAAGAAAGTGATACCAAAGGGATCAACAATCTCTTCAAGGAAGTAATAGCAGAAAATTTTCCAAATATAGAGCAAGAGGACAATACACAGATCCAGGAAACTTATAGAACTCCCTTTAGACAGGATCGGAGAAGAGGATCCCCACGCCATATAATTGTCAAAATGACCAATGTGGAAGCCAAGCAGAGAATCTTAAAGGCAACAAAAACAAAGGGCCAAGTGACATTCAGAGGCAAACCAATTAGAATCACTCCAGACTTCCCAAACCAAGTCATGAGAGCCAGAAGGGCTTGGAGTAACATATTCCAAACTCTGAAAGAAAACAACTTCCAGCCAAAAATTTCCTATCCAGCAAAACTTTCTATCAAAGTAGATGGAGAAATAAGAAGCTTCCATGACAAACAGAAACTGAAGGAATTTATGTCTTCAAAACCAGCGCTAGAGAAAATACTCAAAGAGATTAACTACAAAGAAGAAATAGGTAACACTCACCAGAACCAGAGAAACAAGATTTTCCATCCAACAGACAACTAAGATTGGTTATCTGTGGAGATTCATTATTTATGTTAGTCTTTTACCTATCTCTAAAATGTATTGTTTGCCTTTATTGTCGTTAATTTTTAGGATTTCTAGTTGGAATATTAATATACCTTCAGATATAGCATTTGGAAATATTTTATCCAATTCTACTAGTAACTTTTAACTCTGTTTACATTGTCTTTGGATATACAATATTTTCTTTTATTTTTTAGGGAGTTTGTATATTCTTCTGTTGCCTGTGCCATTGAAATCATATCCAAGAAATCACTGCCAATTTCAATGTTGTGAGGTTTTATGACCCAGATTTTCTCCTAAAAGTTTATAGTCTTAAGATTTATATTTAGGTCTTTTATCTAGTTTGAGTTAATACTTGTATGTGGGATTAGGTAAGGGTCCAATTTTATTCTTTTCCATGTAATTATTATTTTTCAACAATATTTAGTTAAAAGATTATTATTTCCACCACCAAATGTTCGTGGAAACCTTGTCAAAAATAACTTGACAATATAGGGAAGAAGTTAGCTCTAGGCTTGTGTTTAACTCCAATGGTCTATATGTCTGCCTTTGGGGCAGTGTTGCACTGTTTCAATTATTGTGGCTTTGTGTGGTTTGGGATCGGAAAATATACATCTTCTAGCTTTGTTTTTGCTTCGAGATTGTTTTGGGTATCTAGAGTCCATGTTCCATATCAGGATAGATTTTTTTCTGAAAAATAAATATATGATAGTTTCACCTAAAAAAAAGAAAAAAATATTCTCTGGTAAGAAAGAAAGCAAAAAGAAATATTGAAATGTTATCTTTAAGTCATCAAAAGCTTGGTATCAGACAAATGAAACTGTTATGTGAGATTATCATTTTTAATTTTGGATAAATTGCTATAATACTAGATGTCAACCACTAAGCCAAGCATGGGAGGGAGGGATGGGGAGAGAATGGGGTGGGGATCGGGTTGGGGCTGACTGGGCGATGTGTGCATGTATGTCTACAAAAGTTTGTATCCCACTGTGATGTATGAATACAGTGCACCAATAAAATAAAATTTAAAAAAAAAAGAGTTCTATTTAAAGAGTCATCACCTATTTATTGGAGTGTTTTCCCTGTGTTTTCTTCTAGCAATTTCAAAGCTCTGCTCTAATTTCTAGGTCTTTCATCTATTTTGAGATGACTTTTTGGAAAGGTGAGAGATAGAGATCTAGTTTCAATGTTTTACATATAGATGTCTGGTTTTCCCAGCACCATTTGTTAAAGAGTGTCTTTTTTCCAGTGTCATTTTAGGTACTTGTGTCAAGGAACAGATGACTATATGTCTGTGGATTTATCTCTGTGTCTTTTATCTGTCTCATTGGTCAGCACTCTATTTTTATGTCAACACCAGGTTTTTTTTTTTTTTTGTAGAATAGCTCTGTAGTATATTTTTTAGGTTGGGCATTGTGATGCCTCCAGTTTACTTTTCTGCTCAGAATTGCTTTGGCTATTTTGGGTCTTTCACTCTTCCAAATAAATTTTAGGATTGTCTTTTTCTAGTTCTGAGAAAAATATTATTGGTATTTTGTTGGGTATTACATTGAACCTGTGGATGATAGCTTTTGATAGTATGTCCACTTGGACAATATTAATTCTGCCTATCTATGAACATGGGAGATCTTTCCATCTTATGGGATCTTTAATTTTTCTTTTCAGCAGTCTGTAATTTTCCTTGCACAAGTAAAACTCTTTGGTTAGATCTATTCCTATGTATTTTATTTTTTTGAAGCTTTCATGAATGGAATTTTTTCCTGATTTCTTTTTTAGCAGCTTCATTATTGATTCATTATTGTATAGAAAAGCTACGAGTTTTTACCTGTTGATTTTGTATCCTGCTACTTTCCTGTATTTTCTTCATGAGCTCTAGAACTATTCCTCAACTCATAGTCTTTGTGACATGCCTTCCACACATGGATCTTTGGAGGACGTGCAGATTCTATACAAACTCTAGCATTTGGGTATGATGTTTCAATAAAGTTACTCATGTGAACTTCTTAATTTTCACATAGAAGAAAAATTGCTCTTAGGACAATGATGGTATTTTGGAGTCTTTAGTGTTTGTTAATTTTAGGTCAGGATGGTGATAGGACAGACTGATTTTTCAGCATTCTGAGCTCATGACACTCAGTATCTCGCCAGGCACTTTTAGCAGCTGAAATCAATTGCCTGATCAGGCTTCTCGTTTTAGGTTAGTAAGACCTCTCTGAGTGCTGTGCTCACATCACTTGTGCTCTTTCTACAGAGCGGCACCATCTCCTCTCCCAGGGAGTCTTTGTGGAGTACTTGCTCTGTGACATGTGCCAGGCAGATGAGGAGGGCTCAGTCTGGAGGAGGTTAGGGTAGGACAGTGTCTCCATCAGTCCTCTTGTAAGGCATCAGTGTTTGCCTCCTTTCCAGGTAGGTTGCCTGTCCCCTCATCGGAATATACCTATTTCTCCAAGGCCTTATTTGCCCATTTATTCTGAAAAGGTATGTCTGATGGAGGCAACCACAGTGGTGAGGGTTTGCTGCCTTGGCAGGACGGGGCATTGGCTCTGTTAAATAAGTGTGTCCAGTGGACGTGCTGGTCCTCAGTGAGCCCATGACAGCTTCTGACAGTTATGCCTTAGCTATGGCGTCTAAGCATTTTCCCCAGACTCTGTTAACTGCGAACATCAGGATAACAAATGTCCTTTACTGGAATCGACATTTCTTCCTTTCCAGGAATCCAGCTGGGTTTACCATTCATCTCTTTCTGATCCTTTGCCTGGCCTGTGTGACTTTTGGCAGAACCTGCCCAGAAACGGTCGTCCTCTGCCTTCCCATGCTGCAATCAAAGTCCCCGGGTCAGGGACAAAGTGTCTTTATAATCTTTGTAATCTCGGAGGTTTTCTATTGTGATTTCTCCTTTACGTGCTGTTCGGTTCCCTTTCTGATTGGGTGGCCTTCCTCGTTCCCAGGAGACAGATGCAGAATGGGAGTCGGGTCTTTCTGCCATTCCGTCTTGCTCCTGGTCAGCATCTCACAGCATTCCAGTGCAGTGTGTACCGTTTGCCTCCATCATCCAGGGGAAGCAGCCGCCAAATGCTGGGTTCAAAGGCATAGTCCATGAATTAAACGCCATCTGTCCACCAAGCTGTATTTTCTTTGCATCTCTCTGGGCACAGGTTTTTGCTGTTTACAGCTTTGTGTTAGAATGTGTTAAATTCAAGTATGTATAATTATCCAATGTTACCCCTCCCCCATAGTTTAATTAGCACACATGGACCTGTTGGCTGGGGCTTCCCAGTGTGATGGGGAGGCAGGAGAGTCAAGGTCACATAGATGCTTCTACAGGGGCTGAGTCCTCCAGCATCTCCTTGCTTTCACAGTAGAGCTATGTGAGCAGGAGAGAAAAACGCTCTTCTTACGCGGGCTTGTGGGCACTGTTTCTGTTGGCGCTGGGCCTGCTGATTGTAATCTCAGGGATGTTGAAAGGTCTGTGGGGCTCTAGATGTGGGCTAATGACTGTGGATCAATCACGCTGATACTGGCTGTGCTCCATGTCAATATTAGACCTACGATATCACTGTAAACCCATCTCTGCACCATATGCCGGGAAACTCCAGGTCTTTAGTGTGGCCCCTGTTCCTACTGGATTTATGGGGAAAATGAGCTTTGAGGGGTTCTATTTTCAAAAAAAGCCCATGATTCTAGGGTGTAATCCCTGCATTATTCTAGGGATCTCTATGGTTCTACTCAAACATTTAGGGTGAACATGTTTGCTCAACTTTCTAGTGTCCATTATACAGATTTTATATTAATTTGAGAAAGCTTTGCTAACATCTGAAAGGATACATCAATATTTTATTACTTTCAACATTTCACATGGGTCCATCAATCATATAACCTTTGCTTCAGATGTAAATACCTGCAAATTCCTTGTAGGTGTCTGTTTTTAGAAATGATTGTATGCTTCATTTTCAGCTAATTTAAAGAATGACTTTACATTCTACCTTTATTATTTATATGTAAGGGTGTAATTAGCCTGTGAGTGTGAATCATAAAAAGGAGAGGCTGTATGATAGGAGGGAACTGTTTACATTTATCTGTAGATTCTTGTTTTCGTTTATGTGTTCCTGTTCAGCTCTGAGACCCCTTGATCAACCACATTGCATTGATTTGCCTTAAGATGCTCTCAACTCTATCTGTTGTTAAGTTGTCCACATGCTGTGTGCCCGAGACCAGACACTGATAAAATCTAGTGACTGTGGAGGCAACAGAGGTGGATCTGCAGGAAACGAGCCATCTCTGAGTTGTGTGATGTGGTATACAGGAAAGTGTCTACCATGATAAGGTCATAAATCCCAGTGGAGTGAGAACACTATTCCAAGATCACCCATCTCCATGCCCAGAGGTGGCCACAAAATCACTGTGAGAATGAGAATTTGTCACCAGTGGAAGATAGCCCTGAGGACCTGTTGCTAGTGTTTGAAGAGCATTTTAAAGGAGAGCCCCAGGTGCATTTGAACAGATGTTGGCTTCCAGTGCATTGGTCTCTTCTCCTAGACTAGCAGGTTGAAGGATGTGGTTCATGTTGGTTTAGAGATGCCTGGTGCATCTTCAGCACACCATTTCACCATCCTATGTCATGGGGACACTCATCCTCTCCAGCTGTCTAGCTACATTTCAAAATGGTTCAAGAGCACAGGTGCAGGAGCAGAGGATGTTGGCAACTTAGAGGAGACTGACATGCAGCTTTTGTGGCTTGTGGTCTGTGAGAGTACTGAGATGCAGGCTCCTGCTTGAAGGGTTAATAAAGCAACTCTGGCTCCTGAGAAGCAGCTTGGAATGCCAGGCTGGGAGGCAAGCATACTTCCTCTAATCAGTGAGCTATGAGTCTTGCCGAGTTGCCTTCAAGGTCGGAAGCAGCTCCGGCCCTCACTCTGAATGTCCTTCCCAGCATAGACATCTCTCAGAAAACGTATTGATATGATAAACAGCTTGAGATGTTATGAGCAGTCACAGGTGTTCTTTGCTTCTAATTGTAAAACAAAAGTTGCTTTGAGACTTGTCCTTTGGCTTTACTCACACACATCCATTGTTGCTTTAAGATAACCTTGTCATGTCTAAAATAGTTAATTTGTCTATGGATCCCAAAGAAGCTTTCTCTATAAAAGTCTGATTGCTCTTTCAATAAAATATGCAGTGTACATGAAACCTGCATCCCCTGTGTCCTGTGAATCGGCTTTACCCTTAGGTCTTCAATGCACTAGACACTGACAGTGGTCCTGCCTCCTGGTGCTTGGGTCTCCACAGGGAGGATGATGTTGTGTCTCTTGGTGTATGGGTCTGATGATGAGGGTGATATCCTGTGTCTTAGTATTGTTGCCCATATGAAAGGTGACATGGTGTCTCCTAGTGTTTGGTTTCCATGAGAAAGGTGATATGGTGTCTTCTGGTGTTTGGTCCCCAAGGGGAGAGCAACATGGTGTTTTCTGGTATTTGGGCTCCCATGGGAAGGGTGATGTCATGTCTCCAGATGTTTGATCTCCACGGGGAGGATGACATTGTATCTCCAGGTGTTTGGTCTCCATGGGGAGGATGACATTGTATCTCCAGGTGTTTGGTCTCCATGGGGAGGGTGATGTGGTATTTCTTGATTAAGGGTCTCCATGGGGAACATGTGTGGTGTCTCCAGATGTTTGGGTTCCCATAAGGAGGGTGATGTGGTGTCTCCAGGTGTTTGTTCTCCATGAGAAGGGTGATGTGGTGTCTCTGGCGTTTGGTTCCCAAAAAGAGGGTGATGTGTTGTTTTTGGTGTTTGAGCCCATGACGAGGGTAATGTGGTGTCTCCTGGTGTTTGAACCCCATGAGGAGGCTGGTGTGGTATCTGGTGTTTGAGCCCATGAGGAGGGTGATGTATCTTCTGGTGTTTGAGCCCATGAGGAGTGTGGTGTGGTTACCTTGTATTTGTTCCTCATGAGGAGGGTGACATGGTGTCTTTGGTGTTTGGTCTCCATGAGGAGAGTGACGTGGTATCTCCTGGTGTTTGAACCCTGTGAGGAGGGTGGTGTGGTGTCTGGTGTTTGAGCCCAGGAGGAGGGCGGGGTGGTCCCCTGGTGTTTGAGCCCATGAGGAGGGTGGGGTGGTTCCCTGGTGTTTGAGCCCATGAGGAGGGTGGGGTGGTTCCCTGGTGTATGAGCCCATGAGGAGGGTGGGGTGGTCCCCTGGTATTTGTTCTCCATGAGCCAGGTGGGGTGGTCCCCTGGTATTTGAGCCCATGAGGAGGGTGGGGTGGTTCCCTGGTGTTTGAGCCCATGAGGAGGGCGGGGTGGTCCCCTGGTGTTTGAGCCCATGAGGAGGGCGGGGTGGTTCCCTGGTATTTGAGCCCTTGAGGAGGGTGACAGGCTGTCTGGTGTTTGAGACTGTGAGGAGGGAGGTGTGGTGTCTGGTGTTTGTTCTCCATGAGGAGGGTGGCGTGGTCCTTGTTTGAGCTCATGAGGAAGGTGGCATTGTGTCTTCCATTGTCCAGGCCCTCATGAAGGGGGTGATGTGGAAGAATGAGCCAGTGAATTCACCCTATCAGGAAGGCTTGGCTTCGTGTGTCTAATCCTGACCAGCAGAGAGGGTCTCTGGACTCTGCCCCTTGCCCTCTTGTCTGTGGAGTACAGGACCGCCTCAAGTGCCTCGCCGGCGTGTGAGCTCCCTTCAGCCCCAGCTGGTGATGGTGTCAGGTTCCTCCATCCCCTCAGGTGTCCCCCTAACCCTCTCCTTTTCAGTTCAGAGCTTGGGCAGCCTGAGTGGCTTTGAGACAGTTCATTAGTTTTCTTTTTGTTCATGACTAGTCACCCAGACAGCTCCCATGTGGTTGGAGTCATTGTTGCTTGGGGTTTTGCCATTAGAGAAACAGCACAGGATGAACAGAAACAGCCCGCTGGCCGCGGGTGCCCTGCACTGCGCCCACGCTGGGAGGCGCCCCAGTCTGCTCAGCTCCTTTTCTCTAGATAAGGGAGTTGCTGATTTTATTTCTTCCTCAGCAAAGGAAAATTTGGTTTATATTTGCGTTCTGCAAGTCTAAATATACAGTTACTGAAGTAGATTCTTCTTAGTTTTGTTCTTTGGAAATTAATAGCCAGTTGCTGTTAATCAGGAAGGAAAGCTGTGTCCCGCACATGAATTTTGATCACCCCAAGACGCTGCCTCTCCCCAGCCCTGGCTGGATGACGTTGACCTTAATGCACATAGCAGGAGAGGCAGTGGGCTCTTTCGTCTTAGGAACGAATTCAAGTGGGAACATTTAGGTACCAGAATCTTGTGGGGAGAGGGCCAGGCTCTGAGAAGGCCACTCCCCTCAATCTGGCCCTGGTGCCATCACTGGTGGGGCCTGATGGGCACCCAGGGAGGGTGAGTCTGAACGGCAGCTCTGAACTGACCGAGCTCCTACGAGATTGCTGGGGGCTGCTTCAGGGCAGAACACGAGTTTAAAGCAAGTGGCGAAAGATGTCATGGCAAATTTACAGAAGAGCAATTTGACATTCAAAGCCACGTTCTAGGTCCCTTTCCATTTCTCATGATATGTTTGCCCTTTTTGTATCTATTGCTTTCTTAAAAAGGTCTCCCTGTCTCTCTAATACTACACTATGCCAACTCCCCTGCTTCTGTAACTGTTTCTTTGCCTCTTTCCTCCAACATGTAGCTATTCTCAAGGGTTTGTGCTGCCTATTCCGCTGACAGGCCGCCTGGCTGTCATCCCTCTGCTCCTCGGTTTTCACATGCCTGTGGCCCTGTCTCCACTCTGACCTCCCAAGACACCACCGTTGTCCCTGGGACACACAGACTGCATTGCTGCTCGGCCCTGCACAGTTGCCATCTCCCTCTGCCTGGAACCCAGCCTCCTGCAGCCCAGTTAACAGAGCTGCCTACTGGGCACTGGTTCTGTCCACCCCGCTCCTGAGCTCTGGGTCTGTGCCGGGCACTAGGTCTGTCCACAGTGGAGCACTGGGTCCGTGCACAGAGCTCCCGGGCTCCTGGCCCCTCACGCAGCTCCTGGATGCCGTGTCCACCCAGTTTCCAGGGACACCCTGTCCACACACATCTCCATCCTGGCTTTGCTGTTTCCTGCCAGCCAGCACTGGCTTTTTATACTCAGGCTGAGTGGAGGCAGGACCTCATACCCCATCGATGCCCCCACGATGCCCAATGGCAGCAAACGCCTGACGAGCCAGTGCCTGTGCTGTGTGCTCCGGTGTCAGGGCCTGCCTGTGGCGCCTCAGGTCTGTGGTGTTGCTGTCCACACTGCAGAGCAGTCTCCCTTCAAGCCGCTGGTGCCCATTGTCTCTTCCAGCATCACTCCAGTTGTGCACGCCTGAGTTAATCAGGTCCTTGTCCAAACTGTTAACCACGTTGTAGATGGAACCCACTCATGGGCCGATTTCCACTTCTACTTGAGTTTGGATTTCTCATCTCTTCCGTTTCCACGGCAATGTCACACTGTGTTAGGGATGAGATTGACAGTGTTTGACGGGGTCATCTTCCTTACTACTCCACGACTCCTCATTTTCCTACATGCTTATTTGTATTCTGGATTCACAGGTGACTCTGGGAAGACCTGGCCCTCAGTGTTCATGGCTGTGTAGACCAACCTGTCTACCAGGTGCTCCCTAAGTGAGCTCGTGGGTCTGTTCAGACCTTCACACCTGTGCCTTTCTCTTGGTTATCTCCGGGGCGTGGGGGCTGGGTTTTGTTTCCAACTGTCATGTGGTCTGTGTTTTGTTGATTTTCTTCTACATGTTCTATAGTTTTTGCCATTTCAGTACAACTAGATTCATGACAGATTGTGGCTTTTACTATATTCGCTCTGACATTTTCTTCCTATTTTTGACAACTTTGCCCTGAAGCCTACGATGTTTATGATAATACCTCAACTCCCGTCTGTGTCTGTTTATCTTTGAGATCTTGAAGTTGGATTCTGTTTATTTTTTCCTACACAGTCTGTATGTGTCTCTTCTGGGTGACTTTATCCTATTTAATATATGATTACAGCAGGCACATCTTGTGGCATTTTCTCAAGTTTGTGTCATCATCTTCATTGTTTAAGAACTTCAAAGACTTTTATGTCCTTTGCTTTATCTGCGTGTCCTTTCAGGGTATTTTGTCCTGACAGTTCCCCAGGAATGCAGAAGGAGGTTTCCCATTGTTTTCAGTTTTATTTTCTATAATATAATTAAATTCCTGTTTTCATTATTTAATTTCAAAGCCAAAAGAAGAATTATATTCACATTTTAACTGTATGCAAATATGTTTCCCCAAGGCAAGTTTTTCTCTCATTTTCAAAACCAGTTTTATTGAGTTAAAATACACACACACAATCTGGGCTTTGTGGTGCATACTTATAATCCTGGTACTCGGGAAACTGAGACAGGAGGATTGCAGGTTTGAAGCCAGCCTCAGCAACTTAGTGAGGCCCTGTTTCCAAATAAATAAAATTGGATTTGGGGTATAACTTGGAGGTAGAATACTTCTGAGTTCAATCCCAAGTACCAAAAAAATAAAAATCCAAAAAATTATGCACACACCAACGTCGTACAGTTCACTCATTTACTGTGAACAATTTCAAAGTATTCAGTGTATTCACAGATATGTGTGCAGCTGTTGTGTGTGCTAGTTATGGCCCAGCTTCTTTCCATTGCTTGTGGGTATCTAGTTTTCCCGGTATCATTTGTTGAAAGACTCACCACTTATTCAATGACTATTGCACACTTGTTGAAAATATGCAGACCATAAGTGTACAGGTTTATTTCTGGGTTCTCAATTATCTTAATTAGACTCTGTTTCTCTCCTTGTACTAATGCCACATTATCTGATTACTGGTTTTTTTTTAGTAAAATTTGAAATTTGGATATGACTTCTCCAACTTTGTTATTCTTTTTAGATTTGATTATTCTGGGTCTCTTGCAATTCCATACAAATTTTAGAATCACTTTATTAATTCTACAGAGAATTTAGTTGAGATTTGCATAGGGATTACATTTAATCTTTAGATTACTTGGGGTGTAGTGATATCTTAACGATGTCAATATCTCCTACTCCATAATAACATAGAATATATTTTATTTCTTTTTCTTTAGGTTTTTAAATTTTCCACAGTGTTTTATAGTATTTAGAATATAAGTTTTCCACTTCTTTTGTTAAATGTATTTCTTACTACTATTTTCTCTTTCTCTCTCTCTCTTCTCTCTCTCCTTCTCTCCCTCCCTCCCCCCCTTCTCTCTCTCTCTCTCTCTCTCTCTCTCTCTCTCTCTCTCTCTCTCTCTTTCTCTCTCTCGTACTCTCTCTCTTTCTCTCTCTCGTTCCCAGAAACCCTTCAACCTCCGGGCTACACTCCCAGACCCATTTTTATATTTTTATTTGGAAACAGGGTCTCTTAAGCCAGCAAGGCTGGCTTCGAAACTGCTCGATTCTCCTGTCTCAGCCTCCCAAGTGCGGAGATTACAAGCGTGCGCCACCGTGCCCAGCTACTCTTTCCTCTTTGATGTGATTGTAAATTTTTTTCAGTTTTTTTTTTTTTAGCAAGGGCAGTACTGCAGTTGATTTTTAAAATACTTGCCTGTATCTTTCAGCCTTACTGAATGCATTTCTTAGTTCGAATAGTTTTTATTGGTTTTCTTAGCATATAAAAAATATATATGATTTTTATCATAAAATATGGTTTTATTTCTTCTTTTTAACCTGGGTGCCTTGTATTCTTCTCATTGTCTAATTTTCCTGGCTAGAACACTTGAGTACACTGTTGAAAGGAAGGGATAAGAATTGATATCACCATTAAGTGTGATATTAGCTATGTGTTTTTCGTGAATGTTCTTTATTGGTTTGAGGAAAGTCTCCTTTATTTCTAATTTGCTGCTTGTTTTTAATGAATATTTTATAATTCTAAAAACCACCGAGCTCATTTTACTTGTATTTTGTTGAGCACTTTAGTATCTGTCTATAGGTGATATTGTCCCGAGCCTTCTTTTCCTGTGATATCTTCTCCTAGTTTTAGTATTAGGGTAATACTAGCCTTACAAAATAAATTGGGAAGCATTCCATTTTGTTTAAGTTTTTGAGAGAAATTATTAATTATTGGTATTCTTCCTCAATTTTTTTGGCAGAAATGAATGGAGAAGTCATCTGAGCCCAAGTTTATTTTGAGAACATATGTTGATTATGAATTGTCTTAACTTGGTAGAGGTCTGTACAAGTTGTATCTTCTTGGGTCAGTTTTGATTCCATTCCTGGAATTTTCCATTTCATCTAAGGAGTCTGGTTTATTGATGTAGATTGTCGTCGTATTCCTTTCTGTCTCTCTACAGTATGTAGTCATGTCCTCTTTCATCTGAGTCTGTAATTGGAGCTCTCTCAGTCAGTCTGGCTTTGTCAATTTCAAAGAACCAGGTTTTGGTTTCATTTATTTTCTCTCATTTTTCTAATCTCTGTATTGTTGATTTATGCTTCAGTGTTTATGTTTTTCCTACCCTCTTCTTATTTTAATTTTAGATTTTCCTTTTTCAGTATCTTAAAGTACACAGTTAACTTACTGAGATTTTTATTCTTTCTTATATAGGCATTTGCAGCTATAAATTTCCCTGAAAGCACTGATTTAGCTGCATCTCATAAATTTAGATATGTTGAGAGTTCATTCTCATTAATCTCAAAGCATTTTTGAATTTATTCTTTGTTCAATTGCTTATTTAGGAATGCAGTATTTAATTATTTTCCCTGTGGTAATAGAGATCAAACCCAGGGGCATTCTACCTCTGAGTTACACCTCCAGCCTTATTTAATTTTTATTATTTTGAAACAGGATATCACTAGATTGATGAGAGCCTCACTACTTGCTCAGGCTGTCCTCAAACCTGTGATCCTCCTGTATCAGCCTCCCAAGTACCAGGATTACAAGTGTGCACCACCAGGCCCAGTTAGTATTTAATTTCTGAGTATCCCTATTTTCCCTTACTTAAATTTTTTAATTCAGTCTATTGTTATCAGAGAATATAGTTTGTATTGTTTCCATTCTTTAGTGTTTATTGTGGTTTGTTGGATGGTTTAGTATGTGGTCCATTCTGTTCTATGTAAGTCCGTTAGGTCTAACTGGCCTACACTGCTCTTCAAGCCTTCTCTTTCCTTATTGATCTTCTGTAGTTGTTGCATGCATTGTTAAAATAGAGATTCTAGTCTTCACTATTACTGTTGAATTTCTCCCTTCATTTTTCATTTTTTAATTTTTTTATCATTTTGTTATTAAAGTTTGCATATGCAACTTATAATTATTGTGTGTTCCTTATGTGTTGGTCTTTTATCAATAAAAATTCCCTTTATCTCTAGTAAAGCTTCTCATTTTAAAGCCTATTTTGTCTGTTATTAGTAAGCCACCCTATATTTCCTATTATTACTGCTTGCATGATATATAATTTTTTATTCTTTAAGTCTACTACCTGTATCTTCAAAGATAAAATGTGTCACCTCTAGACAGAACTTTTAACCTTGCCTGGCAGTACCTTCCTCTTGGCCGTATTATTTAACCCACCCACATTTAGTGTAATTATTGGTATTGAGGTATCTTACCAGCCATTGAACTGTTCCTCTATGTGTCTTGTGTCTTTTTTATTTTCTTCTTCCTTACTGCTTTTTTTGCTTTAAGTAAATATTTTCTAAGGGAGCATTACAATTATTTTAGTTATTGAGCCATTTCTTTGATATGGAAATAGGTTATGCCATATATGCTTTAACTTATTAGGAATGGCTTTAGATGTATGCTAGCCTAACTCTGGCCATATTTATTTATTTATTTATTTATTTATTTATTTATTTATTTATTTATTGAAGGGGAGTAAAAGGTTTATTGGAAGCAGCAGTGAATGGGGCAAGGGTGGCTGAACACCCCCAAAGGGGCTGGAACTCTGGGTCTAGCAGCTGCCTTCAGGACAATACTTGAGAGTAGCCCAAGCCGAATTGCCTTCAGGTGCAGGCTGCTTTCTTCCGGAGCCCACGCGATCTGCTCTGGCCATATTTAGAAACACTACTCCTGTGCATCTCTGTTGTGGCTTCTTCTCTTTTGTGGTGTTTTCACTGTGTCTATTCTCTCTCATTCTCTCTCCTCTCCTCTCCTCTCCTCACCTCTCCTCTCCTCTCCTCTCCTCTCCTCTCCTCTCCTCTTCTCTTCTCTTCTCTCTCTCTCTCTCTCTCTCTCTCTGTACTGGTGGTGGAACCCAGAAGCTTTCTACCTCCGGGCTATACTCCCAGACCTATTTTTATATTTTATTTGGAAACAGGGTCTCACTAAGTTGCTGAGGCTGGCTTCGAACCTGTGCGACCCTCCTGTCTCAGCCTCCCAAGCTCTGGGATGACAAGCATGTGCCACCATGCCCAGCTCTATTACATCTCTTTATGTTATAATTGAGTGGCACCTTGTTATTATTATTTATTTAGAACTGTAATCATTTCCTTAGTGAAACATGGCTTTGTTCCCATGCACCTCCTTTGTGTTGTTATTGGGGGAATATGACACATATATTCTTCTATGTTGTAGGCCTAGCAATACTTTCCAGATGTATAATTTTATGTAATATCTTTTTTTTTTTTTTTTTGGTGGTACTGGGGATGGAACCCTTCTACCTCCGAGCTACACCCCCTGCCCTAATTTTTATTCTTTATTTTGAAACAGGGTCTCACTAAGTTGTGGAGGGCCTCACTAAGTAGCTAAGGCTGTCTGAGAACCACAATCCTCCGGTCTCATCCTCCCGAATGCTGGGATTATAAGCGTACGCCACCACGCCCGGCTATGTAGTATTGTTTTAATCAGTTAAGAGAAAGGAGACATGTATGCATTTATACTGTTTTTATAACTATACAGTTATTCTCTTCATGTGCCATGTGGAATTGAATTTGCCATCAGTGTTTACTTGCTTTCAACCTGAAAAACTTCCCCTAGAATCTCTTGAAAGGTGGGTCTACTAGCAACAAATTCTGCTATTTGTTTTTGGGAATGTATTTATTTGCTCATCTGAAGGATAACTTTGCTGGTTATGGGTTCTTGGCTGGCGGTTTTGCTGTTGTTGTTTTGAGTACTTTGAACGTATTGTCTCCCTGCTTTGCCGGCCTCTTGGTTTTGCTAAGAAGCTGGCCATTGACCTGAGTGGGTTTCCTGTGTAAGTAGCCAATTGGTTTTCTCTCGTGGCTTCTGTGCTTTCCTCCTTTTTTGTTTTTGACTTTTAGCATTTCATTGTATATTTTTGTAACTCTGGGCACGGGCACCCCTTCTCATCTCTACTTTTTTTTGTGTGTGTGCTTTTTGTTTAGTGACTAGCTGGACTATTTTAGTGAAATCCCTGCCCCCGCCCTGGTCTGCGTTGTGGAATCTGATCCTGCTCTTCTGAGAGCCCTGGCTCCGGCATCCCCACACCCCCAGGCACTGTGCAGGAGGCCTCTCTCCCTGTCCCTGGCCACTTCCAGCAGCAAACTCACTAGTTACAGCTGATATCTCCTTTGTCTTCAGCGGTGTCCTCTGCAAACCTTGCTCTGCACAGGAATCCTGCCACACTGTGTCTGCTTTGAAGACCATGTTTGAGGTCCATGTTTGGCATTTGCTCTGACTGTTGGAGGGACCCTCCCCACTTTCTCTTTCCTGATTCTTTCCTGCAAGCCAGTACCCTCCTGTCTCTATATCTCCTGCTTCTAACCATTCGCCAGGACCTCCATACTCCATCATCAGGTACAGACTCCTCCGCACTGAGGCAGATGTCCTGACAGGACAGCTCCTTGAAGGGCTTCTTTCTTTCCTGCCCTGGGCCCTGCTTCTCCCCAGGCAGATGCTGAACGCAAGCTCTGCCTGGCTGAGCGGGGATGGGAGAGGCATCTTCATACCCACTTGCTCTTCTTACTGAGTTTTCACAGGCTTCCTTGAACAGGTCTTTCTTCATTTGCTGGTTTCCTGGGCCCTCTGCAGAGGCTGTCAGTGATGTTTTTTTGTGTTTATAATTCTCACTTTTTCTGGGGAGCAATCCATTGAAGTTCTCATTCTGTCCAGCAGGAAGTCATTCTCCCATTCTAATAATAATGGCAGAGCTTCGAGAGTATTAAAATGCTCATGTAGAAAATGCCAGTGGCCGGGCAGTTTGTACTTATAGGTGAAGGTGGGATGTCCAGTGGAGACAAGCTCTAGGAGAACATGGGCTAAGGGTCATAGTCAGGTGTTTGGCTTCAGACATACGGCGCTCTCTGAGCATTTGAGAATCAGAGGGGAGGTTGAGGGCATCCTTGCTGAAGAAGGTCCTCTCCTCATGTCACAGAGGCGAGGCTGTTCCTAGCTGCTGCCAGAGTGAGAAGGTGCCCCAGGGATGTGTGAAGATCCCTATTCTCGATGTATTTCTCCATCCAGTTTCGCCAATAGCCAGTTAGTCCTGGGGTTGAAGTGTTCCAGCCAAGACTTGACTGGGGATCCTAGGGGCCTTCCTGACCCAAATGACCAGGCTGAGTGGGGAAACTTGCTTCTGTTTATTTGTCTAGCTTTTGTGTTGACAGGTTCAGTCTAGCATCTTACCTAGGATCACGGCGGGAGGCGGGTCCGGCCAGTGTGCTCACAGTTGCACAGGGCTGAGAAATCATGAGCAGCTCCAGCCCGTGCTGGGGAGGAGCAGAGGGATTTGTGAAGACTTGAGTTCACTGGGAGCTCTGTAGGAAGAGTGTTCTGCTGTGGGCGCCTTCACAGAGTGGCGGAGACCTCTCGCGTTTGCCCACAAGCGCCTTCTCCCGCTTCTCCAGGAGCTCACCTGCCTCAGGTGGGTGTGGCCTGTGGGTTTAATGGGGCCTCTGGGGGCATCATCCCCACCAAAGCCTGCTTGACAGCTGACCCAGGGCCTTCCCTGTGGCCCCGTCACTCCCCCCACAGAGCTCGGCTCCCGTGAGTCATTCCTCACCACCTGCGCCTTGCAGCCCCCCTTCCTGCTCTGATTTATCATTTGTTACTTAGCAACATTCCAGCCATAGATCATTCTCATAACTGACCTTCTCCACTCTGTACCCGAAAGGGTTGATTGCTGCCAGGGAGAACCTCGTGTTTATGCAGCCAAAGCTGATAGAAATAAAACAAAGCGTCTGGCTTCTTGGAGCTCCCTTGTGACCTGGACTCTCACTGCGCGCTCATCCACACCTGTCCACTCCCACCCAACTCTGCCTCTTCAGTCTTAGCTGTGTTCTCTGCATACCCCACTTCCTTCCTCCTCCCCCTTCAAGGCAGACCAGCACTCTGAAGTCATGAGGAATGCCGTTTCTTTTGTCTTACCTGGGGAGGCAGGAGAGCTCCTCCCACTGGGGCCTTCTCCCTGTGTCTCGGCCCCGACCCTTCATGGCATTTTGACGTCTTTCCCTGGGGCTTTTTCCCCATTCACTCCTTTGGGCTGGATGGTCATTGCGTCCTCTGAGCCAGCGCCCATCTCCTGGTCCTCTGTGCAGGGCCATCCTCCTGCTGGGCCTGTCAGCCTCTGTCCCCTGAGCAGCTGCTTCCAGCCTGATGTCCTCGGATACATGAGGATTCTGCACCTGTGATGTCCCAGTCAGAGTCCTCTTCGTAGCCCGTGCTGGCGATGCTGCCAGGATGGTCAGGCAGCAGGCATGGCACTCTCCCTCTGCTGAGAACACCCAGCCAGTGGGGACAACCCCTACCTGGCCCTGGCCTCTGCAGCAGCGTCAGTGCCACTGAAATGCCTCCCTCCCGTGTGGGGTAGATGCGTCTGCCACGCACACTGGTGGCCGCGGGTTGATCTGAGATGGGTCCTGGGGCTCCTCTCCAGCTGGGGCTGGCTGTCTCTCTCCAGCACCACACGGCTGCTCACAGTGAGCACTCAGCAAATAAGTGAGGGAGAGCCAGCGCTGCTGTGCACCGCCAAAGTGTCATTCTTAGGAACTTGAAAACCTACCTACAGAAAGCCTTGCAGCAGTAATTTAATCCTACGTATTTCAAAGTAGAGTATTTCTTTGTAAAGCAATTCAAGAGAGTTATGCAATGCAGGGTGGGATTTTTACTTTTCACTAAATTAACAGAACCTTTATCTGAGGTACGGAGTTCTCACGGCAGCCCAGGTCCAGGAGCACAGGCCGTGAATCTCATCTCTTGCTCAGTTTTACGGGAGACACGTGTCCCCTATGGTTGGACTGGCTGCAGGGTGCTTTACCAGGGACTCCGGTTCTCCTTTTGAGGAGCGTATCCATATCTGGGAAGCAGAACTGTGGCGAGAGCATTGGTGGAGCGGATGTGCAGACCTGGTGCATGCCATCTTCTCCGCCATCCTAGCTTTAGAGTTCAGTGTGTGCAGTATGTCACTTGAACTTCCAGTGGTAAAGCATGAGTTGTAACAGGGAAGATACCAACCCTTTTATTCTGGTTGAGTTTATTCATTCAGAACCATGTGTCCTCTCACTTGAGTAGATTGGCGCTGTGTGTTGCACTCAGCGTCCAGGAAGAAGCAAGTTGTCTTCCGCCTGTTGCTTGTAAGGAGGTCTTGGTGTCAGCGGTCCCCACTGGCTGTCGTGTGGCTCTGGGCAGGTGCTGGAAAGGGCCTCACAGGGAACTTAGCAAAGGCAGCCAGGGTATTCTGAACGAGTGACAAGGCCTCAGGAGACAGGTAGAGACTTCCCATGGGGTTTGACCCTCATTTAGCAGCATGGAGACCGGCTTGGTGGTAGGCAGCCTCTCTGTGAAGCTTGAGTTTCCCCAGCTCCCTGCTCTCTGCCCGCATCCCTGCTGCATGTGGTGGCCTGCGGGATGCCTTCCTGGGTCTCTACATTCTGTTTCAGGTCAGTTTCCTGCACAGATTAAATTCTAATTCTTCTGGTTGGAAGAAAGGCTTTCTTTATTAAAAATTTCATTAGTACCTTATACTGTGTACATGATGGTGATTTATAGCAGTATATTTATAAATACAAATGGCATAGGTTGGTCTGTTTTCTTCCCCAAACCTCTTTCCTCCCCTTCTCTTTCTTGTCCTTTTTTCTCGCTTGCTTTCATAAATAAGAGAAAACATGTGGCCTCAATGTTTCTGAGTTTGGTTTATCTCCCTCAGCATCATGTTCTCCAGTACTTTCTGTTTTACAGCAAATGACATAATTTGGTCTTCTTTATGGCTGAGTAAAGCTTCACTGTGTATGTAAGCCACATCAGGAGGCATGGCTCTGGTCACTATCTGAGCACTCACTGTCCACCGTCGGGCAGCCCTTGCCGCACCCTTGTGGCAGGAACTGGGGCTCAGGCCACCAGCTTGACCTCCCAGCTTCACCATGGGTCATTCATAGTGGGCATCACACATGGATGAACACTGCATTTCCCTTCAGGACCAGGCCACAAAGCTTTTTGTTTCCTGTATCACACTTAATCTAGAGTCGGGGCCCTTAGGCATTTTGTTTTGGACATAGATACTTAAGAAAACCTGAAATTAACTATAGGTACCACCTGTGAGCAGGGCTTCTACAGGACTTCCTATTCTCTACGTGCCTGATGCACCAAGCACCAGGGTGCACGTGCATTTTCTTTTTTTTTGTTGTTTTAAAATTTTTTATTGGTGCATTATATTTATATATCATATTGAAGTAAAAACTTGTGTGAACATACATGTACACATCGCCCATTTAGCCCCTACCCAATTCCCACCCCATTCCCTCCCCATCCCTCCTCCCATGCTTGGCTTAGTGGTTGACTTCGATATGTTTAAGTACTTTTGTGTTTTAGAGAATTTCCTTCTTCCTTCCTCCCATCCCCTCATTTAGGTTGTCTTGTTTGCTACTCTATAGATTTCCTTTTACATCTAGAGTTCCTCCTATGACCCATTTCTCCTTAGCTTTCACATATTAGGGAAAGCATCCAATTTCTTATTTTTTGTGACTGACTAATCTCACTTAGCATAATGTCCTCCAGTTCTATCCATTTCCCTGAAAATGATGTAATTGAGTTTTTTTTAATGGCTGAATAAAATTCCATTGTGTACATATCCCACAGTTTTGTAATCCATTCATCTGTTGATGGACATCTTGGCTGGTTCCATAGTTTGGCTATTGTGAATTGTGCAGCTATGAACATAGATACACATGCATTTGGTAGTTTGGTAGTTTGGTTTCCTTTCTTTTAGGTAGATACCCAGAAGTGGTATTGCTGGATCAAATGGTAGGTTTGTTTCCATTCTTCTGAGGATTCTCCACACTGTTTTCCAAAGTGGTTGCACTAATTTTCAATCCCACCAACAATGTCTTAGAGTTCCCACTTCTCCACATCCTCACCAGCATCTGCTGTTGTTTGTGTTTTGAATGACTGCCATTCTAGTTGGAGTTAGGTGAAATCTCAGGGTAGTTTTGATTTGCATCACTTCAATTGCCAATGATGTTGAGCATTTTTTCATACATTTATTGTCCATTTGAATTTCTTCTTTTGTGAAGTGTCTATTTACTTCACTTGCCCACTTTTTGATTGGATGATTTGTTTTTTTTAGTGTTGAGTTTCTTGAGTTCTCTGTATATTCTAGATATTAGTCCTCTATTGGAGGGGTAGGTGGCAAAAATCTTCTCCCATTCTGTTGGCTCTTGGTTGAGGTTCTTGACTTTTCTGAACAAAAGCTCTTCAGTTTCATGCAATCCCATGTATTAATTCACCTTTTAATTTGTTGTGCCTTTGGGGTCTTGTTGAGAAAGTGTTTATCTGTGCCTATGTGTTGCAGTCTTGGACCTATGCCGTCTTCAAGAAGCTTCAAGGTCTCTGGTTTAATTTCCAAGTCTTTGATCCATCTTGAATTGACTCTTGTACAGGGTGAGAAAGTGGGATTAATTTCCAATTTTCTGCATATGGTTAACCAGTTTTACCAACACCATTTGTTGAAGAGGCTATCTTTTTTCCAGTGTATGTTTTTGGCCCCTTTGTCAAAAATCAATTGGCTGAAAGTGTGTGGACTTGTTTCTGGGGTTCTATTCTGCTCCATTGGTCTATGTATTTGTTTTTGTGCCAGTATCATGCTGTTTTTTATTAGAATGGCTTTGTAGTATAGTTTAAAGTGAGGTATTATGATTCTTCCTGCATGGTTTTTGTTGCTGAGAACTACTTTGGCTATTCTGGGCTTTTTGTTATTCCAAATAAATTTAAGGACTGATTTTTCTATGTCTGTGAGGAATGATCTTGGTAGTTTAATGGGCATTGCATTGAATGTGTAGATCACTTTTGGAATGATGGCCATTTTAATGATATTTATTTTGCTTATCCATGAACATGGAAGATCTTTCCTCCTCCTCCTCCTCCTCCTCCTCCTCCTCCTCCTCCTCCTCCTCCTCCTCCTCCTTCTCCTCCTCTCCTCCTCCTTCTCCTTCTCCTCCTCCTCCTCCTCCTCCTCCTCCTCCTCCTCCTCCTCCTCCTTGCCGTTCTGGGGATGGAACCCAGGGGCATTTGACCTCCGAGCTACACCCCCTGCCCAATTTTTTTATTCCTTATTTTGAAACAGGGTCTCACTGAGTTGCAGAGGGCCTCACTAAGTAGCTGAGGCTGTCCACGAACCATGATCCTCCAGTCTCAGCCTCCCGAATGTTGGGATGACAAGCCTGCAGCCGCCTCTCTTTCCATCTTCTAAGATCTTCTTCAATTTCTTTTTTCAGTGTTTTATAATTTTCTTTGGTTAAGTTTATTCCTAAGTATTTTATTTTTTGTTGGAGATCCTGAGTGGAAGTGTTTTTCGAATTTCTTTTTCAGTGGATTTATGGTTGATGTACAAGAAAGCTTCTGATTTTTTAAGATTGATTTTGTATCCAGACACTTTGCTGAATTTGTTGATCAGTTCTATAAGCCTTTTGGTTGAGTTTGTTGGGTTTTCTAAATATAGTATCATGTCATCTGCAAATAGTGAAAGTTTGAGTTCTTCTTTTTCTATTTGTACTTCTTTGATTTCCTTTTCTTGCCTTATTGCTCTGGCTAGAGTCTCTAGTACTATATTGAAGAGAAGTGGTGATAATGGACATCCTTGTCTTGTTCCGGTTTTTAGGGGGAATTCTTAAAGTTTTACCCCATTTAATATGATACTGGCTTATTATTATGGTGGGCTTATTGTTGATTGCCTTTATGATGTTGAGATATGTTCCTTCTATTCCGATTCTCTGCAGTGTTTTTCTTTTATCATAAATGGGTGTTGGGTTTTATCAAATGCTTTTTCAGCATCTATTGAAATGATCATGTGATTTTTGTCTTTTATTCTGTTTATATGATGAATTACATGGATTGATTTTCGTATGTTGAACCAGCCTTGCATCCCTGGGATGAATCCTACCTGGTCATGGCGTATGATTTTTTTTTTTTAATGTGGTTTTGAATGCATTTTGCTAGTATTTTGTTTAATAGTTTTGTATCCAAGTTCATCAGAGATATAGGCCTGTAGTTTTCCTTCCTTGAACTGTCTTTATTTGGTTTGGGTATTAGTGTGATGTTGGCTTCATAGAATGTATTTGGGATAGTCCCAGTTTTTTCTATTTTGTGAAATAGTTTGAGGAGTATTGAGGTTATCTTTTCTATAAAGGTTTTATAGAATTCACTTGGAAAACCATCTGGTCCTGGGCTTTTCTTTGATGGTAAGCTCTTTATTGCTGTTTCAATCTCTTTGGTTGTTATTGGTTGGTTTAAGTGTTCTATATCTTCTTGACTCAGTTTAGGAAGGTTGTATTTATCTAGAAAGTTGTCAATTTCCTCCAGATTTTCCATTTTGTTGGAGTATAGTTTTTCAAAGTAGTTTCTGATAATCCTCTGGATTTCTACACTGTCAGTAGTAATGTCTTCTTTTTCATCTCTTATATTCATAATTTGGTTTGATTCTCTCCTTTTTTTTTAAGGTAGATTGGCTAGTGGTTTATCTATCTTGTTAATTTTTTCAAGAAACCAGCTTTTGGTTTTGTTGATTTTCTATATATTTTTTTATTCTCTACTTCGTTAATTTCTGCTCTGATTTTAATAATTTCCTGTCTTATACTGGCTTTGGGGTTATATTGTTCCTGTTTTTCAAGGGCTTTAGGTGTGTTGTTAGGTTATTTATTTGAAGATTTGCTGTTTTCCTTATGTGAGCAATCAGTGCTATAAATTTTCCTCTTAATACTGCCTTCAAAGTGTCCCAGAGGTTTTGATATGTTGTATCTTTATTTTCATTTGTTTCTAGAAATTTCCTGATTTCACCTCTTACATCTTCTATGACCCATTCTTCATTCAGAAGTGTGGTGTTCAGTCTCCACATGTTTATGTTGTTTCTCTCAGTCTTCTTATAGTTGATTTCTAGTTTCATTCCATTATGGTCTGAAATTACACAGGAAAGTATGTAACATTTTTTAAATTTGCTAGTACTCATTTTGTGTCTCAGGATGTGATCTATTTTGGAGAAGGTTCCATGAGCAGCTGAGAAAAATGTAAACTTCGCTGTAGTTGGGTGAAATATTCTATATGGGTCCAATAGGTCCATTTGATTAATGGTGTTCTCTAGTTCTGAGGCAAATTTACTGACCTTTTGTCTGGAAGATCTGTCTAATGTTGTGAGAGGTGTGTTGAAGTTTTCCAGTATTGTACTGGGATTTATGTATGACTTCATGTCACAAAGAGTTTGTTTATGAAGGTAGCCGCACCTATGTTTGTGACATAGATGTTGATTATTGTTATTTCCTCTTGCTGGATTATTCCTTTTACCAGTAAAATATGACCTTCTTTGTCCCTTCTAATAATTTTGGGTTTGAAGTCTAACTTGTCTGATATCATAGTTGCTAGTCCTGCTTGCCTTTGAGTTCCATTAACATGAATTACCTTGCTCTAGCACTTTACCTTGAATTTACTATCTTTACTTGTAATGTGTGTTTCTGGTAAGCAGCAGATGGATGGATTCTGGTTTTTAATCCATTTTTCCACTTTATGTCTTTTTTTATGTCTTTTGAGGCCATTTACATTCAGTTTGATTATTGAGAGATAATTTTTAATTCCTAACCTGTTAAGATTTTATTTCTGTTTGAAATGTTGTTTATTCTTTTTACTTAGTTATCTGCTGGATGAAAAATCTTGTTTCTCTTGTTCTGGTGTGTATTACCTATTTCTTCTTTGTAGTTGATCTCTGAGTATTTTCTAATGCTGGTTTTGAAGACTTAAATTCCTTCAGTTTCTGTTTGTCATGGAAGCTTCTTATTTCCCCATCTAATTTGATAGATAGTTTTGCTGGGTATGAAATTTTTGGCTAGAAGTCGTTTTCTTTCAGCATTTGGAATATGTTACTCCAAGCCCTTATTGCTTTGATGACTTGGTTTGGGGAGTCTGGAGTGGTTCTAATTCATTTGCCTCTGAATGTCACGTGGCCTTTTGTTTTTGTTGTCTTTAAGATTCTCTGCTTAGCTTCTACATTGGTCATTTTGACAATTATATGGCGTGGTGAACCTTTTCTCTGATCTTGTCTAAAGGGAGTTCTATAAGTTTCCTGGACCTGTGTATTGACCTCTTGCTCTGTGTTTGGAAAATATTCTGCTATTACTTCTTTGAAGAGATTATTGATCCCTTTGGGTTCACCTTCTTTTCCCTCCTCTATTCCAATCATTCTTAGGTTAGCTGTCTTAAAATGGGCCCATATTTCTTCAATGTCATATTCCTGCTGTCGGATTTTTTTTTTCTAAGTTATAAATTATGCGTTTGTTTTTGGAGTGATCATCTTCTAGGAGTGAGATTCTATTCTCCATGTGGTCTAATTGATTGTTTATAGTTTGAATTGATGTTTTTCCTTAATGATTGCATCCTTTTTTTCTTTTAGACTCTCTAAATTCTTTTTGAAAGTCCTGTATTATTTCTACAGTTATATTCTTGATTTGGTCTTCTGGAGATCTCTGAATTTCTGTGTTCTCAGGTTCTGATATTGTGGGCTTGTGGGCTTTCATTGCTCCATTAGTGTTCCTCTTTCCCATGATTTCAGAAGTTTGTGCCTTCTCTGGGTTCTTCACCAGGTAACCACCAGTTCACTTAGGGTGTTCTGGATCTTGAGTTTGTGGTAATCTGAGCCACCACTACTCCTTTACTGTGTTGTATCGCAATGTCTCAGACCCAGGGAGTTAATCCAGGCTGTGTTAAGACCATAGGGGTGCTGGGTTGGGTGTTTTCCCACAGGAAGCTGTGACTAGTTTGTGGTATTTCTGCCACTTCTACTCCTTCACTGGGTTGGACTGCAAAGTCTTAGACCCAGGGAGATTATCAAATCTGAGCAAGTCCCTGGGGATACAGTGCTGAGATTCTCCTGTAGGGGCCTCAATTTCACTCACGGTTGTTGTGTGTGCTGATATGTAACTGTTGTGGGCATCATGAACTTTCCACTGCTTCTGGCAATATGGTGCCGCTGCTACTCCCTTGGCTGTGAGGCTGGCTGGCGTATTTCTTCTTTGGCTTTGAGCTCTGTTCTGAGTCCCTGGAGAGCATGATGAGCCTGGCCACTGGGAGCTTTAGATGTTCTTTGTGCTGAAAGAACCGCTGAACTACACCCAAATGATCCACATCTGCTCGCCTCAGCTCCTAGTTTACCTTTTCTCTCTGGAGCCTGGCGCTGGCGTGGCTCTCTTGCCTCAATGTGTGCTGGTTTCTTCTCTGGTCTCTGGTTGTTCTTCTACTCTTCTTTTTCTCTGTCCCTTGTAGTTACAGTTTCTATTTCTCTGCTACAGTTTCTATTTCTCTGCTGATAGTTATTTCTGGCTATTAAAAGCACTGATTTTGGGGCAGTAGAGATCGAGTGTTAGCGGGACTCACAAACACCGCTTTGCTCTGTCGCCATCTTCCCGGAAGTCCCCGTGATTTTTCCTTTCCCAGCATCCTTGAGCATGCAGCTCCTTTCCCCAGGGGAAAATAGTTTGAGAAACGCTTCTCCAGTCTTGTTAGAAACACAGACCACTGAGATGCCTTCCTGTCTTGCTCTTGTCCTGTTCATGATCACTTTTCTTCCTTGGTCTCAGAGGCCTGTGCTCTCCTGTGCCTCAGCCGCTGCCTGGTTCTGACTTGTAAATTTTTGCAAAGCTTCTGTGTCCCTGCCCCCAGCCCCTCTGTAGACACTCGACCCGTGCAGAGCTGTGCCTCGGCCCTTCTGCTCTCATATTTCTTTTCCTCCTCACGTGGCTCTAGGCATGATGTTCTGGTGTTCTTTCTTCTTAGACTGTTCCTCTTGGCCATCAGGGTGGCGTCTGTCACTCTGGGTGGTTCCAAAGCGGCTGTATTGCTTTCCCCACTCACAGGTCCTGTGCTTTCCCTGGCATGTTCCTCTCCCTTCCTGGGAGCCTCAGTGTACCCACCGGGCCTGGTCCCTGCTGCACCTTGCTGCCTGTCCCATCTGTGCACTCTGGAAGTGGAGTGAGGGGTTCGTGTCTCCTTTCAGAGCTCTCTTCAAGTGCTCCAAGTGCAGATAAAGCTCCTCCTGCCCAGATCCACGGCACACACTGGAAGAGGAATATGTGAGAGTGAGAAGCCACTTCCATGTCCAGGAAGGCCACGTTCATTAGCAGGCACGACTCAAGAGACTACCAGTGGGTGATAGCATCTGAAAGTTAGGGTGACTGAGGGCCACATGGAGAAATCTGCGACAGGCTTTTATGAAGTCTTGGTTTTGGGAAATGTTCAGATTCTGGGAAACAGGAGGAAGATTGCTGGGTGGAGTTTGAGAGCCTGAGAAGTCTGTGCAGCACGCAGCAGGCCATGCTTAGTGGTAGCTGACTGGCGCTGGCCCCTTCTCTGCCCATACGTGGGTAGCTGGGTGGAGAGTATTGTCCCTGGGAGCCTTCCCAGGCCAGGCAGGACTGCCCTCTCAGCAGAGGCAGCACAGAGAGCCTGGGGCCTGCAGGAGGTGGCTGATTCTGGAGCAGATAGTGGGTCTGGATGGCTAGGAATACTGATAGAAATGAAGTTCAAGAACACTTGAAATAGAAGTCACATTACAAAGAGAATTCTGAGACATGTCCTGAAATTGAACATGGCCACGTGTCCACAGTCACGGTCATCCTGGGAGCATGGGAAAGGCCCTAAAGACTTCCCCACAGCTCCGGATGGGGCAGGAGGGTACTCTGCCCTGGGTGGCATGGAGCACATGGTGGCAGGACTATGCTCGGGGAGATAGTGCACCTGTGTGAGGACAGATGCACCCTGGCCACAGAGGCCGAGCTTGCTCCCATCCAGGCCTACCCTTGCTCGGGCCAGAGCTCTGCGTCTACAGAATTGATTTTCTGCTGTTGAAAAGATGAGGCTAAAGGTGTCCCCTTTGCCTTTTACAAGGACCTGAAACTCCATGTTCTTAGATGGCAGGAGTGGAGCACATGGTCCCAGAACCCTGAACCCTGCCTGGAGCTGCCAAACGCCTGTGGTCCCAGAACTCTGAGCCCTGCCTGGGGCCACTGGGCACCTGTGGCCTCAGGATGCTGGCCAGCCACCTCCATTGTTTTCCTATGAGTACAGTGGTAAGACTTTGCAGAAGGCTGCCCCAGGCTTTCCCATTTGCACCCCTCTGTGTTCAACAGGAAGGAAGACAAAGACCGAGGAACAGCGCTGAGAATTGTCTGTGCCTCTTAACCTTGCCACAACAATCAATTCAGTGAGCACACACTTGTGATTGCCTCCATCACATACAGTCTGTGCACTTAAGTCTTCCTACACTGCAAATACATTTAATTAGATTTAATTCAACAGATGGAGTGACCATGCGCCCTTGTCTACAGCAGAAAAACAAGAAAAATGTCTGCACAAGGGGAGGGTGTGGGCCAGGCTACAGGTGGCCGTGGAGCTGGTGTTCCCTCCCTGCTACCTGTGGCTGCTGTGGCAGCCTGGTGTTCTGTGTTGGTGTTCTGTTATGGCAGCCTGGTGTTCTGTAGTGGTGTTCTGTGATGGTGCGCTGTAGTGGGGTTCTGTTGTGGCAGCCCTGGTGACTGTGACAGATGAATGTCTCTGAGAGTTTTCTTTGCTTTGAAGAGCACTTCATAGATGGCCCTTCAGCCTGAGGAAATGTATGAGCTTTATAAAAGGTTTGGACAGAAAGGTTGTCCCCAGCCTCAACAGGGACAGATTATAAACTGCTTTTCTTCCCATTCACGCTGACAGAACTGAGCCCAGGTCGGGCGTGTAGGGAGGCAGGTGCAGGGGAGCTTGGCTGTCATGAGCAAGCTTGCCATTTAACACAGGCCGAAGACATCTGTGTCTTCCCACAATGTCAGGATTTATTGAGTAACAATAAATTCACCAGCTACCTCACCTCCATCAGTTGCAATTCACCGTTGTTGCTGGGGTCACCTGGTACTCATAGGCTAGGCAATCACAGGTCCTTTTACACCAATCTTAATTACTCAGATCTGTAACATTCAGATCATGCATTACATGCCCCAAAGTGAGAGGCGTAGGTCACAGAGAGGCCAAAAAAGGGCCAAAGCGGCTGTGCAGAGAGCACAGGCAGAGAGCAGCGACGGACGCACTGTCACTGCAGGGGTCAGACATGACTGAGAACTAGCACAGAGCTTGTTCAGGGGAGCTACCCATGTGCAGACAGCTCTAGGCCGGGGTCAGGATGGCAGGCAATTTTGAAGTAAGTGGGCAATGTCAACGGGGAGATCAAGCTGAGCTAAAGCCAGGGGATAGAGCAAGGACTGTCCCTGTCCACTCATAGGGCACTCATCAGATGATCTCCCGACAGGTGAGTGTGCTGCCATGACCAGCCCTAGGGGGCTTCTCTTTCTCTGGGTCTCAGGGGAGGGGCTGCATCTTTTGGTGGTCTGGCGTTCAGCAGGCTCACACACCCGACATGGATGTGATACGCCTGTCACCCACGTGCTCTGCTTTCATTTGATAAGATCACATGTGGTCGTTCTTGATGCGCTCGATGAGTCTTCTTTTGTGTCTACGTTGTGCTGTGCAGGATGTGTACTTGTAACGTGGTGGCACTGGAACTCAAAATTGAGAAACCCACGGCAAAGGACGGCCTTATGAACCAGAGGAACTCAGGATCAGGCACAACCTGAAGACTGCTGCTCTGGACTCCATGGGGACACTTAGGGGCATGCTTGGTCTCCACACGGGCCCACTGCGGAAGTCATTCTGAGCTTCTGTTTGTCTTGGCATCTCTCAAGTAGGGGGCTCTCTCCAAATGAGCCTCTGCTTCTCTGCCATGAGGCATGGAGCATCTTCCAAAGCCTTTTGTGAGTGGACGGCCTTGCTGGCTGCTGGGGTCTGCTGTACAGCAGGAGTTTTAATAGGAAGGCCTGCATTTGTGCGAGATATTTTCTCTTTAAAAGTTTTTCTGAGAAGTACAGGCACCTGCTCAGTGTCCTGCGTGGTGGGGATGGGGCAGGTGAGGCCTCTGTTCCCACCTGCAGGAGGCGGGCTTGGCGCTTGCCTAGTGTAGCCGGAGCTGCAGTCCTGCGGTTTGCCCGCAGACCTACATCCAAAGCCCATGTTGTGTACTATCTCTGCTTCTTTGGTCACATGCAGGTTTGTGGTGCCTTGTGCAGGTGAGGGGCTGTTAGGGCCATGGCCCAGGATGTAGATTCCCGGCTACCTGCTCTCTCCTGGTTTTTGAGTGTGTGTGTACTCCTGAGCCAGAGCTTCCAGAGACCTTTGGGGTCCACATTTCTGACCTCGTTAGTAATTCCTCTGTCCACTCTTCTGTCACAAAGTGTGTTGAGATTGCTTCTGTGTGTCCAGCAGTTCCTCTGTTGTGTGAGTCTTCACGGCAGGACTAGGCTTGGCCATGTGAATGCCTGCTGGGCAGCTTGGGGACAGACACTCTGCTTCCTGGAGGCCTGGCCAGCACCTGAGCTTCCTGGGAGCTTGTGAGAGACACAGCTTCTCTGGTCCCACCCTGCCCTCCTGAACAGGCCCCTCGGGGCTGTAGGTGGCCCGTGTGTTCTCAGCCCAGCAGCTCTGGCATGAGCCCAGTGAGAGGTTCTCTGTGGACAATGCACAGCCACCAGCTTTGAGGCTTGAGGCTGCCTCGTTCTTACAGGTCCCTCCTTTACAGTGCCAAGTTCTGAGCTGGTTCCAGACCCTGGGCCCTGCTCATGCACGGTCTTGTGAGGCAGCAACGCCCCTGATGGCTCACGGTGCCATCTCCAGCGCCGGCTTCCCCATCTCGTCTACTCTTGCACCCTACTCCATCCCCATGCTGCTGGGGAGGAGCGTTTAACCCTAGAGACAGGCAGGGAGGCACAGCCGGGGAGCTGGATGTCCACACAGGCAGCCATCCCCAGCATCCACAACCACTGCCCCACCATGCTGCCACTGATGGTCTCGGTGAGCATCTGGCTCTGTACAGCTGGCGAGGCATGAATCATGGCCTGCAGGGGGCTCATGGGAATGTGTAGGGGGCTCTGGACTGGCAGTCGGGAGAGCAGGTTCTGGTGCACCTTCCCCTGGCTGTGAATGATGCAGGGTGTCCTCCCTCAGCCAGTGCCCACAGCACTCGAGAGGGCAGAGACAGGGGCATTCCTGCGCAGACCTGGAAACCGGCCACTCTGGTGCGAGGGGGAAATGCTGCTAAGTCTGGCTTGTTAGAAGCATGTGGTGTGGAGCTTTCTCGATGCAAACCCGAGGCAGGTTCTTCAAAGTTAATTAGTTGAGAAGGATTAACTGAACCTTTGTTCATGTTCTTGACACTCTAAAGAATGTGCCTGTGTCTCAGGGGCCCAGTGCTCTGAGAAGCATATTAAACTGTGCAATGTAATTTCATGCATTAAAATAACATCCCACGCATTTGTTGCATGAGTTGTGGAAGGAAGACCATCAGGGGCATCCAGGCAGAGTGGCAAGCTGAGCTCCCAGTGAAACCGGCTAAGACGTGTTTCAGGGCATCTTCCCAGAGATTCAGAGATGGGGAGGGAGAGAGCAACACTTCTGAGGAGCTTTATCTGGAAATAATTTCAGTGCAATAAAAGTTGCAAATTACAAAGCCGGGACAAGATTGCCTGCTGTGTAGACTGCAGGAGACCCTCCCCTTCCAGGGTGTCCCTGACTAAGGCTCCCAAGGCCACCTCCTCTGGTCTGATGTTACTTTGGGGCGGTCTCTCTGGTGCATAGTTACCACTCTTCCCTCTCTCAAGGCCAGCAGATGGCCTTGGAGGAGCTTTCAAGCCTCGCAGACACTTAACTCTTCACCAGTATCCCCCAGATCAGGCACATTAGTGCTCTGCTGACCGTGTTCACAGGGCTGGATGTAAAGTGATAACATTTAGGGCTCCATCTCAACCATGCGAACAGCCAAGAGCACCCACTCCTACTTCTATGAACCGGCAATAAACCTATGAACAGGCAACAAAGTCACTGCAAACAGAGAAGCCCCCGGGAACAAAGGGAACCAATTTTCCTATCCTCAGAGAGGGAAGAGCTGGTATTCCATCTAGCAATCCAGAATAGGTGCAGAATAAAGGGAGCATCTGTGAAAAGAACAATTCACAGCAGAAGCTAGATCACTCTCCAGGGGGCTGGACTCTAAAGTTGAGAAAATTTCCAGAAAGTAGAACAAAAACACCAAGGAATAGCAAAAAATGAGAACTTTAAGTAATTGAGTTCAGTAGTCCTGACGTCTAGATAGCAGAAGTTCCAGGGAAGGAGCCGACAGGCTGAATATCTAAAAATTAGGTTCCGTAGTCCCAGCGTCTGAATAGCAGAAATTCCAGGAAATAACAGACAAAAAATATTCTGAGTTTCTAAAAATTGAAGAAAAGATTCCTTATTATCAAAATTAGATCTTTACAATGTTTAACAATTAATTAGGTCCAAAAGACTTCAGTTGAAGTACAGTAATCCCTCCCTTCCCCCTGTGTTTGTATGATTTGAATTTCTTACAAAGAGAATGAACACATGAGTTTGTTATTAATAAAAAGCAAAGTGTTTCTCTTCTAAGGAGCACAGTATGTGTGGAGGTGCTAACTGTGGTAGGAGGCAGACCCAACCACCTGAGGGCAGAGGGCGTGGGTGCTCAGGAGCCTGGTGGATTGCCCTTGCAGTGTGCAGGGAGGGTGTGGAAGGACCAGTGGGCCCGGGAGGTGAGCACAGAGGTGACCCTGAGTAGACCTTCCGGGAATGAGTTTGGACTGGGATTTGGAGTGTCTGATAAATGGAGGGACCTGCAGCCGGAACAGCCCTTCATGAGGACGGAGCATCTCCAGGTGGTAACACCTGTTCACTCCGAAGCGCTTGACACCTGCTGACGTTTCCAGACAGTGCACACACCTGTCACTGAATGCCCCAGCAGCTGGGACATTGGGCTGTCCCCATTTTATAGGTGCAAACCCCAAGTGGGTGCGCTGGCTGGTGAGCCATCAGGAGGTTGCAGAGGTCGTGGGTGAAGGGGGTAGGGCACCGTAGACAGGAAGACCTCTGGTGACCAGGCAGGACCCCGATTGTCCCCAGTAGCATCTTCTTTTCGCATCCCTGGTATACCTGGTATATTCCCCCAACATTCACAAGACCTGTATTTGGTTGTGAAGATGCTCCAGTAGTGGTGGGGTCTGTCTAGAGGCAAAATGTAGGCAGCTCAGAGGGACAGCACAGGGTGCCGTGCAGGCTGCGGTGAAGGGGGGGAGTCGCAGACTAGGAGGTTGCTGCCCTTGAACCCTTAGAGAGTGGGCGGGGGTGCCAGGTGTGGTGGGGCACACTTGTAATCCCAGCATTCCGGAGGCTGAGACCGGAGGATCACGGTTCGTGGACAGCCTCAGCAACTTAGTGAGACCCTCTGCAACTCAGTGAAACCTGGTTTCAAAATAAAGAATAAAAAAAAAATAGAGCAGGGGGTGCATTTTGGAGGTCAAAGGCCCCTGGGTTCCATCCCCAAACCCGCAAAAAAAAAAAAAAAAAAAAAAAAAGAGAGTGGGCAGGGGCACAGCCCCGCGGGCTGGGGATCTAAGGTAGGACCCTGGGCAATGTCTGCCAGGTGTGTCAGGGACAGGAACACAGAGGGAACTGGGAAGCTGACATGAGAGCTGAGAGCAGAGAGGACAGAGCTGCCAGGGCCAGAGGCTGCCGAGCAGGGGGTGCGACTGCATCCTGGGTGCTCCAGGCAACAGGCAGGGCCTAGGGTGTTCCCTGGTGCCTGATTGTACTTGTTCATCTTGGTAATGTCAGGACAATTTTATCCTTGATTTCTGGAGATAGTCACAGGCTGGCTGGGGCCAAACAAATTATTTTAAAGGATGTTTCCTGTCTCGGTGTAGCCTGTTTGGTGGTGGTAAGTGGAGCTGGCCATTGTGGTTGGTCGACAGAGCCAGGACAAGTATCAGAGTAGCTGGAGAGCCTTGGGCGAGCTGGCCTAGCATGTGCAGGTGGCACAGCTGCAAGCGCGCAGTAGGTCTGCATCCTGTGGCTGTGCCGTGCAGCCACTTTGGCACCGCGCTGATGTAATGCTGCGGCTGCTGCCTCCCGTGCTAACCGTGCGGAGGCGTTGGCCCTTCAGTGCTTCTGCTAACGCCAGCTCCCTAAGACAGTCTCCTCCCTTTTCACAGACAGGCAACCAAGGCCAGAGGGCACAGTGACCTGCTGATAAGAGGCAGTTAGGGACGGCACCAGTGTTCCTGACCTGAACTTTCTAGTGCTAAGTTCTACCTTGTTACAGGTTGACTTGTGTCCCCCAAGGAAGAGGTGTTGGGGTGTCACTCCTAAAACCTCACAACGTACCCTGACATGGAAGTTTGGTCCTGGCAGATTGAAGCGAGCTCTGGTACAGTCACCAGAGGCTTCAATCTTGTAGGACTGGTGTCTGTATAAGAGGCGTGGACCCAGGTACACGTGAAGGGAGACCCCATGGAGACACAGAGGATGCTGTGCAGAGACTACGCAGTCACGTGAGTGGCCACAAGCCGGGGAACGCCCAGAGCCACGGGGCTGGAGAGGTGGCGGGCAGGAGCGGCCCTCCCCTAGGGCCTGCAGTGGGCCAGGGTGGTCCTGTGCACACCTTGCTTTTGGACTTCCGGCCTCCGCGCTGTGAGACAGGAACTTTCTGTGGCTCTGAGATGCCTCATCACAGTTACGGTGGCTTGTCACGACAGTCGCAGGGGACTGACGCTCCATGGTGGAGACCCAGCTCACGTGGAGTGGATGTCACACAGGGAGCTGCCCAAGGTCTGCACCAGTGCCTTGGTTTCCAGAGGAGAGGAGAGAGGGGACCCCGAGGCCAGAGGGACACGACTGTCTCTGAAGAATCATTGTGAGATCGGAGGAGGGCGGGCAGTCTTGGGTCTGTGGACAGGCCATAGGGCACAAGATCCTGCCTGGGCACTGAGAGCCGAGTCCACCCCCAGGTCTTGGTTCCTCCCTGGAAAGTGACTCAGTGTCCATTGTCCACCTGTTCAACACAACATCCCCAGCTTCCATGGCTCATTGGCCCTTGAAATGTGACCAGTGACACTGGGAGACTGGAGTTTTCTTTTTTATTTTGGTACCGGGGATGGAACCCAGGGGCATTTTACCTCTGAGCTACACCCCCAGCCCTAGTTTTTAGTCTTTTTTATTTTTGAAACAGGATCTCACTAAGTTGCAAAGGGCCTTGCTAAGTAGCTGAGGCTGCCCGTGAACTGTGATCCTCCGGTCTCCGCCTCCCCAATGCTGGGATTACAAGTGTGTGTCAGTATGCCCAGCCGGCAGGCTGGATTTTAAACGTTAATCAGTTTCATTAGTGTAAATGTGTACAGCAGCTCAGGGCAGGCAGCTGCTCTATTGCAGGAGTGGGAGTCTGTCTGTGGGACTGTGTTTTAGCCTGCTCATCCTGCTTTTGATCAGGGAATGTGGGCTGAGCTTAGTGTGGCCACAGAGGGGATTACAGTCTAAGGCTGAGGGAGATGTTGAAGTACATGTTTTTGGAGCAAATAGTCTCTGGGAAGGATGTAGGCTCGAGATGGAGATGGCAGTCGGAGAGGTCCGTGGGGCATGCACCGTGTGTATGCTGAGTCCTTGGCCACACTTCTGGGTATATATATTTCCCCTAACCCAGTCTTGTGGTGAGCAGAACAGGGTCTGCAGTTATTCCCAGAAGTTAAATGTGCTCATTGAATAGGCAGGTTGGTGGAACTGAACTTGACAAGTGCTTTTGTGCTGGACTTCATTCTCCTCTGCTGCTCTCTGTAAACCCCACAGAGGGAGATGATCCCATGACTGCCTGCCCTGCTGCTCCTGCTGGCCAGCACTGGCCACAGGGAGGGTGTGTGCTTCCAACCCAGAGGCTGCGGCTCCTTCCAAGATTTAACATGGGCCACATCCCCAGGACTGTGCCAGAGTTGTCAAGCTTAGACACGATGCTGTTTTTTATTTTTTATTTTTATTTATTTATTTTTTGTGGTACTGGGGATAGAACCCGGGGACATTCTACCTCCAAGCTACATCCCCAGCCCTATTTTTTTTTTATTTTTTATTTTGAAACAGGGTCTCACTGAGTTGCAGAGGGCCTCACTAAGTACCTGAGGCTGTCCGCGAACCTCGATCCTCCTGTCTCAGCCTCCCAAATGCTGGGATTAAAAGCGTGCATCACCATGCCCAGCTACAATGCTGTTTTTGAACACAAATTGTCTGCCTTTAGGAGTGCCAGGGTGAATTCTACTGTGGACTAAGATTTCTTTTGGAACCCTGTGTTCACCTTTCTGGAGTTGAATGAGGAGTTATTTGGGTGTTCAAAGGACTGGTGACCATGTTGCTTTTCTGGGCCTATTTAAAAAATGAGTGATGTGTGCATGTATGCCTCTACCATCTTGTACCCACTAAGATGTATGATTATAATGCACCAATGATTTTTTTAAAAAGCATTTGTAAGAATCTTCCCCGTTTGATCGTGGCTAAGGATTAGAGCTGAGAATGTTGAAAAGGACCCAGCATTCCTTCATGGCCATGTTTTGAGGTTGCCTGTCATGCCCTAGACATTCACCCAGCAGCAGTGTCCTTTGTTACTTTGCTGGGGTGGGACTGTGGGGTGGGGGCTACATTAGTGACTTTTTTATCTGCAGGTCAGTGTTTTCCTCCTGGAGGTTAGTTGGAGGGAAAACTGAGGAAGGTCCTCGGGGCAAATAGTGGAACTGTGAGCTTGGGAGAGCCTTCGCGTAGAATTGTGTGTCTTCATTTTGCAAGTGGGTCAGATGGAATGCAGAATTTCTCAGTCTTTCTGAACATTTCATGCCCTTGAGGGTGTCTGGCTTCTGGGCCTGGGGGGAAAGTTGTAGAATGTGGAGGGCAGAATCACGTGGGCCCCCAAGGTGGGGCCCAGACTTCAGCTGTGTGTGGCGTTATTACATTCTTGGCTGTTGAGGCAGTGGCCTGGTGGGGGAGAAAGAGCATGAAAGGACCCTGTGGCTTAGTCCAGGCCCGTGAGGACCATCAGCGCCACTCACAGGAGCGGAGGCTGGAGTTGGTGCCTCTGTCTCCAAGCTTAACCAGCCAGCTCCTTACGAGGGCTCATCCTGCGTTCTGGCCAAGCAGGCAGTTGGTTGCCAGTGAGTAAGCATGTTTCTGAACTTGTATTTCCAGGGGTTTTACACAGCTTTTAGTAGCAACTAACCTAATTATTGCTTTATTTTTACTGTAGATTTAGTCAGAGTTGAAAATTGGTCATGGAGTCTTGGGATAGGTCATTTATTAGAAGGAAATTATCCTTTTAGCGTCATGGGATAGCTTGGGGCAAGTGGAGGGGAAATGGGTGGTCATTTTAGAGAAAAACCAGTGTTTTCCTTAAAGTATCTGAGCCGGTCAAGGACAGATGTCAGGGTTGATGTTTTTCTGTGAGCCCTCTGCTTCTCCTCCTGGAGAGCAAGCTCCTAGACTGAGCTGGTTTACTGGCAGAGCTGGGGACAGCTTCCTGGTGGGGCTCAGGGTTGGGTATGGGCTCATCTCCTGGGGCACTCAAGATGGAATTCAGCTTTTCCCTAATTGAGTTCAGAAAGCATAATCATAAATTTCTCACCAAGATCTCTTTAGCTGCAAATGTTTGCAGCCTGTGCTTTACACCGCAGGGTTTTCTTGAGAAAACCGTCTTCTATTCTTTTCACCTTTCTTTCTCTTATCAAATAAGATACTTCCTTCACCTTTTCTTGCCAAACTGTGAGTATCCACACGGCCCTTCTCACACATTTTTCTGTGACTCATCCCTGATGAAAGTGCTTCAGCTTGGATCCTAGGAGAAGACCCGACATAATGTCCCAGTGAGGCTCCACTTTCAGGCTCTAATTGCGTCTAATATTTTAAAAGCCATCATGAAAATTGGCAGGCCCATTTACCTGATGGCAGCATCCCCTGGAGTGCTCTCTCCAGATCTCGCAGGACACATTAGGGTGTGCATTACCCCAACAGTGCCCACCCCAGAGCAGCACGGAGAGCAGCTCACTTACCTGATTAACCTTTTGATGAAAAATGTCTGTCATCAACATTTTCTGCACTGTTTAATTTGTTAGACCGTCTTGGGCGTGTTGACCTTGGGCAACACTGAACAATCTTATTAGAAAATGCTCGCAACAGTTAATGAGATGCCTCCCTCTGCCTGAATAATAACCACGCGCATTTTATTTATTTGTTTTGTAACAGGTTCTGCCCGGCATTCTGCAGAAGCACTGCTGCGTCTTACCAGACAGGAACACAGGTACACCCACCTCTTTCGTCTGACCTGCGGCTGCACGTTGCATGTTGGTGGCGACATTGAGAAAAGGGATGCCTAGTTTAGCTACCCCATTGTTTTTCAGTGCAGTATTGTATGTTAACTGAAAGAAGCAAAATCAAATCAAATCAAACCCAGACCATTTGGTTCTATAGCAAGTTGCAAATGGAGCTCAAAGGTCTGTCTTTACTGACACAGGAGGTGGGAGTAGAGGATTGCTATCTTGGACTTTTGATAGAAGCTGGCTGTTTTATAAACTTGAATGTATAAGTTTCAAAGTCATTTCACTTGCTTATTAGTTGTACTTACACACCAAGAAACAGCATGGTGGCCGCTCCCATGAGTAAAATTGGCCTCTGCTGGCAATCTTGGCCTCCTGGTGCTCAGGGTGGGTGTGGGCCAGGGACTCACTCCCAAGGGCCTTTGGAGTGCTCTCCCAGAGCCCAGGGAGCCGGTGGGAGCTTGCATCTCAAGACTGCAGGGCTCAGTGAGGTGCCCCGCATTGCTTGTATGGATAAACAATGGAGAAAAGGGCCCCAAATGCCCTTTAGAACTCTGTGGTTTGAGCCTTAAGAAGCCAGTGAGTCAGTGTGGGACTGAGGTTTAGTTACCGTCTGGTGCTCTAAGGTGAGTTATTAGCAAAGAAATTGCCATGTGAGGAAGGGATGGAATGCACAGGATCTATTAGACTTTATTTGTTGCTAAAATCTCTGTGTATTTTCTCTGGGTATGAAGCAGAGATTTATTACCATTTGCTTACTGGTGTTTAGATATAACAAAATTGACCATACTGGACTCTGGTAATAATTAGGATATTTACTTGGTTGGTCTTAACCTTACCTTACTGTGAACTGTGTCTTTCCCACTAGCCAGTTAGTATGGTACTGAGGGGGTTGAACTACACTATTGTTAGCCATTTCAACTTAGAAGTATTTGGGGAAAGAGGATTTTTTACTTTTACTTATGAAGATGGATACGTTATATTGTTGACTGTGTTTCATGGAATTGTTGTTTTTAGCTACTGAAGCATGTTGGTTATGACTTGTGCATATTACTGCTTATGGGAAAGTGTGTTTAGAACACAGCTAGATATCCTTCGAGCCTCTGTATATTCTCTGAAAGTCTTGATGAGTGGTGCTGACAGGTGAACACATTACCTGTGAAGGAGCAAAGATGGCTGCAGACCCATGTCCCCCACGGGCAAGGTTTCACGCGTGAGGAGCGTGTGTCCAGACCAGTCCAGATAGTCCAGCTAATCGTTCCTCTGATTCCAGAGCCTCCAGAGCTGTGATGAAGTATGTTAAAAGCTCAGCATTGTTCTGCGAAAACCTTTGTGGCTTTAAGTACTGAAGTGAGTTTTCTGTATTTTAAGACCACTTGTTACAGTCGGGCTTCAGGTTGGTATGGAAGACATTGCCAGTGTGAGATGTTTCATTCACTGTTACTAAGAACCCAGGCACTGAGCCCTGACTGTGGAGGACGCTGCCCAGGTGGGCTTCTGAAAACACTAATGCCCTTCAGAGCGTTTTACCTCAAGTCCACTCTGGAGGGCCTGAGGCTTCACTTGGGGCATGAAAGGGGGAAGGATCGCATCAAATTGGAAGGAGTCCTGAGATGAAATTGTGACTCTTCAAAGTATACATTTATTCAGAGTTTCAGTTTGTGTCATGTAAGTAAATCTAATGTAATTATTTAGAAACTTTTGGAGACTATGGTGAATGCTTTTACATTTCAGTGACACATGAAAGTCATTACAGACATGAGTATAATTTTCCTGCAGTGGTTTCTTAGAAGAGTTCTCACAGTTTTCAGTTAGAGATCACATTTGGGATGGGGACAGAGTTCAGTTTTGGGGGATGAAAGCTGTCTGCAGATGGATGGCTTGGTGTTTACACAACAGCAGAAATGTCCCTAATGCTGTTGACAGGAGACTTAAAAACTGCTAAAAGGGTAAATTTTATGTTATTTGCATTTTACTACGGTTGAAAAAGAATCAATTTCAGGATAATTCCTCACTTTCATTTTCTCGTTTGATTTTTATTTTTAGGAATGCTGTATATGCTATTAACTTTACATATGGGCTATGGTTTTGAATGAAAGTGTCTGCCTTCGAAGGATAAATGGATCATCATTTCATCTTGCTGTTTTGATTGCTCGAGATAATTTTGGTTAATGAGGTAGGGCAGGTAGAGTGAGTTTCACTGATTACTTCCGTACTACCTGGCTTAGGAACTTGTTCTCAGGAGAACTGAAGGGTGGGCAGAGAATGCACGTTTCCTTAATGAAGGGGAGACATGGCCACAGAGGTTACCTCTTCCACGAAATCATGGGCATGAATGCAGACAGCTTTTAAAAGCTCGCCTGAGAGCTGAGGTGCGGCTCAGTCGTAGCACCCTGGCCCCGCATGCGAGGGCCCTGGGTGTCAGTCAGTCTCTACTTCCAAGCAGTCTTTTCCTGTTCTGGTGACTTCTAATTGACTCTCATTATGCCATCCATTTGCAACCTGCCCGAAAAGCGCAGCCATCTAGCTGCATGGAAAATGGAGACTGGGAGCTGGGACCCATCCAGACAGTGGCTGCTGGTCTTCTGCTGGAGTTGGGGATCTTGGTAGCAGTCTCTGGTTTGAATCCAGAGCTGACTTTTACCATAGCTGTTGGTAGAATGGTGTTGTCGGCTCCTTCTCTCCCTCCCTCTTTTGGATAATTGAGTTATAGAGGGGCCACCAAGTGGAGGGGCCCTGGGAATAGCTGCCTGGGCGCCTTTTTCCTTGGAAGCTGCCCCTTTGCTTCTGGGATAGCTGTGGGTCGTTGGTGGGCTTCAGACAGCCTGTGTGTGCCTGGGGGCACAGGTCCCAAGCTTTGAGCACTGACTCCCTCCATGCTTCGGTTCATTGGGCTGGCTGTTCGCTGGACTGAAGCGAGCCTGTCTTTTATTTCGTAGGCAGCCCCCCTTCTAAGCCACAGAGATCTCTTGCAGTTGCTTTCTTGCTTTTCCCCTTAACTTGGTGGGGATAGGAACTTTGGTTTTTTGATATAAAATGTAAAAACATAAATAATTAACCTTCTACTCTTCCACATTTTATAAGATTTCATGAGATTCTTTTCATGTGTATGTGGTACTGGGGACTGAACCCAGGGGCAGTCCTCTTCTGAATTTGCCCTGTTTTATTTTTTATTTTGAAACAAGGCGTCACTATGTTGGCAAGGGCCTCACTAAGTTGCTCAGGCTGGCTGCGAACCTGCGATTCTCCTGTCTCAGCCTCCCAAGTACTGGGATTACAGGGATTTGCCACCACTCCTGAGATTCTTCATAAGATTGTATGTTACTTGCATATGTAGAGTGTTGGGTAAGTTGGGTATTGTCCGTGAGAGACAGTGCGGGTCATGAACATGCATGACCAGTGCACTGGCCCTAGACTTTGAGGTGCACTGGCCCTAGACTTTGAGGTGCACTGGCCCTAGACTTTAAGGTGCTGTGGCCTTCGACTTTGAGGGGCACTGATGTTCGGCTTTGAGGTGCACTGGGTTCTCAGCTGACAGGGCATGCACAGTGTCTATGAAACCCTTTATTTATAGAACCTGGATGAAAGCTCTTGGAGTTTCAATCTGTTTGTGGGTCTGGTTGTTGCTTATTTGCAAGCACAGGGTGGGCTCACCTGAGACAGGAGCACCACTGCCCCCAGGTGGGTCTCCCCCAGTGTGATGCTGGTCAACATTCAGCAACCAGCTTCCCAGGCTGGGCTGGGGAGCAAGGTGGGAGCCCTGATTTCCAATGTTTGCTGATTTCTGGGTTGGGAATTCTCCCACTGTGACCATTTTTAAGTTGCTCCTGGATAGAGTCTTGGGTGATGGCGCCCCGTGTCGGTCCTCCAGAGCTGGCAGAGGAGGTTCAATGGAAAAGGCTGAGTGAAGGAAGTTCAGTGGAGGAGGCTCGGTGGAGGAAGCTCAGTGGAGAAGGCTCAGTGGTGGAGGCTCAGGGGTGGAGGCTCAGTGGTGGAGGCCAACTCTTGCCCTCCTGTGTCTTTCCTGGGAAGGTGCTGAATACATGTGTTGATTGTTTTTGCCGTGCATTGGTTAAATGAAATCTTGGATTATACTTTAATATTTGTAAAAGGGTGCTTAATTTTACAGTATCTATGTAGGTTGGGAAAATATTTTTGTTGCTTACATGTGGGTGTAGAGGAGAGATGCACTGCTTTATGGGACTTGGGAGGCTTGCGGGGTGGTAGAACTAATTGTACATCGTTAAACTACTCAGCAAGTAGGAAGGCTGTTGAAGTAGGAATAGCTGCGGGGCAGTTTGCGTACTTAGTTCAAAGAGGCAGAGGGGACAGTGTGCTGATATAAGAGGAAGGACTGCATTTAGTAATTGTAAGTTCCTCGAAGCTCTCACAAGTGGAAGGTTTTCAAGAACTTTGATCTCAGGTGAACAGTAAAGGAAGAGGAGCAGGCGTTCGCTCCCTCTGCACAGGCTGCAGGGAAGTGAGGGTGGCGGGGATGCCTGGCGTGAGCATCCCTGCGGATAGGCAATGTGGCTTCGTGAGTTTGACGCCTAGCGTGTACTCGTAGTCTGTAGGCAGTGATGCTGCTTCCTGGTGTGAGCTTTGAGTTCTAACGCTAGCAGTGGATATCCCATGCTGTTTATGTGATGCCTCCTGTCTGCAGGGTGAATCCAGACCAGCTTCTGCTGGCCCCTCAGCTTTCTTAGGAGAGGGGAGACACTGCCCCCACTTTGTAGATGGGAGAATGGTCGTGGCTCTCCACTTACGGGGCCACTGGTCATTTCGCTGTGACTCAGGTCAGTCTGTGCTGCTGTGAACAACTGAGACAGTCCTTCCTTATCCCCATGTGACTTTACAGCCGAAGGTGGCGCAGTGCAAGATGCGGTGGGTGGGGACCCCGATGCTGGTGAGAGGAGGGGCAGCCAGCAGCCTCTGCTTCCAGCACCCTGGAGCAGTGAGCAAGGGGCTGTCCTCCAAGGGCTCATGATTGTGTGCAAAGCGTACACACCCAGGATGCTTCACTGTTTCCAAAATGTCAGGTGATGGCATTTCAACTTACTGGGTTAAAGGTCAGATTTTACTTCTTGAAAGATCAAATACTTAAGTAAATTTTTTTTTTTTGCCCAGAGACTGGAATTGTTTATAATACTCTTTCCAAAACAAATCAAGGTTGTGCAAATGGAATACCATATGATACGATATGATTCGTAAACTAAGAATAACAGAGGGACTCAGTGCTGACCTAAATGAAGAGGCTTGTCTGTACGCCGCAGTCTCCTGTTCTTTGTAACCCATCTCCTAATGACCCAGGGTCAATTCTCAGTGAGCAGAATACCTATTTTCTTGCGTTGTCTCTCTCCATTTGCCAACTGAAGATAGAAAAAAAAATCCTTCAGTACTTAAAAAGGCTTTATTTTTCTTAAACTGAAAATGACTTTATTAGAAAATTGGCCATGCTATGTAATTACTGCCAGAATGAAAGGTTATGGATCAGTAGTTTCAGGACCAAAATTGTTCTGCTTTCTGTGGCTTATTCTTAACCCGTAGGGCCTACTTCTAGCTCGGATGGCATCTTTGTGCTAAGTAGAAAAATGTGCAGCCCCACGGGAAGCCAGCCCAGAGTGACAGCGGGTGCAGCCCCATGAGGTGGGGGCAGTCCAGCCGGCAGCCCTGCCCTGCTGCAGGCTAGTGTGTTGGTAACTTGGTTTGTGGCTTGTGCCAGCTCGATGCGCAGACATGAAGCAGCCACTTGGCCCACACGAGGTGTTCTGTGCTGCAGCTACCGAGGGGCTTTGGGACCATACCCGGAGCATGGCCGAGCCTGTTCAGTGGGTGTCAGCAGGTCGGTGGGCCCACCCTGTGTGATACAGCTCCGGGACTGGGTCCAAACTCACTTCCCAAGGAGGGCCGTGGTTTTTCTGAGGGTTCATGCTTTGGAGAAGTTGGGGAGGTGGATCCTGAGCACATGTCCTTGTCTTTCTCTACCCCAGTGTGGCTGCATGCCAATCCCAGGACTTTGCCTTTTACTACCAGCCTGGAATATGCCTTGGGTCCTCGTGAGCACAGGACCTCCAACTTCATGTTACTCCGTGTTAGCTAAAGCTCTGGAGAGGGGAAGCACATACATAGGAGACGTACTGAAGGGAGGCCTGGCCTCTGATTACTCTGAGGCCTGGTGGGAGCCCTGGGCCGATGCCCTGCCCTTGAGTTTGTGTCCCACACACCCCGGGTGCAGGGAGTCCCCTAGAAACTCTGCTGGAGCAAGGGTGTTGCTGAGGACTGACCTCTGTGGCACATTGCACAGCCATCTGCCTCCCTGGAGGTCCAGAACCACGGGCGGACTGTGCATTTGGGCTGGCTGCTAGAGAGATACAGCCAACGGTGTGTCCATTTGTAAAATCTCTCTGCCCGTCACTCTCCCGCTCCTCCCACCCACCTGCCACCTATCTGTCCCATAGCTCGAGGTTTTGGTGCCGGCTCACAACCATTCTGCTTCACCCTATTTTCCCCACCCTCTTGCCCCAATTTTTGTACCAACCTATTTTGTAAATTACCTCAAATTCTTTCTAGCATGTAATGGTTTGAGTTTGGACTGTCCTCCAAATCATGTGTTGAAAACATGGTTCTCCGTGGAGCAAGGCTCAGAGGCAGGGTGCGTCTTAGGGGTCAGGCTTTGTGACTGTACACGCCCTGGCCACTGTCTGTCTTCTTCTGCCCCAGAGCTGTTAGGATATGCATGGAACTTCTGAAGCCATGAGCAAATCAGCCTTTCCTTCTCTGAGTTGTTCATGTTGGGTGTTTTGGTCACAGGGATGGAAAAGCTGACTAGTATGTAGCACAACACAAGATACATATTTATTCATACACACGTAAAAGTGATGACCAAAGTAAAAGTCAGTGCCGATTGTTAAGCCCTGTCTACACTTCCTCATCACCAAAGCTGAGGGGAGAGTCTTAAGTGACCCACCTGCCTCTTATTATCTAAAGCAAAACCCTAATCTTGTGGAATAAAGAGGTTAAATAAAAACCCGATGATGAGCATCTTGCTTCTTGTTTGGGCTTTGGTCTGAAAGCCAGGGGCTGAACTCTGGGAGAGCTGTGTTAAGGTCAGGTGGTAGGAGGCTGGTTCTGGGCACACCCTGCCCAGGGTCATCTGCAGCCAGAGGAGCTGGCCACCATCCCTGCTCTGGAACAGAAGGGGCCATGCTTCCTGGCTTGTCTGTCATGGCGAAGAGGTCAAAGATAGAGGAAGATGGGAGGTGTGCAAAGCCCATGGAGTCATGGCTTCTCTGAGACTTGAACTACTTTAAGTAAAAGAGTAACAGAATAAGCAGCATGACATTTTCAGAGGTGAAGAGCTAAAGATTGCACATTTATGTCTTTATATTTTTCACTACTGGTCATAGAACTCAGGGGCATTCTACCTCTGAACTACACCCCAAGCCATATATTTTATTCTTTATTTTGAAACAGGGTCTCACTGAGTTGCAAAGGGCCTCACTAAGTAGTTGCTGAGGCTGCCCGCGAACCACGATCCTCCTGTCTCAGCCTCCAGTGCTGGGATGACAAGTGTGTGCCACCACGCCCGGCTTTCGCATGGTCTTTAAATCGGCCATTTGGCCTGTTTTCCCCACTAAGCTTGCTTACTTGGGTTTGGACATGGGTGTTATTTCCAGAGATGCTGCTGAGGACAGGCAGAGGATGTGAGGCAGGAAGGTCTGGGGTGGGAAGTGGAGGGACAAGCTCAGGATGTTCCTGGCTCGAGGACACTGCATTGCTGACATGGCTTCAGCACCTGGTCTAACACATGGATGCCTTGTCAGATGGGTGTTCACTTTAATTCTGATACTTCAGCTGACAGGAGGCTGGTCAGACCCATCACCTTTAAACCTCTCTCCAAATGAGGAGGGATCCGTTTGCACCTGAGGGTGAGCTTTCTCATGTGGTATGTGGGGCTGAAGCCTGCAGTGCTCTGAGCTCTCGGTCCCTCAGAGCTGGCCTGGCCCTGCCTTGCTGGGATGTGTAGCTGTGTGGAAGTGGCACTGTCCTAACTCTGAGCAAGGCCACCAGATGTGGCCCTGTGAAGAAGCCTCAGCCAGCCATTGGGGGATGAAGGGTCGTGTGAAGAGAGGGACCGTCAGTGGCTGGATGTGAGAGTGGAGTCTCCAGTTGTGCCCAGCTGTGCCTCACGGGGACCCACGGCTCAGCCAAAGTGGCATTTGCTGATCCTAGCCATCTGATGACTGCAGAGACATGGAGATCCCTGGTGCTGCCCTGTACCTCTGAGTCTCAGGGTAGCTTGTTACGCATGGGTAGGTCAGGTTTCCAGGAAGGGCTAAGAGCTAGCCCTGTGATACAGGATGTGGCTACCCTGAACCAGCAGAGAGATGCTTGCTGTGCCCGCTATGTGCCTTAGATTTGTGCCAGAGGTTCTAGCACCCTTTGCTGGGAGCCTAAATGTGAGTGCATTCCTGTGCTAAGAAAATGTACTTTCTTAGGAAACATTACTCCGTACCTGGGCTTTTTTCCCTTTGTTATTGTCATGAGACAGTGTTTACAAGGTACATATAGTTTGTGAAGCTGACCAAAATAAGTGAGTGCAAACTGAATTATGGTGTGGCTGCATCCTGACTTCTGAGATATCTAATCTTTGATTTGTAGAATGCAGAGACAAATTCTTAGTCAAATCATATGTCTGAAGCTATGGATGAGACGTAGAGCTTTAGAGGAGATGTTTGATCCTGCCATTTGGGAGTTACAGATTTCAAATATAAATGAACTGACTAAAGTGAGATAGCTTTCCAGACCTTGACTCCCTCCTCTCCTGAATTCTGCGAGGACGTGTGCTGCTTGCTGTGAGTGTCTGTGCTCACCCTCTGCATGCACATGAGTTCACTGAAGTGCAGTGTCTCAGAAAATCAAGGCTCCCTTTCTAATGTGCCTCTTTTATTTGGTTCCAGCCAGTTAAGGTGCCTTAAAATGGTGAGCGCTGGTCATTTTTTAAAGCCTGTAGTAGAGATTAAGATTTACCAGTTGTCTGATAACCTGCGACAAAATATGGGTGTTTATAACAATCCACATTTAGTTCTTGACCATTTCCTGGTGGTGTGGATGGTGTAGAGCATGATTCTTTGTTGACGATGGTGAGACAGGTTGATGATGTCTCCTTGTGAAATCCTATCTGCCTATATCTTAAATAGGTCATCTTGGTATCCATTTGATCTTCCTGTTGTCAATCTGCAAGTGAAGGCTGCGGTAATAACATCCGGAGTAGAATTTGCTTTTGATTTGTTTTCAAGAAGACAATGGCTTTAGTCCATTATTCAGCTAGAATTCTTAAGGAAAGACTGTTCCAACCTTTTCCTTTATAGTGTCTAGACAGATATTTGGGGTAAGATGAACTAGTTTGAATTGAAGATAAAATGATTAAGTATTTTTGTGAGCTATTGAACATTTTAAAACATATTATTTAGGTGTTATATTAAAATCCATCCATCAAAAGACACACTTAGAAGCCATATTTTTGAGAGTAAAAGTTTTGACATCTTAAAATACATTATTATTTGATGTGAAGTTGATTGGACTTGATATTAGTTTGGTTTAATGTATGAATGGGACTAGTCTCATGACAGTTTGGTAGGAGTGGCAAACAGCAACACACAAGATTCCCCAGCAGTCTCAGGCCTGCTATGCTAACTTGTATCTGCCTGGAACTATAAGCAAACCTATAGATAATTATATCAATGCTTTTCCAGGAACATGGGGGAAATGCACCACGAGGCTGACAGCCTAGCTTTCTGAATGTGTAGTACATCCCGGGCCATCCTACTTCCCTGGGTTTTATGATCTGCTCGGGCACTCTGATATACTCCGGGTTACTTCCCAGTCCTCCACTTTACAGGTTCCCTCCATGGTGTGGGTTCTGCTTTTCATACCCTGTGCAGGCTTCAGAAGTGACGTCCTGAGCCAGGCATGATGGTGCATGCCTGTGATCCCAGAACTTGGGAGGCTGAATCACAGGTTCACAGCCAGCCTCAGCACCTTGGGCCCTCCAAAATTTAGTCAAACCCTGTTTCAAGAATAAATAAGGGGAATATGGCGACTGAGAAAAGCGGGGCTTAAGAGCCCTGCTAACAACCAATCTCCATTACCACAAAATCAGCGCCTTTCATAGCTAGAAAACACCATCACCAGAGAAACAAAAAAATCACCAGGCTCCAGAGAGAAAGCAGACTGAGAACAGAGCTCAGAGCCACAGAGGAGATACACCGGCCTCACACCCGAGGACGCGGCAGCAGCGCCATACTGCTGGCAGCAGTGGCGAGTTCACCGGACGGCTACAGCAAGCCAAGGTGAGCCGCTGCGGAACAGCCAGGCGGGATTTCTCGCCGCAGGTAAAATCTAAAGCTCCCAGTGGCTGAACTCAACACACGCCGCAGGAATTCAGAGTAGAAATCAAAACCAAGAAGAAATACACCAGCCTCACGGCCGAGGGCGTGGCAGCGGCGCCATATTGCCACCGGCGGCAGCAGCAGAGAATTCACCGAATCCAGTACAGCTACATCTGAGTACTCAAGAACAGTGAGTCAAATTGCGGGCCACAGAGGAGAAATCCCAGTACTGTACTCCCTGGGACTTGACCCAGTGGGGGAGGGGCGGTGGCAGAGATATCACACCATAGGAGAACGCCCAACCTGGCACCCCCCATGGTCTAAAGCAGCCTCTATCGACTCTCTGGGTTGGAGACTCTGTGATACAACCCAGTAAAGGAGTAGTGGGGTCTGAGATACTACTGACTCGAGCTCCAGAACACCTTAAGTGAAGTCATAGTGACCCAAGGGAAGAACCCAGAGAAGGCACAAACTTCCGAAATCATGGGAAATAAGAATAACACTGGAGCAATGAATGCCCACAACCCCACAACATCAGAACCCAATAAAACAGAAAATCAGAGATTTCTAGAAGATCAAATCAGGAAAATAACTGTAGAAATAATAGAGGTGCTTCGAAAAGAACTCAGAGAGAGCCAAAAAGAGATAAAGGATGCAATTAATGAAGTAAAGGCCTCAATTCAAAGCACAAACAACCGATTAGACCACATGGAGAACAGAATCTCGCTCTTAGAACATGATCATTCCAAAAATGAACGCATAGTTTCTAATCTAGGAAAAAATATGTGACAGCAGGAATCTGATATTGAAGAAATATGGGCCCATTTTAAGAGAGCTAACCTAAGAATAATTGGAATAGAAGAGGAAAAAGAAGGTGAAACCAAAGGGATCAACAATCTCTTCAAGGAAGTAATAGCAGAAAATTTTCCAAAAATAGAGCAAGAGGACAATACACAGGTCCAGGAAACTTATAGAACTCCCTTTAGACAGGATCAAAGAAGAGGATCCCCACGCCACATAACTGTCAAAATGCCCAATGTGGAAGCCAAGCAGAGAATCTTAAAGGCAACAAAAACAAAGGGCCAAGTGACATTCAGAGGCAAACCAATTAGAATCACTCCAGACTTCCCAAACCAAGTCATAAGAGCCAGAAGGGCTTGGAGTAACATATTCCAAGCTCTGAAAGAAAACAACTTCCAGCCAAAAATTTCCTACCCAGCAAAACTTTCTATCAAATTAGATGGGGAAATAAGAAGCTTCCATGACAAACAGAAACTGAAGGAATTTATGTCTTCAGAACCAGCGCTAGAGAAAACACTCAAAGAGATTAACTACAAAGAAGAAATAGGTAACACACACCAGAACCAGAGAAACAAGATTTTCCATCCAACAGACAACTAAGATTGGTTATCTGTGGAGATTCATTATTTATGTTAATCTTTTACCTATCTCTAAATTTTATTGTTTGCTTTTATTGTTGCTAATTTTTAGGATTTCTAGTTGGAATATTAACATACCTTCAGATATAGCATTTGGAAATATTTTATCCCATTCTATCAGTAACTTTTAACTCTGTTTACATTGTCTTTGGATATACAATATTTTCTTTTATTTTTTAGGGAGTTTGTATATTCTTCTGTTATCTGTGCCATTGAAATCATATCCAAGAAATCACTGCCAATTTCAGTGTTGTGAGGTTTTATGACCCAGATTTTCTCCTAAAAGTTTATAGTCTTAAGATTTATATTTAGGTCTTTTATCTATTTTGAGTTAATATTTGTGTATGGGATTACGTAAGGGTCCAACTTTATTCTTTTCCATGTAATTATTATGTTTCAACAATATTTAGTTAAAAGATTATTATTTCTACCACCAAATGTTCGTGGAAACCTTGTCAAAAATAACTTGACAATATAGGGAAGAATTTAGCTCTAGGCTTTTATTTAACTCCAATGGTTTATATATCTGCCTTTAGAATAGTACTACACTGTTTCAATTATTGTAGCTTTATATGGTTTGAAATCAGAAAATATATATCTTCTAGCTTTGTTCTTTTTCAAGATCGTTTTGGGTATCTAGAGTCCATATTCCATATTAGGATAGAGTTTTTTTCTGAAAAATAAATATATAAATATATGATAGTTTCACCTAAAAAAATAGAAAAAAAATATTCTCTGTTAAGAAAGAAAGTAAAAAGAAATATTGAAATGTTATCTTTAAGTCATCAAAAGCTTGGTATCAGACAAATGAAACTGTTATGTGAGATTATCATTGTTAATTTTGGATAAATTGCTATAATACTAGATGTCAACCACTAAGCCAAGCATGGGAGGGAGGGATGGGGAGAGAATGGGGTGGGGATCGGGTGGGGGCTGACTGGGCGATGTGTGCATGTATGTCTACAAAAGTTTGTATCCCACTATGATGTATGAATACAGTGCACCAATAAAAATAAATTTAAAAAAGTGATAAAAAAAAGAAATCAGAAAATATATATCTTCTAGCTTTGTTCTTTTTCAAGATCGTTTTGGGTATCTAGAGTCCATATTCCATATTAGGATAGATATTTTTCTGAAAAATAAATATATAAATATATGATAGTTTCACCTAAAAAAATAGAAAAAAAATATTCTCTGGTAAGAAAGAAAGCAAAAAGAAATATTGAAATGTTATCTTTAAGTCATCAAAAGCTTGGTATCAGACAAATGAAACTGTTATGTGAGATTATCATTTTTAATTTTGGATAAATTGCTATAATACTAGATGTCAACCACTAAGCCAAGCATGGGAGGGAGGGATGGGGAGAGAATGGGGTGGGGATCGGGTGGGGGCTGACTGGGCGATGTGTGCATGTATGTCTACAAAAGTTTGTATCCCACTATGATGTATGAATACAGTGCACCAATAAAAAAAAAAGAATAAATAAAACAAAACTGGGAGTGTGGCCAGAGATAGAATACCCTGGAGTCCAGTCCTCAGTACTAAGAACAAGCGACATTCTTGCTTGTTTTCATTTGTTCTTTCTTTAACCATTTTCAGCTTTGTCTATTGTATTTTATCTCAGTGTCTTTTCTTTCTGTTTTGTCCCTGTTCTTAATAATCGGTTCTCAGGACGAGGTGGCTCTCTAGGTTTCTTCCCGTCTCTGTGACGTGGCATCTGAGTTGTGAGTGAGGTGCTCAGGTCTGGCTTCTGAGCTAGTGTACATGTGCATCTGCCTGTGCAGGCATGCACACATGCACACCTTCACTTGCATTTGCATCGAATGCCTGTTTTGTTGGTATTCTGTGTGTGCTGGGTTAGGGAGAGACATAGCTTTCTCTTGGTAGTTTCCAGAAGACACGGTGGGTGGAATATTCCTGGCCGCACCATCTGCCTGGGAGATGGTGGGGATTCTTCTCCTGCAGCACACCTGGCCCAGGTGTTAGTTGGCTCTAGTACGTTGCCTGCTGGTCTCCTTGCAGGGGGCTCTGCCATTTAGGGGCTTGCCCAGGCTTTCCTCTGCCTCAGAGACTGGCTCTGTCCAACTTGCCTCAGGCCCTCTAGAGAGACCTACTGTGTCTGCTCCTCTCTGGAAGTGTATATCCTTTAAGAGGGCAGTGAAACACTGGGGAGGAGAACTGGACATTGCTTCCTGGCATGGCCTGGTATGATGGGTGGGAGTGGGCTGTGGGGGCATCTCTGGATGGTGAGCATTGGCCAAGGACAGCAGGCTTGCTCCTGTGGCCTGGGTATGGGGAGGTGGAGCAGGAACCACGCGGCTCCCAGACGTGCCTCACAACTCTTGTGGTGGGGTGCCTGTCCTCGTCTTCAGGGTGCTGTTTCCATGGTGCTTAGATGGGAGTCAGCAGGACTGTGTAAGAGCTGCTGCACGGTAACTGAGTCTGAGGCCTCTCCCCTGTTCAGCCCTCCCCATGCTTTACCCTGCTCCTTGTGAAAAGAAAGTAGTAATTCCAGTAGAGCCCCTGTATTCCAGTGTAAAAGGCATTTCTAAAGTTACTCAAATTGTGCTATATTTCTCTATTAGTTTTAAGGTTTGCAAAAAAAAAAAATGAAAAAAAAATTACAAGACTGCTGGGGACTCATTTTATTTCAGAATTCTCTGCCCAAAGGTGGACGTGCTAGAAACCATGACTGCATTTCATCTTTGGGTCTTTACTTTTGGTTGTCTAATTATTGTATTATTCTTGGTGTTTCAATTATCATTTAGATTTTAAATAAATTGGGGCTATTCCTAAACACTGCCTGGATATATGGCTAAGGTAATCATCTTGTAGAGATATGCCATGTTCTGAGGAGTCCTGGTTGCTCACTCACACACCAGGCGTAGCAGGAATAGTTTCAGTTTGCATCTTAACACCCTCACACTAAGGTTAAAGAGGACCGCTGGGCGAGGACAGTGCTTGATCCCGCCACAAGGGCCTGCTTATTTAGCTCCTCGGGTCTTCAGGTGGCACAGAAGCCACTTTGGAAACGCTTGATTTATAGCATCAATTTTCTCAGCTATGAGTTGGGGTTAATTTGCAGGGATACTAAGGTCTAATGCACAAATAATGAAAGAAGGAAAAGAAAATGTTTCTTCTGGCAAATGAAGCTGGTAATTTCTGAGTGCAGGAGAAGCACCTGGGCCTGGGTCAGAGGTCCTCACAGGTGGTCTCTCTGGAGTGCTCACTACAAATGAGCTGAGCTGCTGCATAGCAAGCTGTGGTCAGTGCTCTCCTGGGGCGGCGTAGCTGGCCACGGGTCAAACTGGAAGTGTTTCTCACACATCGTAATGTGGGAAGCAAACTAGATACTGCAAACCAGAAGCAGCCAGTCACTCTTCAAAATGGTGGTGAAGGACTGGAGGCTCCGTGCCACAGGGTAGAGAATGAACTGGAAGCTATTATCTGTGTGCCACCATGGCACTGAGTGGGCAGGAAGCCGTGAGCCGTGTGTCACTATGAAGGTGAATGGCCTGGAAGCCACGTCACACGTCACAGTGGCAACAAGTGAACCGGAAGCTCTGTCACGCAGTGGTGGCGAGTGAATCAGAGCTGTTTGAAGCTACTCGCCTGTCACAGTGGTGAACAAACTGGAAGTATTCCTTCAGGCATCATGACGGTGGTTAGTGAGCCCGAAGCTCCCTGGCCCTCCCTCAGGCGTCAAAATGGGCGGTGAGCAAACCAGAGGCTGCTCAGGGACTCCTACATTCAGAAAAAAGTTTTTACTTTTAGTCCCACTCACTGGAGTTTACGTTACTGTTCTGCTAAGAAGGAAATGGCGATATTAAAATGTGTCTTCTTAAAGGAGTCAAATAGGATGCACCAGGGTCAGGATTGCCCCCTTGTCAACTGGGGTAACCCCCAGTGCTGGGGATATCAGTCCCCTGGATGAAAACCGAGCAAGGGCTGGTATGATTTCTGGGACCTGTTACTGGAGGTCACTAGGAGGAAAGCATTCCTAATTAAGGGAAGTGTCTTCATGACTGGCTTTCATATAATGGAACCGTGTAGGGCTGCCAGAGGTCTGAAGCTATCAGATGTGTGAATTCAAGGTAACAGCTGCTGGCAAGCAAAAATGGCCTCTGTGATTTCAGGGTCAGATTAAGCAAACGTTATCTCCTAAAAAGAGGGACCAATTAAGGGTTCTTAAATTGAATGAATGGTGCTGTTAATGCGGCTTTGAGACTCACAGCCGCCACATACCTGAGACTAGGGCACACATCACATCGATGCCTGCGGACGTGGGAATATAAATGTGAGAACGTGCACGTTTGGAGAGGGTTTCACGGAGAGCTGCCCTGGTTGGCAGTTTGTGGTTGGTGTCGGGGTGTTTCACTTGGGATCTTGCCATCTGGTGACAATTTCTGGTGGGAAAGAGTAGTGGCATAGTTCAATTTGCCCCAGAGGTGCCAAGATCACAAGGCTATGACTGCAGAGAATCCCCGTCCTCAGATTCAGGTTTGAAAGGTGAGACATCAAGGCCTGTGTGTGTACACTGGGGTGAGGTGGTCAGGAAGACTCTGCAGGGGCATGGCTTGTAGTCTGATGAAGAGATTGGCATCTCCAAGCTGATAGGAAATCAGGTGAAAGTGGGCTCACTCAGACAGGATTTGATGCGTGTCTGCAAAGTACATGCTGGGGATTTTAAGAGGTAGACATGCTGCTCGTTCAAGCCATTCTGGAGCCAGGCATGCTGTTCATTCAGGATATTCTTATTACTTCCAGGAACTTGGGAGATCTCAGCTAGCTCTTTGATGAATTGGCAGTTACACTGACAGTGTTGGCGATGCAGGAGCATGCGTGAGGCAGATTTCAGCGCTTTGAGTGTTTTTGGTGTTTTGTTCTTAGAATGGAATGTGCATCTTTCTGTACCGAGGCATGCTGCGTGTGCAGGGCACTGGCCTCTATGATGCCCAAGTAGTTGGTTCTGTGGTCCAAGAGGCCCGGGGCAGCAGCGTGGTAGTGAGCAAGAGCTCCAGTAAGATGGGCTTGTCGGAGGTCCATTGTGACAATGACCCATGGCTCGTGTCCACAGGTGACTAGTCAGGATTCTCTAGAGAAGCAGAGTCAACAAAATGTGTACAAGTGTGTGTATTTACTTACATACACACACACACACACACACACACACACACACACCTATCTGTGTACGAATATGCACATTTATACATGGACATATATAGAAAGAGATTCACCAGGAGGAACTGGCTCACGTGATCATGGCAGCTGGGAAGTCATAGATCTGTGGTGGGCCAGCTGGAAACCTGGAAAAGCACGTGGTGTTTCTAGTCCAGAAGCTAGCAGTCTCCAGATCCAGAAAGTGCCGACCTGTCAGTTCAAGTGGGCAAGCAGCAACGAGGCCAATGGGATAGCCTTTTATTCAGGTAGGGGTCAGCACGGGGTCAGCCTTTTGTTCTCTTCAGGTCTGATCTGATCAGATGAGCCCCACTCACACTGGGAGGGTGGTCTGCCTTGCTCAGTCCACCGATTCAATGTGAACACCATCTAGAAGCACTCTCAGAGATATACCCAGAGTGATGTTTGAGCACCTGAGGCCCAGCAGAGTTGCTGCTGCTGATTTATGTGGCAGCTGGACACTGCTAAGCTGGCCTCTGGGGGAGGCTGGCGGGCCTTGTTAGCCTGACAAGAATGGGAGTCCCTGAGCAGGCATGAGGTGAGAGACCATGGGCGCAGCGCCCAGCTCAGTGGGAACACGGGAGGCTCTAGAGAGTGCCAGGCAGCCTTTCCCAGCCACCAGCCTGCGGCTGCAGCTCCACTCCTGTCCACCGCAGTCAGGTCAGGCAAGCTCTGTGTAGCTGGGCACCATCCTGGAGAGGAATGATCCTGTGAGTACATGCCGCACTTTCTTGCTCCTTGAGCAGAATATTGCAGTCCCAGGATTGTATGCATCGTCTGATACCTCTGCAGGACCTTTGAGGGTAGAAGTCGACTTACCTGACACATGCAGGTCAGGGGTGTGGTGGTGATTGGGTTGGAGTGCGCTTCTCAGTCCCCAGCTCTGTGCTCTTTCTTAGGAAAGTGGGCTCCCTTAGGATCTGACTTCTGTGGTCTGGAGTCACTCCTCTGGCTTCCTGGTATGCTCACACACCTGTAGCAGTTCCTGGTGCTGGGCAGAGCCAGATGGCGAATGCCTTCCATGGTTGGCCTTGCTTTCTGCTGCACACCTTGCCGACTCTGTGTGCACACGTGTACATCTAGGCTTGTGGCTGTAAAGTATACGTGGACACTTGCCTCCTTATAAAGTAGAGGTAGACATTCCTTATAAGTTGAGGAGTGGCTGCAGTACCGTTTGGAGTCCACAGGAAACTGTATGGCCCTATGGGGTGTGGGGCAGAGGTTATCTTACCTGGGCAAGTGGGATCCTCAGGAGATCTAGAGGATGGGCTGTGTGCAGGGCCTCTGCAGGAGGGAGCCAGTGTGTCCCAGAGAAAGCTCGTTCCACTGTGGTGGGGCTGTTGGCCAGGAGCAGGGCCTGCGGCTGCCCCCACAAGCTAGACCAGGCTGGCAGCCAAGCTGGCAGGCTCAGTTCACAGCCCGGCTCCAGATAAGTGGGGCAGTTTACAGGAGGGACTTTCTCAATACTTTACTTGTAAAGGGAAAATTTCTCAAGACTTCTCAAGAAAAACTGAGAAGTGTTCCTAAGTTGAAGAAAACCAGAGAGGTAAAGATCAAGTGAAACTTGTGATTTTATGAAATTGGTTTGCCACTTTTTGTAAAGCAGAGATGGAATAATTGATAAGATTTGAGTACGGTCTGTCACTGACATACTAGTAGTTCATTGGTTTTATTTTCAACATTTGGTAATTTTGCTGTGAGTGTAACAAAGATGCCTCTGGTTCTGGGGAATATGATGGACAAGTCACTATGAGGGATGGCAGGGTCTGCAGGACAGTCTCCAGGGCTTGGAAAGTGACCACTGAAAACAGCGGAGAGCAGAAACCTGGCTTCCTGGGAGGGGTCGGGAGAGAAGCCGGCTTTGCATGCTTTATGGCACCAGAATGGAGTCCTGTTTGAATGAGCGAGTCTGAGCTCTCTCCCTTTGGTCCAGCCTGCTTGAAATCGCCCCTTTCTGTGTTTTGCCTGGATTTCTGCCCATATACTGCGTGGGATGTTTGGACCAGCAGACCCCCTCTGGGCTGAGAGGAATGAGCCCCAGTGCCCTGAGGCAGGCGGTGTCCTGGCCACAGCTGAGAAGGGCGGCTGACACTTTGGACCAGGGCTCCTCCTCACTCCTGCCTCATCGTCTCGGTCCACTTGGTGGCAGATCAGTACACCCGTGCCAGGTCCAGGGGAAAGGGGGTATTCAGGGAGCCACAGACCGCACATGTTTCTCTGCATGAGGCTATTTATGTACAAATAACAGTCGAGTCATATACACAGGTGCCTTCTTAAACAGAACAGCACTCTGAATTAAAGGGTTCTCTGTCCAATGTCAGTGCGCCCCCCAGGACATCGCTGCAAAGTCTAAAGGCTTGGGCATTCCCACCGTGTCTTTTTCCTTTTTTCTCTAACATTCCGAAACCATTTCTGGCTTGGTTTATAAGAGCATCTCTTTACCAGACTCCTGCTGGAGCTGAGGGGAAGGCTTTCTCCAGAAGGTATGCAGTAGGCCTGTGTGCTGTGTGATGCTGATCTCTGGGTGGTGTGGACGTGCCATCCATCCTTCTTCCCTGCCAGTCCTCCAGGACCTAGGGCTGGGGTCTCCCTCGTCAGCCACATGACCTTGGGCTCCTGATGGCACTGGTGCAGGTTGAGAGGTGCTGCCAGTGTGAAATACACCCCAGAGTTGGAAGATTTAGTATGATTAGAATCAAGTGTCTCACTGATATTTTTATGTTGATTGCATGTCGAAATGATATTTTGGATATATTGCATTAAATAAAATAATATTAGAATTAATCTCACCCATTTTCTTTTTATTTTTTTTTTTAAACACGGCTAATGAAGAACTTGAACTGTGCACTCTGTCTCCCGTCTCTATCTGGCCCTGCCCTTCATGGCGGCTGCAGACTTCCCCAGGTTGCACGCTGCAGTGCTGGTGTGAGGCGGCCAGGCTCTGTAACTCATTCTTTATAAGAAAGTGTCTTTCAGAAGAACTTCATACGCCTGCAGCCTGGGAGCCAACTTTCCTGGCCTATTTTATTCTTTATTTTGAAACAGGGTCTCACTAAGTTGTGGAGGGCCTTACTAAGTAGCTGAGACTGGCCTTGGGTTACAGCGTGTGTCCCCACGCCCGGCTACTGGCTGGGTTTTGGCCAGGTGTTTTTAACGACACATCTGGGTGGGCGCTTCTTTTTGGGAAGTTGAGCGCTTGTGCCTTTCCTCATTCAAAATGTGCTGCAGAGTCTCTTCTGCTTTCCTGAAGGAGGTGAGAGGGGGCACCTTTCAAATGACTGTTTTTGGGAATCAGGAACATGATAAGAACTAAAGTGGGGACAGGCCTCCGCCTGCGGAGCAGTCTGGCCGGTCGACGCTTGCTAGGCAGGCGTGAAGAGCCAGTTCCTGCGTGGGCCAGAACACTGTGCCTGTGTGCTGGGATGTTCTCAGGTGCCTGGGGCATGCCCAGAAGAGTGGCCTGATGTGCTGGACTCATAGCGCCCTGGTCAGCCAAGGACAGGGCCATGGGTCCAGCAGTGACTGGCTTCCCTCAGCAGACAGAGGGACCCCAAAGTCACAAGCGTTTCTGAGTTAGGAAGGGTGGGGTCTGAAGGAACCTGTCAAGGTGTAGATTCCAGAAGGAAGTCTTCCTGCTAATGGGGGGTCTTCCTGCATCACTCTGTTCCTGAGGTGGCCTCCTTCTAGGGCCAGAGCGGAAGGCCAGCTGCCGCCCTGCGCACACAGAGCTGCTGGCAGGGTGCAGGGTGGTGCTACTTTCCCTTTTGTTGTTTAAATTTTGGAGATATTAAGTACTGAGGGTTATTAAACACCGGCGAAATGGTGTGATGGGGTGGGCGAGCTGGTGTTTAAATGAATATTTTTCTGATTCCTGGGAATAGGTGCGAGGACATTAAATCAGCGGTTCCACAGACCTTTCAACAGTATTCAACCCTGCTCTGGAGGCCGCGCTCCCTGCGGCGCCAGAGGATTTCAGCCAGTGCCCCCACCCTCCCAGCCTCTGCACACTCTCCACGCGACACCAGAGTGTGATCAATACTGGCCTTTCCAAGCGCCTGAACTTATCTTTAAATTTCCGCAGGCCTTGGGCCGGTCGCCAGGCTTCTGTCACTGTGCGCGGAGGTCTCGGCTTGAAGCTTGATGGCTTTCGATGCAGATCCTTCTGGATAGCAATGCACATTCGCCCTGTGCCGCACCCCGCGGTGACTGTAAGACCTTCTCCCGCAGTGGGCCCCAGGCCCTGCAGCCACCTGCCGCGGCGCTTCCACTGTCTGCTGGTTGTTCTGGGAAAGTGCTGTTGTGCCAGGGGCTCCTGGGCTTGTTGAGTGGGTAGCCCCCACAGAGGAGGGGGCCTTGGAGGGGCGCCCCCGCACACCCCCGCTGCCGTGCCTGCAGCCCTCGGTGTGCTCTCAGAGGCCACGAGCCCCGCAGAGTTGGCACAATGGTGAAAGTGCGCATGCCACCTCACAATCAAAATGAAAGGGACATTGCAAGTACTTCCTCACTGTAGCCTTTTCAGATGTCTGGCATGAATGTCCTTGTTTTTCTCAAAAGCAAACCCTCTTCTCTGCGACTACCAGGGAAACTCCTCCCAGAGAGTTGGTAAAGGGAGTTTGTGGCATTTCACACGCGGTGCACTGGGGGGCGCTGCCCCTGTGTGGTGGCTGTGCTCCTGCTGGGCAGGGGCTTTGCTGCAGGGCTGGCAGGGAGCCACCCAGTCTCTGCTGGGAGGAGCTGGCCTTCCTGCTGTGGCCTTGCCCTGGCCTTTGGGGTTTTGGGGAGACAGGCCCAATGAAGGGAGCCCTGCGATTCCAGCTCCCGTGCTGTGTGACTCAGGGCGCCTTTCCCCTCTCCAGGCTTAGCTCCCTCTTGATGGAGGGAGAGGGGAGCAGCAGCCCTCCGGTGTCAGCCCTAGCTCTTCAGCTGTGCGGATTCCAGGTGAAGCCGGGCAGGTTGATGGCGCATACCCCCTCGTCCTGGCCCCTCTGTCCCAGCACGCGGGATGGCCATTCCTTCCTCAGTGTCTGCTGCAGGCTGCCTTGTGCCGTGGTGGGAGAGCTGCTAGGTAGCCCTTCTTCACCCGCCATGCCTGGAGCCTGCACCGTGTCTGCCAACCTGGCACGCGGCCATGCTCTGAATACCCTGTGACAGGGAGGACTCGGATTTCATTCAGCCGCATCTGAGCTACCGCGGAGCTCTGCAGAGGTCAGTAGACCCAGTTCTCTGCATTTCTTCTCAAAGAGCATGGTAACACTGAGAGGAGTCTGGTTAATTCTCTTGTATAAGAACGAGCATGAGTATGTCCTGGTTAGGGCTGCTGAGAGGTGGGCCTGGAAGCATCCTTTGCTAGGATCTGCTAAAGGGGAAGCAGCCGCACAGGGGCTGTGGGGGCCGCGGGATGGGGGGTTTGTGCTGCGTTTCGATTATAGATATGGGTTTGGCTGTGAGTCCTGCAGGTGCTCCTGCTCTCTCAGTACCCCGCATCCTCTAAGGCAGAGGAGGGCAGCTCCTCAGTGAGAGGAAGTGTGCAGTAGTGGAGACCTGGCGCACAGAGGACGGTGTGTCATTTATGCCTGGGAGAGAGAGGGAGCCCCCATGGGGTCAGCAGGTTTGGAGGGTGAATTGTAGTTCTCTGTGGGGACACAGGAGAGATGGGACCCATTGGGGCAGAGGACATGGTGCACTTGGGCTAGACCCTGCACCATGGCGTGGGGAAGGAGATCTTTGGCTCTGGTGTTTGGGATTCATCATGGATGGCAGGAAGGGCATGTGCAAGGACCCTGACCCCGCTGGCCTCTAGTGCGTCATGCAAGGCAGAAGACTCTACCTGTTCATGGCTACAGAGAGAGGTTTGCAGGCTACGTACTACCTCTGGCTCACAGCCCTTAGCCTGGTGCCCAGGCCTTGGGGCGCCCCTGGGTCTACACAGCCTTTGTTCTGCTACTGCAGGCTAGTGTGGGTGGGCACAAAGAGTGAGACCCAGGCTTGGCTCCTGTCCTCTCCGAAGGCCAGGAGGGTCCTGGAGACATGGAGAAAGCCCAGGGGAAAGTCGCTGGCCTTTGCTATAGACCTGGAGGGCGAGGTGGACAGGACCAAGCCGTGGGGCTGCAAGACTCTGACCCGGGGAGCAAGGCTTCAGGTTCCATTTACCTCTGGAGGAGGGACAGCCACTGTCAAACTCCAGAAAGCAGGACCCGGCCCTGCGGGTGCCTGAACGTGCCAATGGCAGGTGCAGGGGTTACCACATGGAGTCCTGGTGCCGTGTCCTGATGTGAGGGGAATATCTGGGCCCGGAGCAGGTGCTGATGTGTGTGCTGGCTTCAGAACAGCACGTACGTACCAGGCTCCTTAACTGTGGGTGGAATAGAGCCAGGAGTGGAGGGCGTCAGGGTCTGCGTCTTTAAACTGAAAACGCCTCTGGCCAGTGTTCAGATGACAGGGGTGTTTGGAATTTAGATGAAGCTGCGGATGCTTCAGAAAGACCAGGGACTTGGGGCCTGAAGATGTGGCTTAATGTGTGAGTTCTGCTGCCTATTTTATGGCTCTTCTGGCATTTACTTATATTCCCTGAGTTTCCATTTCACCTTTAAAATTGGGATAATAATAATGGCGATATCGAAGGTGGCTGAGTGCCATGGACAGGAAGTGCATGTGAAGAGGGCCCTGAGCTGTGCGGAGGTGCTGGGTGGGGTGTGAGGGCCAGGGAGCTGGGGGGGCAGGGTGTGTGGTGGGAGGTCGTGAGTCAGACGCAGGGGCACTGCACGGCTGTCCCGGGGAGGCTGTACCCTCCTGGGCTCAGGCCCCTCATCCAAGCACGAGCCTTGGCCCGTCCCCATGAGAGACCCACGGGTGCTGAAGTTTCATCATGTGCAGCATATGTTCTGAACTGCACATGTGCATTTGTACCACATGCACATACCATGCATGTCTACATATATGTGGCATGTCCAATGCATGCGCTCATACATGTACTGTGTAACAAGTGCCACATATATGACCACTCACCTACATGTATGGTGTAGAGTGTACCATATATACACACACCATGCAACATGTGCTATGTAGTGTATACTACATGTGTGGCCATGTACACACATATATGGTACAGTGTAAAATGCCACATATATATCATGCATGTATATGCACTGTGCAGTGTATACCACATATACGCATCATGCACACATGTACCGTGTAGTGCATTTCACATATATGACCTGCATACATGTGTAGTGTATGCCCCCACACCATGTACATATGCATATATGTGCCGTGTAGTACATTCCACATACATGACCCTGCACATGCATGGAAGATGTAGTGCATATTACATATACACACCACTCACACACACGTACTGTGTCCAGGGTCCCCACTTTCATGGGGCGAGGTCTGGGGCCCAGGCAGGGTCCCTGCTCTGTGGAGCAGCACAGGGACTCCTCGGAATGAGCTGACCCACGTGTGTGAAGTGGTGTCACCTCAGCCCAGGGGTCCAAGGTCCCACAGGTTGTGCACAGCACATCCCACGGTCCAGGGCCCCAGAAGAAAGAGTCCAGGTTCAGGGAGCTGCTCACCTCTCTGGGGAGTGCTTCCCACGGGCACAGGGAGCTGCCTGCAGAAGTCCCCACAGCAGCCCCACGGCTGATGGTCTTTCTAAGATGGGCGGCCTCAGAGTCAGCTCTTCTCTGAGGGTCCTGGATCAGCCAGCTAAAACAATCCAAGAAACTCCGTCTTAGAAGTCCCAGCGGCTTCTTCTCAAGGTTCAGTGGTAGCTTTCTTGTTTTAAGTCTGGCCTGAGGCATCAGCCCAGGCCAAGCTGGGCTCCGGAGCCGAGCTGTACCATGAGTCTGGGAATGCTCCCAGGTTCCACTCCAGGTGACCCGCTACTACCCTGGAGCCAGAGCACTTCCATGGGTGCCCAGGCAGGGCGGCCCGCCACATGGGCCTCCACCTAGCGTTCACCCAGCCCAGCCACTGGCTTGGTGCTTGGTTTCCTGGCACTGCCTGAAGCCAGCAGCTTTACACAGACTTGCCGTCCATGGCACCGGCTCATCTGTGCACACGTGTGCATGAGTCCGTGGTTTCTGCGTGCGCAGTGAGGAGCGGCCACTTCTGCTCTCTGTGGTCAAGTGGGACCTGAGGCCCTGTTGCCCTGACTTGAGGCACACGGTGTGCAAAGGTGGCAGGGAGTGAGCTTCGGAGACGGACAGGGCTTCCTCTCCCGGATGGCTTCCCCACCTCCCGATGCCAGACCACCTTGCCAAGGGGAAAAACTGGAGCAAACACAATCGGCATTCTCAATGTTTCTCGCTCCTGCATTTTCTCTCATCTGAAAGATCTGGATGCAAGGTTGAGGAAGAAAAACATTTTGATGGAGCTGTGTTTCGTGTAACATAGTTGGAAACACACATTGTGTTCCAGACTTGTTCAGGATGAAATCCTGACTTCTCACAAATACTTAAAATCTCTTTATAAGGACTCTGGCCCCTATGGCCTGATCCTAGATCCGCTGAGCAGCCACAAGAAGGCAGCCATGGCAGGGTGGCCCCAGCAGGCAGAGTTCCACCTCTCAGGAGTAGGCAGGGGTCACAGCATGGTGACCCAACCTAGAGGTCTGCAGGAGCCACGCATTAGGAATTCATTAATCCCTGGGTCCGAGTCGTGGGGCTGGGTCTCCCATGGCTCCAGGTGGTCCCATCAGAGCAGGCCCTGTCCTGTGAGGTTTCTGTGTGACTCTGGTCATGCTGCCAGAGTACACGCCATTCCCATTGAGTGTGTACACCCCTCAGCCAGGCGTCCTGGTCCTGCAGCCTCCATACCCAAGTTGTATTTGTAGAGGGGAACTTTTCTTCCAGATTTTAAGTTGGCACAGTCAATGCTGAGGCTGGACAGCTCACAGAAGACACTGTCAGATTTAGCATGGAGGTCTGGGCAATTAGCATGTGTGAATCCAGGATTTTAGAAACTACCAGAAGCTTTTCTTAGACAGCAGAGACGAGATGTAGTAGCACTGGACAGCCACGTTCCAAGTCCTGCTGACAGTGAGGCTTTCCTAGAGCTTCTCTGCTTTCCACAGTCCTTGCTGCCCACTCAGAACTGTGATACCAGGCTACAGACGCATCAGCTCCTAGGATCAGACACTGATTTCACCAGAGCGCTTTAGCAGCTAAGAACTGCTTTTGAAAATTCCAAAAGCACACTTCCATCTGAACATAGCCTCTTTTCCTGTTGTTTCTCTTTATGTACAGGTTCAACAGGAAGAAAAATAGCTAATGATCACATCTCTGGAGATCTATCCTGTCTCAAGGTCTTAATTTCAGTGTACCACTACTGGAGACAGCCAGGAGTGTGGTCCTACCAATAGTGTTGTTCTTTTTGCAGCCTTCCTGGCCTGAGATGATCCCTCTGGCAGGTGAAGCCAGAAGCACATCCCGTTTCACGTCAGTTTTAGCTCATAAAATAGGTGCGAATCGCCTTTTTCAAACCCTTCTTGTTTCCTCATCGCAGCTTTACCCAGAATCCTGGCGTTGCTCCTGCATTGACAAGGTTCATGTCACAGTGGCTGAAGATCTGGTGGAGGGTATGTACCTGCTGCAGGGGTCTCTCTCTCTCTGTTGGTTTCTCTAAATGTTTTTTTAATCTATGTGACCTGATTTAACCTTCATTCTAGCACTAACTTTTAGTATTCTTAGCAGATCCAAAGCTCATTTGGGCTCTTTCTCCTCCCACCTGGAGGAGAGAATGCAAAACCTGGACTCACATCATCCTGGAGCACTGGAACCTACCCAGGGTTCAGGGAACAGTCTCTTGGGCTTGTCCCTCTCAGCTTTACATTTCATAGATAACGGCTGAGCTGCTATTTCATATCATGTATGTTTGGGAGCCAACTGGGCATCAGAGGTTTGCATTTTTCATTTCTCTGTCTTCCTTTCCCCAAACAACATCGCTTCCACCGCATTCTAGTGAATCAGTCTCTTACCATCAGATCCCACTCCTGACACCAATTATTGGGGTTTCCAAGACCAGCTACAGTTTGGGTACTTGCTACAAAGATTCAGAAGACTTAGAATGTCATATTACTCACAGATGAGATTTACTGCAGCATAAGGACAGGAAGCAGACCAACAAAGGGGAACATAGGAGGCAGAGTGAGAGGAGGCCAGGAGCAGCCTTCTAAGAGTGCTCTTCCAGGAAGCCAAGAGGATAGGTGTGGCCCCCTTCAGCAACGTCTTGTGACAGTTCACATCTCGGGATGTTCCCCTGGGTCTCAAAACCCAGGATTTTGTTGGAGTCAGCCATCTGGGAACTTAGTGCTTGTGTGATTAACACAGTCCTTAAACTTTTGGGCTCTCGGAAGGAAGCAGGTGTCTGGCATATACCACATTGTTAGTACAAAGAGCTTAGGCACAGTGAGATGCCATGATCATTTAGGGGATGTTTTATGTAGTTTACAGTGTGGGAAAGTGTTTATCAGCCAGTTTCCCAGATGCCAGGAAAGGCAAACTTTGCAAGCAGCCTTCCTAAAGACAGCAGGCTCAGCTCTCTGCAGGCTATCTTCTCTACAACGTGTAATTGAGAAAACTTTAAGGTGATACTTGATGTTGCTGTTTCATGCTAGGTATTTGGAATCTCATGTGAATCTTAACTGTGGAACCTCACAGCTTGGACCTGTCCGACTTCAAGTGTTCAGTAGTCACCAGCTATGGAGTGTGATTCACAATGCCATGTATATATTGAGGGTCACTTCACGTAAAAGGATGTAGAGGAACTAATAAGACACCTAATCGAATATCATTTAGTGAAAACTTATTGGTTAGATTCAAAGTGGTTAAAACTGAATGGAAACATTTTAATTGCATGTTCAGCTTTCTTGTCTTTGCACTCCAGAATGTTCACTGTACCTCTGTTCTCTGCTCAGTAGCTGACAGGCATCATGCCGTGTCTGTAGTGTGTGGATGCCGAAATCCCCATGATTCAGTTGAAGACAGGAGCAGTGACTAGAAAGTAATGAGCGATTCCATCTCCATCCTGTTTGGAAGTCAGTAACAGCGGTGCCTGCCCTGGAAGCTGTCTTTGGATGCGCCTGCCCCCTATTCTCGGTAGGCCCGAGTCAGGCCTGGCAGGTTCTCTGAGCACCCTCCTGTCGGTAGTCATGGGGAGAGCTGTGGAGGCTCAGCTCAGCCTCACAGTGGTCTTTTCTGGGTGTGGACATAGATGTCCTTGCCCCACAGTTCAGGTCCTGTTTCAAGAATGCAACCCTCTAGGAGCCGCACCCTTGGGAGGCCAGCGGGTGCCTCAAGGCCTGAGCTGGCAGGAGCAGCTGTGTCACAGCTTCACAGACTTGTATCCAGGTTTGCAGGCATAATCTAATGCGTCCCTAAGAAAGGTGCCAGGTTTTGTTTCTAGCTGTCATAGACCATACAGTATGAGAAGGAATAGATAGACATTCTCATGTTTTTCATTTCTAGATTGAATGCAATTTTAGAGTGGGGATACTGGCCGGAGCTGGGGGCTGGAGACCACAAGCCTGTTATGCCACAAGCCCAGGAGAGCTAAGCCCACTGTGGCCTTGGGTGCTCTCCGCTGACTCGGAGTCCACTGTGGCCTTAGGTGTTCTCTCTCTCTGTTGACTCGGACTTCACAGCCACTGCTTGTTGCCAAAGATCTCATGTCCCAATTAAATAGGGAGAAAGGCAAGCACAATTTTAGATATGCTGTAGCTGAGGATGACTGTATTGTGAATTTGCTGTATGCTGTGCATTTTTCTAACTTGGTTACATATATTATTTAACTTACTTCTCAAAAGATAGATAAGCAGGAACTGGGGCTTGGCAGTTCTAAAGCCAGGCTTCTGGCCTCAGCACGGGGGAACTGTGGGTGGAGCTACACACCCCTTTATACAGGGCCACAGCTTCACGGTATCTGCCTTGTCCAGGACACGGTGTGCTTTGCTGAGGGCTCTTGGCTCTCACAGGATCCTGGGAAGGCTGTGCATGGTGGCGCTGAGCTGCACAGAGTGAGCCTGCATCTGCCTCCTGGCTTCAGCCCTCTGGGGTCCTGTAGCCTGCAAGATTGCTTTACCACTTTGCCTCTCATCTACTCATTTGTACATTGGGGGTATAGAAGGAAACACCTCTGTAGGACGGCCTTGTAGGGCCAGTGGGGGTCATGTGATGCGGCCCAGGTCCTGGCTCTGTCCCCAGCCCGTGGCGCTGTGAGGATGCAGGGTGCAGGCCCAGGCATCTTGCCGGGCATGTTCTTAGCAAGCCTTGCTTCCGCGTCATGCTGGATGCCCAGTGTGCAGCAGCGGCGCGAGGCACAGCGCACGTGCTGCTCTCCCCAGAGCTTCAGCTGCCTAGAGAACCTGCGCTTGGTTCAGGGAAACACACCTGACGTGTCCCAGGCAGCACATGATTAACTGGTAAATTAATGGTATTGACAGCAAGCACACTGAATGTTGGAAGAGACTCAGGAGATGGAGTCAGCATGGAGTGGTGAGTGAAGGCAGGGAGGCGTTACCCTCCCCACTCGGAGAAGCAGTTTGTCCGCCTGTCCGTCTCCAGCAGTGGGGGCTGGCGGCTGCTGGCCATGTGGTGCTCAGTTCACCAAGGGTCCAAGGCAGGCAGGGCCAAGAGTGGAACCTCTTCCTTAAGGCTGATACTTTACCTCTTATTTCAGCTTGTTCACGGTGATGGGGGTGAATCCAGCATTTAGCTCATACTAGGTTGCATCCCAGTCAGATGCTAGTAGTTTCGACTCATATATTTTATGTTTTTCTATGTGTGCTCATGAATGCACATGTGTGCATGTGCCCTCACGCGCACGCACGCACACACACACACACACACACACACACTCCATTTAAAAATCTAATACATGTGCTTGCAAAAATCCCATCATTACAGAGATTATAGTGACATCGGAAAAGTCCTTTTCTAACTGATCTAAGACAGAATAGTTGCTAAGCATTTATTTCACGCTGTCCTGATGTTTTAGCGCATGCACAGCATTGTTTAAACGTATTTAAGTGGAGACAGGGCCACTTTATACATGGCTCTTCTGCCCTTGCATTTGCCACTCTTCTGCCTTTCCATGAGCCACAGGTGGAATTGAGAGCTTGGATGTTTTCTTCTTTCTTTTTGCATGCCAAGTCTTCCTTCCTGGTCATAAAGCCTATCTGTTCTCATTGCACCAGAGACGTGGTGTTGGGGCAGAAGTGCTGGGACCTGTGAGAAGTTCCAGCTTATACCTTCAGGAGAACTTAGATGGTTTGCTGACGATACAGGAAAGAGGGCTGGCTTGCAGAATCGGAGTCACTTAGAGGAGGGAGAAATGGGTGTCCCCCAGCCTCAGCAGGGCTTTGGGGCAGGCTCCCAGGAGGAGAGAGGTCCAGGTTGCGATGGGCTGATTGCAGGATGAGGGGCCTTCAGCAGGCTTTGGGCCCAGGACCTTGGTGGACAGTGGCCAGACCTCTGGCCATTCTGGAGCAGGAGCAGCCTTATAGGGTGAGCAGGGGCCCTCTCTGGGATCCTCTGTGCCATCCCCGTGGCTCTGCAGAAGAGCCCAAGACTGAACCCTGGGAAAGACCAAGCTTTCTCATTGGCCCTGAGAAGTTAGGGGCCATAGGTTTTCATTCTGTAGCTGTATGGGTGATTAAGAGGTATTGCTTTTTGGAAACATGAGTTAGATGATGACATTTCACCCATGATTCATCATTACTCCAAAAACGACCTCATTTCCGGAACATCAGCCTAAATATTGTCATTTACTTGGGTCACTACTGCTGTGCACTGGGTGGTTTCATTCTGTCCTGTTTTAAACTGCCGCAGTGGATTTTGTGCACATGGGAGGGCTTCTGTGGGACACATTCTTGTAAGTTTCAGACGTTACAATAGTCACATGACTTTTACATCATCACTATCAGTAGTGAAAATGTCTCCTATTCCCCGCCCTTGCAAATCTGGCTTTATCAATCTTCCAAAATCTCTGTCACTCAGATGTTTATGTTTTCTTCCGGTAGAAGGGAACACCTTTCACCTGTTTATGTTTTGTGGTGCTGGGGACAGAGCCCAGCCCTTGTGCACGTTAGACAGGAGCTTACCTCTGAGGCTCGCCCCAGTACAGCAGGGACTGTTTTTTACCGAGGTGCTAGTAATAACATAGGGCCAGGTAGTGTGATATCTCGTCAGCAAAGGAAATTGTGTATGTGACTGGGTGCACGCAGGAGTGGCATCGCCTGCTCGCAGGGTGGCTGTACAGCCCACTGTGTTGGGGGCAGAGCTTGCTGCTCCCATTCTGCTGTCTTTCTGGAATAACATCTTGCAGATATTCTGGCGATGATAATGCCATTAATTATTGGAATTAAAATAACACTTTGGAGGACTTCCTCAGGAGTGCCGATGATGGGGAGGCAGAAGAGCCGAGCCACGCAAGTGGAAGGTGTGTTCTTTCCTTCCATGGCCGGCTGCATTTCAGGCTCAGCCACATGCCAGCTTCTATGAGTGCAGTTGAGCCAGGTCTGAAGCTACCTGCACAGGGTGCTGGCCCTGGAGGGCCTGTTGCAGACCTTAGAGCAGGAACATATTAGGGGAAGGGAGGATGTGCCTTGCGGCGGGGTGGGGGCTGAACGTGCAGAGGGAGAGGTGTGTGCTCTGCATGAGCACTTTTCTCCATGCGGGCTCCTGCTCCAAAAGATGAAACCTCCAATTGATAAACTGAGTTAAGCCCAGGATGGCTCAATAGGGCTTTATCTTGGTAAATTATATTAGAAGTAGATGCTTTGATGTGAAAGCTTTTGAAATATCAGTGCTACAGGTTATGCAGCAATTAGAAAATATTTCCATAGATGCAGTCCAGACTCAATGAAAAGGGTGGGGTATGATGATGTCTGTGTGCATCTAAGAATAGCTTTTGCCGGGCGTGGTGGTGCACACTTGTAATCCCTGCGCTTGGGAGGCTGAGACAGGAGGATGGCACAGGTTCGAAGCCAGCCTCAGCTACTTAGTGAAGCTCTTAGCAACTTTAGTGAGACCCTGTTTCCAAATAAAATATAAAATAGGTCTGGGAGTATATCCCGGAGGTAGAAAGCCCCTGTGTTCAACCCCCAGTACCACACAACACGCAAAAAAGAATAGCTTTCCAGAGTCATTTGTGTATGGCTCCAAATTAACAAGGACTGCATGCTGAATGTACACTTACTGTGTCAGGGTAGTTGGACAAAAAGTGGCATTTCCTCATTTTTTATAAATCTGTCTATACATCTCTGAGAGGACAGATGGAATGCTGGGTGGGAGGGAAACTGCAGAAATGCTATCCAGAGGCCATCTCTAATGGCCTGACGTTTGGGGATGACGCCAAGGCCTTGTGTCAAGTTATAAGGAGATTTTAAGGAGCATGAAGATAGCAGAGGTCTGTTTCTGTGCCCAGGGACAGGCGGGCAGAACAGAGAACCCTGAACGCATTCACACAGCCAGCGTCCTCCAGGGTCAGATACCGCCCCCAGACCTCTTCAGACCCTCTGACTCGAGGGTCCTGTTCCTGGGAAGTGCCAGTACCACTCATGTGGTGTTGGGCCATTAGCTGGGTCACAGGGCAAGGTCTCTGTGAAAGGCGCATGGTCTCTTCAGACTGCGGGCAAGTGACTTGTCCATGTTGAATTCAGTCTTACTTCAAACTAAATAATTAGTATACAGATGTATATATTTCAGAATTTTTAATTGGTACACTATGATTATACATCATAGTGAGATTCAGAGTGATGCGTACCTACCTACCTACATGCACACAGCACTGCTGACGTGTCCCTCCAGCCTCTCCCTACTTGCTCCTCCATACACAGTCCTTATGTTGGTGCAGTTAAGTTCACGGATGAGCAAGGGGTTCTTTGAACAGCTTTCATTTCAGATCTGCCCTTCTCCTCCCCGCCGCCCCATCTCCTCCATTCCACTAGTGTCTCCCCTCATCGACCTGAGGTCTTCTTGGTTTCCCAGTTTCTCTCTAGCTTCTACATATGAATGAAAACATGGCTCTTCACTTTCTGTGCCTGGCTAATCTCATTAACGGTAATGTTCTTGAGTTCCATCCATTTTTCTGCAGACGGCATGATTGTGTTCTTTTTTATGGCTGAGTAGAATTTCATTGTGCATATATACCATAATTTCATAATCCATTAGTCTGTTGATGAACACCTAGGCTGGTTCGACAGTTTGGTTATTGGGAGTTGAGCTGTTACAAATATGGAAATGCATGTATCCCTATAGTAATCTGATTTCAGTTCCTTTGGGAAGAAGCCCCAAAGTGATATGGCTGGGTGATTTGGTAGCTCCTACTTCTGTACTGATCTCTAAAGTGGCTGCGCTAGTTTACAGCCCCACTAACAGTATATAAGCGTTCTGTTTCCCAGGACCCTTTTTAAAAACATACTTTTATTTGGTACATTGTGATTATATATCATAGTGAGGTATAGAATGATAGGACTGTACATACACAAAACTCCTGTAATCCTTCTCTCTGGCCACAACACATGTCTCTCCTTCCCAACACATGTCTGTGAGATCTGAATTGCTAATTTTATATATGTACAGAGCATTATTTCAAATGTTACATTTTTTTTTTGCATTCCCAGGGATAGAACACAGGAGCATTATATGTCCAAGCTATACCCCAGCCCTATTTTTTTGAAACAGGGTCTCACTGAGGTGTGAAGGGCCTCGCTAAGTAGCTGAGGTTGTCCACAAACAGTGATCTTCCCATCTCTGCCTCCCTAGAGCTGGGACTACAAGGTGCACCCCCACGCCCAACTTGTTATATTCTTTATGTCTCTTTCTCCCTTTTGGAAAGCATGACTCCCACGATGTTAAAAACAGTGCCTCCACTTACAGGGTTTTTCTAAGTCATCCATGATGCCGACGGCAGAGTCAGTGCTGGCTCACAGGGCTGCTGCGGTTGGGGTGAGCACCGCAGCTGTGCCTGTGGGAGTTGGTCAGTGTCCTGCAGAGTGGCCTGCTAGTGGCTGGGGATTGCTGTCCATGGCAGACGGAAGCCAGCTCACTCATCACCCTCCTCGAGGGCCTTCTGCGTCAGACTGCAGCTTTGACAGCCAGAGATGGTTTGTTTTTGGGCTGGGGGTGTAGCTTAGAGGAAGAGTGCCTCTGGGCTCCCTCCCCAGTATTGCACACACACACAGATTCTGAAGCTTTGCAAGGCCGTGGGCAACACAAAAGAGGACATTCATCTCGGCATTCTGACGCTGCTTCAGCTGCTCACTTTGTTTCCCAACTTTTTGTCTACCCTGGTAAAGAGGGCAGTTTTCATCAAAACCATGGAGAGAACTCTTGAGGAAGTGGTACGTGGACCGGCCAGGCCCCTTGGGAGCTGTCTGGTCTCTTGTTCAGCTCCACTGAGAGGCGGTCGGTGTGCGGTGGGGTTGGCCTGGAGTCAGCAGGTGCACTGCAGCTGCCCCCACATGAAAGTGCGTTTCGCTTGAGATGAGCAGTGGTTGGAATGAGGACAATTTAGGTGTAAATGCTAATGATGTTTCTAAGGATTGCATTTGTTAAAAGCATTCCTTTGAATTCTAATTATAATAGCTACCATCATATTTATGTCCCCTGAAGGTTTGTTATATTATAATTTGCATTAAGGTTTTTCATAGGGTGTTTTTGCTGAATTCTAAGAGATTAGTTGAAGCAGGAGACCAGTGAGAGTTTCATCTCAGGTTGCAAAATTATAGCAAAAGAGAAGGTAGAAATAGATGGAGAAGTAAGGATGCTCTTCTGGGTCCTCATGTGACTCAGAAAGCAGAACGCCAAGAAGATTCCATTACCTCCTCGGTTCTTTGGTCTCCCATTGGCCTGTGCTCCTCCTGATCCTGGGTCAGCAGTTGCTTTCAAAAGCCACGTGCTTCTCAAGCCAATGGGTTGGGAGCTTGACCTGCCCCCGCGCCAGAGGGCAGGACCTATTGGCACTGTCCTGGGCTCCCTCAGCCCAGCCTGGGCTGGCTTCAGCTCCATTCCAAGGACACCTGTGTGCCCATCCAGCAGAGGCCTTTGCTTGGTGACAGGCCCGCAGGGTGGCTCTGGTTACCGTGGTTCAGCCAGTGACCACATCTGGGAGGAACAAAATCCTTCCAGTAAATATGGTCCTCTGGTCCCGCAGAATGCATGGCCACCCCAGCAGGGCAGCCATGGGAGCCGACGGCTGGCACTCCAACCTCTTGAGTCGTGCAGCAGAGTCTAACTGTGGCCGGAAGCTGACGAAAGCCTTGCAAACCGCACCAAGGTCTTCCAGGGTCCAGATGCGGTGGCTTCTTTGCCGGGCCTCACACAGGGCTTCCCTTGTCAGGAGGCCACACGGCAGCATACACATCTCCCCTGGAGTCCCAGCCCCACTTGGCTGGGTAGCTCCTCTCACCGTCACCCTGTGCGAATCCCTCACCTTCCCCTGCAAGGAGGTTACCACAGAGCACCCAGAGCTGGCTTCCAGAGGCAGACCTGATCCCAGTAAGCAGGTGTCACAGCGGAGGGACAGGGCGCACCAGGTGGCGGCAGGAGCCATGAGACAGGGAGGCCACTAAAGCCCCAGGTGTTGAGAGTGCTGCAGAAGGCAGTGTGTGTGCGAGGAGCACTTGTTATTTGTTAAAACACAGGAGCCTGCGCTTCCCAACCAGAGCCTTTGCGGCTTCCTCCTGCCCGTCCCAGGAGCAGGCCGGATGCCTCAGGGCAGAATGAATCAGCAGCCTTCTCTCTGCCTGCACGTTCGCACACGTGTGTGCCTTTTCCTTATTAATTTCACTAGAGCTTTTTGTGTGCTTTCACATACACAAAATATTCACATGCTTAAGTGATATTCTTTAAAGTTAGACTCAAAATATAATTATCCATACCATACTGTAAGCAAGGAATTAACCACATTCATTTTATCATCTTAATTAGAACTTTACAAAAAATGTAGACAGCAAAATCTGTGGTTTTGAATTCTCTCTATGAATTTTAATTCACTTAACATTGCCTAGGCAACCAAAGATTTCTCATTTATTAACTCCGTTTATTATTGTTTCAAGATCCAAATGTCATTTAAGGACCTTAGGAATTACTTGACATATTACATAAGAGACCGACATCATTAGCATTAATATGAAAATCTCACAGAAAGCACGTTTAAAGCTTTTGCACGATCAATGCCAGAAGGAAGCCAAGTGTGACTGCTTTGTAGCACTGTCCAGTGTTGAAAGGAACCAGTTCCGTTTCTTCTTGACATCACTTACAAAATTCAGTGTGGTTGACAGAGAAGTGCACCTTTTCATAACCTTAAGCATTATTTGGATACCATAATAACAGATCTGAATGGCCACATGGAAAGTTCAGGAGGTCGTCTTCCCCAGGAGGCAGGCTCCGGCCTCACCTAAAGCATGGTCTGGCCTCTGTTTAAGTCTCTCTTTCAGACTCAACACCTGATAACCGCAGCTCAGAGGAAGGGAATTTCTCTGCTCACAGTTCTGGAGATTTCAGTTCATGTTAGGCTGGGTCACATCTGCAGAGCTCAGGATAGAGCAAGGGGGGAGGAGGCAAGGGCCAAGTACAGAGTTCCCAAGGCCACACTCGCAGTGACGCAACTCCTCCAGCCATACCTGTCTACTCCACCAGCCAGTCAACCCACTAATCCATCAATGGATCCGTCTACTGATGAGGCCAGAACCTCATGATTCCATCATCTCACCTCTGAGCACTTTTAAATTGCCAATCCATGAGCTTTTTCAGGGGACATTCTATATTTAAACCGTATCAGTCTCCTTGTACCTACATTGTAGTACACAGCTGCTTTGGACCCTGGATGTCCAGGTCTTTTTGATGTATTGGACTCATTTAATTTGGAGCACGCGGCCTGGGTCTAGATGTACCACTTCCAATCTCTCAACTGAAATAGGGCTGCAGACGCCCCGTGCTCACGAGAGCCCTTGCCGCCCAGCCTCTGTTGCCAGCCTGCTCAGAAGTGACCTTCCCTCTTCCTGTACTGCCAGGAGCCCCCGCACCCCACGTCCACACACGCAGTTCTCTTGTCCAGTGCACTTCACCTTGATCCAGCCTTTTATTTAGAATTCATCATAAATCAAGGACAGTCATTTCTAACATGCTGGACAGTATCTCAAAGTCCAGGTATTTCTTTGAAACATAAATTAAATGCTTGGAACAATATCATGATGTGTTTCCTCTGCCCTCAGACAGGAATGCGGAGGCTGCCGAGCCTCCGTCCTGTCCTTTGGGCCTCAGCCTTGGGATACCGCGCACCAGGCTGCCCACCTGCTGCCTCTCCCCACCCCTTGGGCCCAGGTTTCTGTCCCTTCTCTCATGTCCTGCCTCCTCTGCCCATCCTTCACCTGGAGCCGCGTGTCCTCCTCCCACCCTTTGCTCTCTAGTCCTCTCTGGCCTAACTCTGAGCCAGGTCAGACCCAGGACCTGTGTCCCCAGTGAGCGATGCTGGGGCCTGCCTGTGGGTGGAGCCTTCATTCCCTCAGGTCCAATCTGGCCTTCCCCCCAGGCTGGTACAAAACCAACCTCTAAAGATATCTGTTGAGCTCAGAGGAGGGGCACAGGCTGGAGAATGGCCAGGGCCTAGGGCAGTCATCCTCTTCATGCTAGCCCATGTCTCCACCAAGCCCTGAGTGTGGGGCAAGAAAGGGGTGGCTTCCCTCACCACCACTCACCCCACTTGCTCACCCTCTGAGCTAGAGTCCCCTGTTTTTGCCTGGACGGACATGCATAAGGACTGTTCTCTGCCTCTGCAGAGTGTCTCAAAAGGGTGAACCATCTCCACATCAGTCTTTCTAAAGACCAGGTGTCCACCAGTGAAGAACCTCACTCAGGGTGAGCAGGGCATCATCCCCAGACCTTCCTTCACACCTCGCTAGGTGACAGTGTAGGAGGGAGGGGACTGGAGTTCTCGCAGATCCAGGCTGGGGTGAGGTAGGCACCCCAGCGTGACTTGGAGGCCTTGCCAGCGAAGATGACGGGTTCCACGGGAATCGTGACTAATGTGATTCTTTAGAATATTTGCAGTGTTGAGGAAGTTTCCACTTGAAACAACTTCTGAAGTAACTTTTGGAGTAAATCAAGCGTCTTTTTATAATTGAGTTAGCAATTCTAAACCTATCTGTTTGATCTGTGAGGATGCTTTTACACCAGGTTTTAAAAGGATCATTTCCATATTGTATAATTATTTGAAGTATACAGAAAAAGTGCGTGCTCATTGCAGACAGTCTATTTGGAGAACAGTGGAAGTGTATGAATGTCCATCCAGATGACCTGGCTGCCCACGTCTCCGAGTGGGGTCCCCCAAGCTGTCAGTGAAGATGGAAAAGTCCGCATTTTGGTGATGACGAGTTCACACCATACACACTGTATCCTAACATTTCCCTCCAACACCATCGGAGAGTACTAGCTTGTTCCTCTTTTTCTGCTTTTGCTGCTGGTAGCGTTCCTTTAGACCTAGTTTTGCATACGCTGTGAACAGGTTACAGCGGAGGACGCCCTTTCCACCACATCCCGCTCTGGCAGTCACCCCTGGTGAGCAGCTGGGCGGATTCTTCTGCCCTCTCTGTGAGGGTGAGATAACGGATTTGTGTGTAGAGAACGGTCCCCCTCCCGAGCCAGGCCACTCATGCTCCTGTGCCTGTGTGTGCATCCTCCTGATCACAGAGGGCTGAGGTGGGCAGGCTGAGAGGAAAGCGGCACCCACTTCAGGTAGCCCTCCCCCATCAGAGGCGCGAGGTCATTTCTAGCGTCGGCTTTTCTCCAGTGCGTTCTCCTTCTAAGCAATGGGCACGAGCCTTGCTGAAGGTTAACTCAGTTTAAAGCAAAGGTTTAGTTTATACATCAACTTTAGAGCTTTGGCGTTGGTGCTTTGAGTCTCGTGATTTTGAGAATAACTGGAATGTTTTTATTAGTTTGAGGAAGAGTGGCTGGCTGCTAAGGCATGGAGCGTGCCTTTAATTGTTGGGATGCCTTTCTGAATTTTAGCCTCTTGTGCACTAAATAGTTGTATGGAAAGGTGGAAGTGTGAGAGCCTCTGATTCAATTTGAAATGAGAGGAAAGAGTCAAAATCTTGCTATGCAATCTTAAAAGTGCACGATTATCTCACATAGTGGATTTTATTTTCTTAGTTGGATCATAGATTTTGGAAAATCCTGGAGATTTAACTACTGGATAACTTCACAGAAGGATAAAAAATTCCTATTCAAAGGGATGGCATTCCTGGGTGTCCAGCCTCACAGGCTTTATGCCTTTGCTCTTCCAGATGCCCACTTTTAAGCCTGGAGACTGGTCCTTACACCCAGCTGTGCTGGCTCCCCACCTCTGAGCCTGGAGACTGGACCCTACACCCAGCTGTCCCAGATCTCCAGTTCCCAGCCTTCAGGCTCTGCCTTCATCCCTAGTTCTCCCAGGTTTCCATCTGTGCACTGACTCCCTTGCAGGTCTTGGGCTCTGAACTCACATGCTCTCGGTCCTCTGGCAAGTCTCTGTTCCTATGTGTATGTAGCACCCTGTTGACTGGTTTCTAGTGAGCCCTAGCTCACATTGCTCTGCGGGTTTGTAGAATGCACAAAGGCTTTGGGTGTCACAGCAGGTTAATACTAGCTATAATACCCAGTAGTTAAATATCCAGGAATGTTGTGTCCATTTAGAAATTAAATTACATACTCATAACAAGTTATATTACAAAGATAACAAATTTTCCAATGCATCCTGTCCTGGTTTTGCCCAATGCTCCCAAGGTTCCTATCTCTGGTTGTCTGAGCCACATGTCTCCTCTCCCTCCCTGTCCGGCGCCTTTGCATGGGCAGCTGGAAATGCACTTGGGTACAGAAGCCACACATGGAAACCAGTTGCTTCAAACAGGGGCCTGGTATTGTACTGATTGTGTGGACCCGTGATGGAGAGTGTATCACTCATGTCAGTAATGCTTAACATGTGTTGAGCCTGTCTCCATCCTGTCATAAATAAAACATAAATCGAGGCAATTCTTTTAATAATAAAGATCAATATCTGTTTCAGCAAAGAATTGCTCTCAACAGACAGACGAGTGAAGTCCTGACACAAGTCTTCATTTCTTTACCTTCACCCTGTTTCCTCAGGAACGAAACAAGTCGGTAGCCACGGCCTTCGACAGTCTCATTCAGTGATGCCTTTGTGGCTGTCAGAATTACAGAAAATCATAGTGCAAGCGTGGAGAAACACCCATCACACTGAAGTTGTAGGAGCTCTGAATTTACGATAGAGAATTATGTGTCTTATTTTTAAATCGTATGCATGGGTCCTGTATGCTGTGAGCCTACACAGACGCTTTCACCCTTTCTCTGGGGAGCTGAGCTAGTTCTCAGTCCAGAACACAGGACAGAACTCTGTTGCCTGCACCATGTGTGTAGGAGAACACACCCACTTTACAGATAAAGGGAACACATGTGGAAGTGGGTCTTGTGAGGATATTACCAGCAGAACTTTACAAGTGAAAGCATACTGTTTGTTGTTTCAAACCAGGAAGAGATTTCTCCTTGTGCCCTGAAATCTGAGATCATTGTTCTGTGTGTCCCTAGACATGTGTGACTGTGGGAATGAAGCACTCTCAGACGTAGTACATGGCAATGGCTCTCCGTGGTCAGTGAAATTCTGAATCGTAAATGTGAGCTGCGCGAGCCCACCAGTAAAGCAGGCTTTAGTGCTTACACACCAGTGCCAATCAACAGCAGCAACAGCAAGTCTGCCCCTCCCTTCGTTTCCGATGGAGGTCGGAGTGCCCCTCTGTGGTGCAGCCTTCCCCCACCACTACCTGAACCCCAGGGTGTGTGAATCGAGATTCGAGACTTCCTTAGGTAGTCAGATTTTGTCACCGTCCAAACCCTGTGCACTGGGGTTCACCAGCAAGGAACTGAACAGGTGACCCAGAGAGTGGGGATATCTTCGAGTCAGGGTCTTGTAAGAGGTGTGCGCCTGACTTGGTAAAGAACTCCTTGGACTCATGACCGAAGGGCTGATAATCCCACTGACACTTGGCCCAAAGTATCCTGAGGTACAAGGACCTCAGAGTCATCTCTCCCATCCTGCTGAGGAGAGGTGGGCTGACCCACTGGGCAGGAGCAGCTTTTCTTAGATCCACTAGATGAGGGCAGTTGCTGGACACTCATCCCCAGCTGGGGAGTTGAGTGGTGCACACAGAGCTGCAGCTGATGGGAGAAGGCCAGGCTGTAGGCTGCCATAGGTGGGCTGTAAACCATGACTGACAATGCTGGGGCCAGGGGCAGGGGCAAGCCGCAAGAGGAGCTGCAGGGACCCTCTCCACCCATGTGGGTTTTACCTCCAGGAGTCCCACAGCTCCTAAAGGGACACCTGAGAAAAATCCCTTTGTGTTTCTGCCAGGAGCGGGGACAGTGCACACTTCATAGGTACCCAGAATACGCTCTCCTCAAGGCCCGCTCTCCTGGGAAACTTGTGCTGCCAGTCCTAGTAGCTGTAACCTAACAAAGGGAGGGAGCCTGGCTGGACTCAGCTCTCAAGCCTTCCTTTCTCATATAGGGTAGGAATTCTTCCTAACAGTGCATCTTTAATTTCAGATGTCAATTTTCATTGCCATTATACTGAAAAGCAATTGATTTCTGGGTGATGATCCTGTACCTTGAAACCTCGTTATAATTATTAGGTGCAGAAGAATTCATGTTGACTCTTTGGTTTCTCTACATAAACAATCATGTCGATTGAGAGAAAGGTCTGTTTCTTCCTTCTTGGTCTATACACCTTTAGTTCCCTTTTCTTGTCCTATTGCATTAGCTAGTACATTGTATTGTATTGTGCAGGAACACTTTGTTTCTGAAATTAGGGGAAATATCTTTATGAGGCCAGCAATACTCTTGTGTCAAAACCAAATAAATATGTGAGAAGAAAGAGACACCATGGACCAGTATCTCTCATGAACACAGATCTGGAAATCCTCAAACAATTAGTAGCAAGCCAAGTCTGACAACATGCAAAAACAAATGTGCAGCAGGACCAAGGTGAGTTATATCAAGTGTGTAAGGCCAGCTTGGAACTTGAGACTCAGTAATAGCATGGTCACAGCATCAGGCCAAAGAAGTTTATATGATTATATGAAGAAGTGCAGAAAAAGTACTGATAAAATCCATGCCCATCCATAGCAGAGCCCTCTGCATACCAGGAATAGAGAACTTCCTTAGCATGACAAAGGCTCTCTCCAGAACCCTACACCTAACCTTATATTTCATGCTAAAGATTTCTCTGTGAAGAAATAGTGTTCAGAGAATGAGACAAGAGGCTACAAATTAGGCTGGGAGAAAAGATTTATATCACAGCTATTCGACAGAAGACTGCTGCCCAAAACATAGAAAGAACTTTTAAAACTCAACAGTAAGGAAACTGAAAACCCTACTAAAGAATGGGCAAAGACTTATGAGTTACCTCCCCAAGGAAGATATGTGGGTGGCACCTAAGCACACAGAAGGGTGCTCCCTGCCGTATGCTACTAGGTGATGCACGTTAAATAACAGCCAGGTTCCGCTGTACACAATTAGAATGGTCAAAATCGAGGCATGGGTGGCACGGAATGCTGGTGAGGCCGTGGGGCAGCAGGAGCTCTTTTCACTGTCACGCTGCAAGGCCACAGGCCACTTTAGTCGTTTCTTCTAAGCCAAGTTGTCTTACCATACGATGTAGCCATGTCTTCTCTAAATATTACACAAATGAATACACTGACAAAACTTGCTTTCTTTATGCATTCCAAGAGGACAGAAACAGTGCTGGTCCCAAATACCAGTAGCCCTGCGTGTGTAAGGTGCCGCTCCCCAGGGTAGCCAGCTGACCGCTCATTTGTGAATCAGGATGTGGTCTCCTCGTGCAGCTCAATCCTCGGAGGATCCCGTTAGGGGGCTGAGCCAGTCACTAGCTCACGCTCCCTCGTCAGGCTCCCAGGCTCCGAGGGAGCCAGCGATCACACCGTCTGAACGTCAGTGCTCACGCACTGGGGAGGGGCAGCGATGGCTGTTCTCAAATCCAGAGGAGGAGCTCAGCGTTATTAAATCCTTCAAAAGCAGTCACAACAACTCCACGAAGGGCCACGGAGAGTGCTAGAATCTCTTCTAATGGGATTATAATGACACAATAATAAAAACATTAAGCAAATGGAGATCATAGCACGATCATGCTGATATTCACACGGCAGGGAATTGAAGAGGCTGCGTTAAGTCCCGCTGAGCCCGCGCCCTGGGGAGGGATGAGCGTGTGAACATGAAGGCCTTTGGTTTGATTCTTTTCCCAAAATTGCACAGCCACCAAGGTGACGCAGTGGCATCGTTCTCACACATACACGTAAGGAGAGGAAGGAAGTCGTGGCATTTAATGAACTCCTGAAGTTTGAAAGAAAAGTCCCTGCAGACTTTTGCTGTGTGGATGGGTTCTGTACCTGCCTGCCCCGATGGTGGCTTTTCTTCTCCTCAGATAGATGCAGTCCCGTTAGAAGTGAGACCTCACTGTGAAGGGTCGTATGGTTCTGTACTCTGCAGAAGCTGGGGCGTGATTGGGGTGCCAGAGGGATTCTAGATAATGGAGGAGAACCCTCAGTAGATCCAGGGAGGTGGTCTAAGGGGAAGGACAGGGGAAGAGTGAGGTTCTTTGAAAAAATTACTACCACTGGCTGTGTGAAAAATACCAATGTCAACCTCAGAACCAAGTATGAGGCAGGGGAGATGGGGAGGCAGCAGGGCACCAGGTGCGGTGTACATGTATGTTACTGTCCATATGACTTACACTATGATGTGAGACTATCATACACCAATAAAGCATATTAAAATAATAATAATAATAAATGAGACCCACCTGCTGGATTCTAGGAAGGACTTGGGTTAATGGAAACTTGGTCTCAAGTATGGCTGATGCTAATGCACCCCAAGGATTTGTTGTGTTGAGGCCTGGGTGTGGGATGTACTTTTGTGGAACTTTTAGGGGATGTTGAGATGTGAGGCCTGGGCACATGCCCCTCCTAGAGAGTGGCCGGCCGTGTCTGCCTCCTGGTACACTGAGCCACAGGAAAGGCCATGGTTTCCTCTGGCCTCAGCAATAGGGGAATGGCAGTTCTCTGTGTGGAATCTTAGAGTCAGGCTGCAGCCGGTCCTGCAAGAGAGAACAGCCACAGGGCAGGGCAAGCATCAGGGGAGTGTGTGGCCAGGAGGGGAGTGGGTCTGGCCAGATGTCCTGACATGGAGCCAACGTGCAAAAGGCACGGCTGAGGTGGGGTCGGAGGGACCTCACTCAGGGGCAGAGGGCAGAGGGCATTCGACTTGGGTTGGTGACCTGGAAGATGGGTGCTTTGGGGTATTGATGGTGGCAGAGTCCAGATGGCAAAGGATCAACAGTGGGTGGTATAAATGTTTACAAAACACTAATCAGTTATTGCAGTTGAACTATATCATTGTACACAATTGGGCCAAGCTCTGTACACCTCTAGCCAAGCATCTGTTGGCGGCTCTGCTTTTGACCCCTTGGCTGTTCTCAAGGACTGGGATTGCAGGTCATGTGGCCATCCCGTGCTGAGCTCTTTGAAGAACCATTTGTTAGTTATTTATAAGAAAGGATATAAAGCAATACCTACAAGAATCACTTCATCATTTTTAAGTAGGTGTTTTTTTGTTTTTTGTTTTTTGGTGGTACTGGGGTTCCTGGAAGCCCTTCTACCTCCGGGCTATACTCCCAGACCTATTTTATATTTTTATTTGGAAACAGGGTCTCTTAAGCCAGTGAGGCTGGCTCTGAACCAGCGCGATCCTCCTGTCTCCGCCTCCCAAGCGCAGGGATTACAAGCGTGTGCCACCATGCCCGGCAGTGTTTTCTAACTCTTCCTTGCCACATGGGTCTAAATCAAGATTAGAATCACCTGTTGTGATCTAGGGTAAATGACATGAGAAAATCAGCAGAGACAACCTTGATGTGACATTGAAGGTGAACTCACTCGCCTCCACGGTACCACAGCATCAAGCTCCATGGCCAGCATCCGCCGTGGATTCTGCACGTGGTCTCTGTAGGGTCTGCTCCGCTTCCTGGTCCGTTCATCTCCTGTTGGAGCTTAGACTCTTCCCACCTCTGGCCAAGCATCTGTTGGCGGCTCTGCTTTTGACCCCTTGGCTGTCCCCAAGGACTGGGATTGCAGGTCATGTGGTCATCCCGTGCTGAGCTCTTTGAAGAACCCCCAGTTTTCCAGAGCGGTCGCATTGCTGTTCATCCCCAGGTGTGAGGATGTGCCCACGTCCCCACCTGTCCTGAATGCTTGTGTTCCTTGGTGGTGGCCAGTATCCAAGTGTGCACCATTGTCTCTGTGATGGTACTCCTTAGTGCATATTAGCAGCTCCTTAGTGCATATTGGTCATTTGTGTGCCATTGGTCAAACATCTGTCCAAGCCCTTTGCCCATTTCTGATTGTTTTGTCTCTTGTGGACTTGTAGGAGTTCTTTGTACATTATGACATCTATGTTCTGAAGATATTTTCTCCTGCTCTGTGGGTTATAAAGACTTTTAATCAAGTGACAGAGTTGTTTCTTCTTTGATAAAAAAACAAATCCTTGTAAAGAAAACTAACTGTACTACTGCTAGATGTGAAGGTGGGGAGTTTAAGAAAGTGAGGATTCTTTTCTATGAAACAAGATTGTCTCAATAGAATTCACAGATGTGAGGACTTCTGGGTCTCAAGAAGGATGTGACTGGCACGGTCCCGCCACTGGTGTAAGTTCCAGCCACATGCAGGGCACGGGGCCTCGTGGCTCCCCCATCTTCTGCCAGCTTCGGTTTCTGCACTGGCTAGAAGCCTAGCATTACATCCATTTTTTATTTTTTATTTTTGGTACCGGAGATTGAACCAGGGGGAATCCTACCTCTGGGCTATACCGTGGTACTTTCTAATTTTGAAATAGAGTCTTGCTAAGTTGCTGACGCTGTCCTCAAACCTGTGATCCTTTTGTCTCAGCTTCCAAATACTGGGATTACAGGTATGCACCACCATACCCACCTGCACTCATTTTCTATTTGCCCTAACAAACTGTGGGACTTTTAAAGGAGGGGTTTTACTTTTTCATTTATATTCCTGATTACTTTGTGAGTTTTGCGTAGAGTAACTCCTTAAGAAAGATTTGCCAAACAAAATATACTTATTCTGATTTCTTCTTTCTAGGAATGACTGCCCTTTAGATAGTAAGTTCTTTGGAAAATAAGAGCAATTCATGTTTAATGTGACCCAGGGTCAATGAAAAGAGACGTAGGGTTTGACACGCACAAGGTCAGAGTTTAGATAGTGTTCCCTTTAAACTTGAGTCGTTGGCAGTACTTTAAGTATGCACTTAGAGCCGTGTGATGGTGAAATTCTCGCATCCAGTTCTGACCTGTGTCACACATATGTTGGCTATATCACCGCATGCCCCTGGGACAGTTTCCTCTTGTTAGCTGGGTGGCTGCAGATTAGGGGAGGTGGCATCTCTCATGCCGGCGCAGCCCTGGCACAATGGCTGTGCTCCCTCTTTGTGGCTTGGTGTTTTGGGGTCCCTGCAGAAGAGCGTGCGAGAGTGGTCTCTCCTGCTACAGCAGCGCCAGAGCACAGGAGGGAGAGTCTCTTTCTACTCTCAGCAGAAGGCCACGTGTATGGTTCTAGGCACGCGCATCTTCAAAGCCACGGTGGAAGGATCCTAGACTGAGACCTCAAAGTCCTGGATTCCGGCCCAGTTCTGCCGCCATCTGACCTTGGGTAGATGACAGCCTTGTCAACCTGTTTCCTCAGAATTAAGTTAGGTGGCTGCTGAGTGGCTGCAGCCTCGTCTGGTGCCCTCTGCTCCCGGCGTCCCAGGGAGCCTGCTTTATTTTCAGTCACTTAAAACATTTCAGTACCTAGTCAATGCTTCCAGTCCTGCAGGCACCTGCCCCATCCAGCTGCTCCTTGCCAGAGGATCTCGACCTCAGGGTTGGCAGGGTTCGTCTCCACAGGGCCCTGGCTCGCGGCCACAGACCACACCGTGGGCCTTGGACTGGCATCTTGCCCACAAGACTGCCGAGGAGGGAGCAGGAACGTTAGCAGAGACAGCTGCTAGCAACCTGCCCAGGAGAGGGGCGCAGAGCATGGTGCTCAAGCAGGTGCCCTCTCCCTTGAGAAGCAGCATGGTTAGGGGAGTATGCTGAGACTTGAGCTGCCACCCTGGCATCAGGGCTGGCATCTTAATTCTTCAGTGTGCAGGTGACCGAGCATCTTTCCTGGCTGTGATGAACCAGCGAGTCAGCAGATTGCACAGTGCTCCTGACTTCCCTGGTCCTGAGCGGAGATGGCCTGGGCTTTGCTGTGTCTGCCTTCGTTACGATTGATCATCTTACCAGGAAAGAGCCAAGTCAATACACCATAACTCAAAATAATTGCTTCCTGTTTCTGTTTATCTGAATGTTAAGCTTAAGCAAAACAGATGCTAAATGTCTCAGACATACTTGCAAATAAATCTTAAGAGGATAGTAAAAGCAAATATTTGTAAAGAGCTTTATAGTTTGCAAAATGTTTCCACATATTGCCTCTTGAATAGCATCTGTGCCAGAGCCGCCCCAGGGTCCACTGCCCTCTGGCCAGCTGTGCACTGCAGGTCACATCTGGCACAGCAGGAAAGGCCTCTGGAGGTGGCTCAAGGTCAGAGCTCCAGTGAGCAAGCATGTGTGTGCAGCTGGATGTCCTTTAATGCTGGGTGGGGTAGGCTGCAGGCAGGCGAATAAAGGGAATAAAGGCCTGTCGGTGAGCTAAGCTGTGTGGACAAGTTATTACTTCCTCAGAACCTCTCTTTCCACAGCTGTGATCTGGAGAAGCCCTGACCTCAGTGTTTCCAGGATTAAAGAGAATAATGCAGGTGGTTAGCACTAGGTGGTCTCAAAATATAAATTTCCCTCTTTAGTTGTTTACAACTCAGTGTGATGGATGGAGAGAAAACTTTACAGAGAGAAATGATTATGTTTTGAAGGAGAGCAGACCAATCAAATTTATATAGGATTTTTAAAATGTTTTATAAATGAAATTAAAAATCCAATCAATATCCAAGGAGAGCACACCCTGGAATGGTGGAATATTTTGTCTTTGTTGATTTTCCTATAAGATGGCGTTTTGTCAATGGAAAATAATTTAGGATCACTCTTATCTCTGTCCTCTTTGATCTTCATGTTTCCCCAGATCTGTGAGTGGGGTGCACTCTGCCCAGACGGGGACCAAGGGCAGGGGCCTCTAGTCACCCCCTAGATCACCTGACTGAGCCCACTGTGCCTCAGCACCTCCACAGAACTCTCCAGGGCACCTTGAGGGACAGAAATATTCCAAGGAAGACTCTGCAGGGGGCTTGGCTGCTGGGAAGGGCTGAGGGGAGGTGTTGGCCCCAGAGAGCTGAGCACAGAGGAGGGTGGGCCAGGTCCCTCTTCAACTGCCTGGCTTCCTGTGTGGTTCTGCTGTGCTAATCGCAATGAGAATTAAACTTTGGATATTTTAGTACCTTAGTTTATGTGGTTCCCAATTGTTACTAATCTTATATGTTGCATAAGTTATAATTTTCTACAAAGGAAGAACATAAAACTAAAACAACTACCCCCATGCCAGCCAGGTCACCAGGGGGTCTGAGGGAGGGCTAGAGGAGGAGAGGAAGGGTGCTTGCTGGGCACCACCCCTGCCCCGCACAGAATTGGCTGCTCAGTGAGGTGGCCTTGTATAATCTGTGCCGGCTACAGTCTTGCAGTGAGGACCTGGTGAAATCAGGTTCAGTTCTCAGTAGAACCAGCCAGGTCTTGGGCCTTTCCAGTCGTTGCAAAAGCCTCCTGCTCTCCTGCTGGGTTGCTGTGGCTGGGGTGGCTTTGCAGTGGCTTCACATGGCTTCCCAGCATGTGCTACCACCCAAGTCACCGTGAGTATGCAGGGCCCTGGGGGGGACCAGCCCATCCGAGGGGACCTCAGTGGGCTCTGGGTAGCTCTATTGCCTGTGGTCTCCACAGGGCCAGGAGCTGCAAGGAGCCTTCCTTGGGCCGGGTTTGCATACCTGCAGGCTCCTTGTGGAGGGAGTGCAGGGCTCCTCAGCCATCCTCCTGTGGGAGGCGCCATCCCCCACAGGAAGAGGCAATGCGCTGCAGCCCACGGACGGTCCAGCAGTCCCCAGTGTCCATTTCCCAGGGTTTCACTGGACTCTCAGCGTTTGTGGTTGCCCTAGAAACACAGCCAGCAGACTAGCAGGACAGATGGCTGATTTGTCTAGGTGTTTAACTTCCTGGGCTCAGGGTCTTGCTGTTCCCCCAGAATCCTGGCCTCAGCGATCTGGGAGGAGCATGCCACCCTCCGCCAGTGCAGCTGCTGTGCACAGCCTCACCTGCAGCTCAGAATGCTTCCAGTCTTGGGGTCCTTTCCGGGTATCTCCAATTATAGGAATGGTAAGCAGTTGCCCTTAATTTTTAAATTTCTAATTTCCACTCAGGGCGGAGTCCATGACATATAATCAGTAATGCACTCTGCGAGTCTTAAAGGAATTGGAGCACTTGTGGCTTCAGGGGTTCCCACAGAACAACTTTGGTTCTACACATAGCTCTCAAAGCACGGACTTTCCGACACGCTGGTGCATCTCGCCTGGCTGGAGAGGCAGGCCTTGGCGTGCTCTGTCCAGTGCTGCTCAGAGCTCCAGAGTTCACTTCCCCATAGTCTTCAAAGACTTTTGTGATGGCACGCGATTGTGTGGCTTTCAGGTGGAATGTGTTTTTCCCCTAAATATTCTTATCTTCCAGGGCTCTTGAGTATTCAGACCTGGCAATAAGCCTCAGATCACTCTCGGATGCAAAATAGAATTTTATAAATATGTACATTTAAGGAGCACATTGATTTTAGCTTCAGGTCACTGGAATCTGGCAAGACCAAGGTCTTTGGGCTGAAGACCCACGTGTCCCCTGCAAAGCTTAATTCTTTGTTCTTTTCTCCAAGGCTTTGGCTTAGCCTTGGCCTTAAACTCTGTTTTCTTTCCTTAAATTCGTTCACTACCTGCCTAACTTAGTTTTGTTAGCTATTCATTTCACAGGAAGGACAAGAAATGTGATTTCTTCTTTCTGATTTAACATTTCCCTGCAGCAGCTGGTTGTGAAGAAATCCCTCCCACATCTCCGTTGGCCTGGGTCTGGTGTGGTCCTGGGCACCAGGCTCCCCTCCTGCCCCAGGCCACTAGGGCTCTGCCCTGCAGCCCCAGCCCTGCTATCCCAGCACCCTGGCGTTCGCCATGGGTCCGGTGTCACTGTGTTGTGGGGTGTTGCTTACAGGGTCGGCACCGCCTGTCCTGAAGCCCATGGATGGAGCCTCACCCTTGGGTCAGCCACGTCAGGACTGGGCTGCCCCACACTCTTCTTTCTTGTGACCACACATACCTACACCTTGTCACCTGCTGGCTCTGACCTGAGGAAGGGTCTCCTGTCCACCTCTGCCTCCCACACAGTCCTGGCAGCCTCAGTGTGGCTCCTTGGGCCTGACGCCTTGCAAGGCTTTCTTGGTTGGCCAGGAGCCTCATGTTAAACAGACTCTGTCTTGCCCGGCTCAGTTCAACACCATTGGGCACTTACGTGCTAACCACTGAGGGGCCCAGCCTTAGCTTGGCAGGTCACAACCCCTGTCCCACCCACTTTCACACTGCTCCCTGACCTCAGGACCTGGGGCAGGCTCCCTTGTTCAGCTTTGGGTGCAGGCAGGGCTCCCGGATGAGTCCTTTTGGGCCTCATGGAAGGGTCTCTCCTTCCCCATCTCTGGAATCTCTGTGAGGATCTCTCCCTCCCCATCCAAAGGCTCCCTGGAAGGATCTCTCCCTCCAATCTCTAGGTTATCTGAGAGTATTTCCCTCCCTGCCTTCCGGCTCTCTGGACCTCTCCCTGCCTGCCCCCCTCCTCACCTCTGGGCTCTCTGGACCTCTCCCTGCCTGTCCCCCTCCTCACCTCTGGGCTCTCTGGGCCTCTCCCTGCCTGCCCCCCTCCTCACCTCTGGGCTCTCTGGACCTCTCCCTGCCTGTCCCCCTCCTCACCTCTGGGCTCTCTGGGCCTCTCCCTGCCTGTCCCCCTCCTCACCTCTGGGCTCTCTGGGCCTCTCCCTGCCTGTCCCCCTCCTCACCTCTGGGCTCTCTGGACCTCTCCCTGCCTGCCCCCCTCCTCACCTCTGGGCTCTCTGGACCTCTCCCTGCCTGCCCCCCTCCTCACCTCTGGGCTCTCTGGGCCTCTCCCTGCCTGTCCCCCTCCTCACCTCTGGGCTCTCTGGACCTCTCCCTGCCTGCCCCCCTCCTCACCTCTGGGCTCTCTGGGCCTCTCCCTGCCTGCCCCCCTCCTCACCTCTGGGCTCTCTGGGCCTCTCCCTGCCTGCCCCCCTCCTCACCTCTGGGCTCTCTGGGCCTCTCCCTGCCTGCCCCCCTCCTCACCTCTGGGCTCTCTGGGCCTCTCCCTGCCTGCCCCCCTCCTCACCTCTGGGCTCTCTGGACCTCTCCCTGCCTGCCCCCCTCCTCACCTCTGGGCTCTCTGGACCTCTCCCTGCCTGTCCCCCTCCTCACCTCTGGGCTCTCTGGACCTCTCCCTGCCTGCCCCCCTCCTCACCTCTGGGCTCTCTGGGCCTCTCCCTGCCTGCCCCCCTCCTCACCTCTGGGCTCTCTGGACCTCTCCCTGCCTGCCCCCCTCCTCACCTCTGGGCTCTCTGGACCTCTCCCTGCCTGTCCCCCTCCTCACCTCTGGGCTCTCTGGACCTCTCCCTGCCTGTCCCCCTCCTCACCTCTGGGCTCTCTGGGCCTCTCCCTGCCTGTCCCCCTCCTCACCTCTGGGCTCTCTGGACCTCTCCCTGCCTGCCCCCCTCCTCACCTCTAGGCTCTCTGGGCCTCTCCCTGCCTGTCCCCCTCCTCACCTCTGGGCTCTCTGGGCCTCTCCCTGCCTGCCCCCCTCCTCACCTCTGGGCTCTCTGGGCCTCTCCCTGCCTGTCCCCCTCCTCACCTCTGGGCTCTCTGGGCCTCTCCCTGCCTGTCCCCCTCCTCACCTCTGGGCTCTCTGGACCTCTCCCTGCCTCTGAGCAGGGCTCCCTCTCCTTGACAACCACCACGATGCCTGGGCTAGGCTGCTCTGTACTGCCATGGAGGCACCGACTCAGTCGCTGCCCTGCCCCGTTTTTCAGATGAAGACCCTTGGGTTCAGGGCCGAGGCTGGGACCCTCGCCTGGTGGAAAGGCCTCAGGGACTCTTGTTTGTCACCGTGATTGATCAGAAGCTGTGCTGCACCAACAAGGTTTCTCCAGCTGGTTTTCAAAGAGCATTTTCATTGTGGTCCTCTGACCTCATCTATAATTAAAGGGAAAGAGATCTTATTGAGATAGCCACATTTAACTCACTTAACTAGATGCATGCTGAGAAAATTATCTACAAGAAATGAACAATTCACTATTCAAAAAGAGCCAAGCTTCAAAGAAGTCTGGATTTTAATAGGGGAATTTTTAGCACAGTATTCTTCAGCAGTCATTTATAGAATGACTACTTACACTTGGCATGGAGCTCATACCTGGGGTCCAGCAGGCCTGACGGTTCACCGACTCCTCCAGGTTCCCTCCTTGGACGTGAGTGTGGAGGCAGTGAGGTCAGCAGTGTTACCTCGCCGGAGGCCTGTGGGCGGCTGTGATGGGGGACACGGAGCCAGGGCAATGTTGCTGAGTGGACTCAGATCCTGAAAGGGACAGGAAAGACTAGTGGGCCAAGCTGGATGTGGGGAGTACCATGGAAGATGGGCACGGCTGATGGATAAGCAGCCTGCGGACCAGTAAGCCAGCAGCAGGCCACGTTGCACTGGACAGGGGCAAGGCCTCTTGGTGGGCCACCAGTGGTCAGCGTTGCACCGGCCATGGACAGGGGCAAGGGCACTCCACGTCCTGTGGACAGGCAGTCTGAGGACCAGTAAGCCAGAAGTGGGCCGCGTTGCACTGGACAGGGTCAAGGCCTCTTGGTGGGCCAGCAGCGGGCAGCATTGCACCAGCCCTGGACAGGGGCAAGGGCTCTCCATGTCCTGTGGACAGGCAGCCCGGGGAGTGGCGGGTCAGCAGTGGGCTGTGTTGCACCTGCCCTGGTTGGGGACGGGCCCTCCCTACACCCAGTGGGCAGGCAGCCTAAGGACCACGGGCCAGCAACAGGTGGTCCCTTCCTGTCTGCCTCTGGCTCACCCCAGCCCAGCCCTCACTCCTGTCCTTCCTGGGGCTGCCCTCCAGCTGCAGGCCTCCCCTCAGGGGCTCCTGGGTCTCCTCACCTCCCTGTTGTGGCCATGGCCGTGGCCAGGGTGTGCCCCGGGCACACACACTCAGTCCATCCATCCCATCCAGCTGCACAGGTAGCTGCTGCCTGTTATTCACTCCTGCTGTGAGGTCCTGCTGTGGCCTTACTCCCGGGGGGGGGGCATCTGTGGCTCCCAGTTTTGACTGGTGGCGTGGCAGAGTCTGCAGACGCCCCCGCCTCAGTGGCCACAGCACGGCTGTGATGAATCCCATGGCAGCGTCTCCAGTGATGGCTCCCCAACACATCTGTCTGTGTTCATGACCTGCTGCTGCATAAGAAACCATCTGGACATTCTCTCCTGAAACCACAGCCGCCTATCGCCTCCCGGACCCAGGGCTAGCTCGACCTGCAGGGGCCCTGTGCTCTGCGTAGTCACCTGGACCGAGGCTCAGGCAGCCGCCGTCCTCTGGAGAGCTCTGCCCGGGATGCCTGAAACTCCATGGGGAGTCCTGAGACTCAGCCCCCAGTGTGGTGGCCGGGTACGAGGTGACATTCTATACAGCTCGACACCACAAATAACAGTTTTCTCATGTGTGTTTTATAGCCACAACTTATTTATTAACATTTTCGTTTTGTTTTGGTGTATCTGCCCACATGCCCAGAGACCAGAAACACACTTATTCCGACTCTTTCATGCTGTCTTTTTATTTCCACAGTGGTGCCGGGCAGAAAGTCAGTGCCTGGTAGGTGTTAGGACAGAATCAGAGCCTAAATTGCTTCCAGTTTGTGGCGTGTATAACATTAAAACAAAATTTAATTTCCCGAAGCTTTTCCTCCCTCCATGAGTTAACGTTCCCTAGACTTATTCCTGGAAGCAGGACGCAGCTCACAGTGTGCAAATGAATTGGACGCTTGACACTTACTCCACGCTGCTCCCCTGGGGCCACCAGGCGGATATTGCTGCTGGAAACAGGAGGGAGACCTTCAGAGCTGCTTAATCAGCATTTTGCTGTTGTAATTTTGCCTTTTATCTTCAGAAACTTGATTAGCTAAAGTGGCATTTCATTACTGCCTTAATTTGCATTTTGAGATTATTGTTGCTGGTAGTATAAAGTAGGTAAGCTCTGGCTTATCTGAAACATGAGTGATTTGGGTTTCGACTTGGAGTATCACATTCAATATGGTGACTGTACTTAGGTTGTACTTGGGTGTAAGCAGCATTCTAGATCAGCTGAGGGAATGAGATCACGCCCAAGGCTCACACTACTTCTGGGTCAGACGTAGTGTGGATCTAGTTTCTAGCCCAGTTCCGTTTCTTTGAGGCCTGGGGCCTTTCGCCAATGGCAGCTCAAATCCCGCCCACGGGTGCAGTACTGCCCTCAGTTGCCATGATGGGGATCCCTGTCAGAGGTTTGTGCCCTCTGCACTGGTGAAGTGAGAATGTGGTGTTGGGATCAGAGCTCGCCGGCACAGGGTCAGGTCCTGACTGCAGGGTGGAAAGGCTGGCGTGGCGCTGCGTCCGCTCCCTGGTGCAGCTCTGTGCAGTGGTTGACCAGAGGTAGCCGTTGAGGAGGCGAGGAAGCTCAGTGGCACCTCTCTGCACCTCTCGGTGCCTTTCTGTGGGTCTCTGATTGTTTAGCCTTTGTCAGCACCTCTGAAGGGCTCCTGGGCACTGGCTAAGGTTGCTCCCCTCAGGGGGCCAAGTCCTTCAGTCCCCTCAACAGCACAGCCCTGGCTGGTGCCATGGGGTGCTGCTGAGCTCTGCTTCCCGGGGTCCCAGCACTCAGAGCGCCCGTCTCCATGGAGTACCCTAGGCACCCTCCAAATGCCCAGAGTGCTCATTGTTTCCTTGCACCATATGCAGCAGGGATTCCAGACCCACAATTTGGAGACGCCTTTTGTCATCTTCTTCAGTCCTTTACCTAGTGGCCCAGATGTTATTTTCCGGGATGTGCTCCCGATGTCTTCAACCAGTGTGATCAGAAGTCGGCTTCAGGGGGAGTCTTGAGGCGAAGGCAAGCTGGGCAGGAAAGCCAGTGGGCTGTCAGGCTGGCAGCCTCCACAGAGCCCAGCCTTGAACCCTCTCTGGGGCTGTGCCTCCACAGAACCCCACCTTCCTACAACACAGCTTCTCGTGGTGGACTGCAAGGCCCATAGGCCATCAGTTCACACACTCAGGCTTCAGTTGTGCCGTCTGCTTGCTGCTGGAACTTCCCAGAGACATGTTGCAGGAGGACCCCAGTGGCTTTCTGTGGTCTCCATGCCGGCTCCCCTACTACTGCTGTCTGGTGATGGAGCCAGAGTGAAGAGGGAGGCTGGTGTTCTGCTCCCATCCAGAACTGGCAGATCGTAGCCCATTTACTGGAAGATATTTGGGAGGCAGATGACCAGGCTGACTTACTGATGTCCCAGGAGGGAAGGTGTTTCTGGAGTTGAATCCAGTGCCTGAGGGCCCAAGGCCCACTGGCCTCTGGGGTGCCAGCCAGGGCCAGGGCCAGGGACCACCCCATGCAGAAGGTGCTCCAAAGTATCCTCCTCCATGGTGTCCGGGGGTGCAGTGTGTGAGCGGCTTGTTCTGCCGTCCACCCGCGGGCGCCAGCGAGGGAGTATTGGCTGGCCCTCACAGGCCCTCCAAGGCAGGAGGCCACAGAATCTGTCATAGTGCAAAATGCATTTCGTGTTCTAGCTAAAATCCATTGTGCTCCTAGGGATGGGTGCTTGGTTTAATTTGAGCCCCACAATGTAAGAATGTAGCTTCTTAGGTTTGAAGGAGGAAGGTGCTATCACAGGGGCGGGACCAACCCATTCTGTGCCGGGCCACTGAAGACGCTTGTCTTGTGTGTGAGAAATGCCTGCCAAATGGACGGCGACGTGTACCTTCGCTGTGATGGATGGGCGGGTGCCCACGCGCTTTCAGTCATTAGCTGGGATGACTCGGGTTCTTCAGGCAAGAGCAGGTTTTTAAGTATTTTCTATTTTTCACCCAAACTGATTAGTAGAGCAAGATTCTGATCTATCTTGCCATTTCGACATAATTTATTTTTGAAATTAGGAAGTATTTTAAAAATTAAGGGGGAAGATTTTGATAAAAAATAAATTTTGGTTGTTATTACTTGGAACAATTGCTAAGGCAAGGTCATTTGGAGATGGGATGGCCGTCGGTTTTTATCAGGAAGTTGGAATATTTCAGTTTTCTTTTACTTTCACTTCTATCACAACTACGTTCACTGATGCGTGATAGCCAGAATGACGCCAACTCGTAATGACGCTTCATGTGTTTTAACAGCTATGATCCTATTTCAGTAATAGGCATTCTAACTTTTTAAAGTTTTTTTTTTCTTTTATTTTTTGCAGTACTGGGGATGGAACCCAAGGCATTCTACTTCTGAGCTACACCCCCAGCCCTTTTTTTATTCTTTATTTTGAAACAGGGTTTTGCTAAAGTGTGGAGGGCCTAAGTAGCTGAGGCTGGCCATGAACCTGTGATCCTCCTGTGTCAGCCTCCTAAGTACTGGGATTATAAGTGTATGCCACTATGCCCGGCTCTTTTTAAAATTTTTGAATGTTTTCTTTAAATGAGAACAATGAAGATATTTGTCTATAAAAATGTATTTTTCTACTGATGCATTATATCTTCAGGTGGCAGTCTCTGCAAGAGGAAAAGAATGTATATGTAAAAACATAATTTAAAATCCAATCACACCGAGTGTAGTGGCACACACTTGTAATCCTAGTACTTGGGGCTGAGACAGGAGGATCACAGGTTCGTGGCCAGCCTCAGCTCTTTAGTGAGGGTCGCTGCAACTTAGATCCCGTTTCAAAATAAAGAATAAGAAACAGGGCTGGCGGTGTAACTTGGAGGCAGAATGCCCTAGTATCACGCCCCAATACCGCAAAGGAATGGATACATAAATAGAATCCGGCCGCAGGCCCACACTGCTTGCCTGCTCTGGGATCCCGTTTCCTGCGGATGGTTCTCGCCACACTTTGGGTTCCGTAGTTAGGAGCTGCCACACTGTCATGGAGGCCTGAGCATGTGCTGGGTCCCTGTCCTGCACCGGCTGTCAGTGAGGCTGACCCTCAGCTCAGTGGGCAGCAGGGAGGCTCTGATCTGGCTTCCATGAGGTTCGAAGATGGGTGAGTGAGTGAGCCAGGTCATGCAGGAGCCTGCCTGGCCAGGCATCATGGAGGACCGAGAGCGAGCAGGCCAGGTGGCACAGGGGCCCAGGAATGAACAGGCTGGCATGTGCGTGGGCCAGGTGGCACAGGACCTGCCTAGCCAGGCCACACGAGGGCTTGAAGGGCCAGAGGGCCAGGGCTGGGGGCCTGGAGCCACTGGGCCTGCCTCCCACCAGGGCCTCTCCACACACATGCCCAGCTTTCCTGTCTCCACACCAGGCACAGGCCAGGGAGTTAGGCTCAACAGCTCCAGAGGTTCCTGGAGGCCCAGAGTCCCATCCCCACGGCTCTCGTTCCTTCTCTCCTTGTGTGGAACAGATCTTCCTGTTCAGCAAGGCCACTCTGTACAAACGCTGAGGACTCTAGCCCACGATCAGCCAGCTCTGTAGAGGCTCTGGGGCCCACTGTCCACTTGACAGCCTCTGCCCCGAGAGACCACGACAGGTGTGTTCCAGGGTCTAGTGTGGTCCAGGTGAGTGCCGCAGAAGAACCTCTGTGGCGCTCCTGTCTTCTGTTTTGAGCGTGAGTGGTGAGGCGGAGTTTCCAGACTCGAGTGGGGCAGCAGCTTTGCACATGGGGCTCTCCCAGCTCAAGTAGTGTGCAATTGTAGGCTCGTGCACCCGGGTCAGCGGGGAGCAGAGTCCACAGCCTGGATGAAAGGTAAATGCTGACTTTTACTCTTCTAGGAATTTGCATTATAAAAATCCAGAAATCAGCCTAGCATGGCTCAGGCTTGAAATCCCAGCCTTTGGGAGGCTGAGACAGGAGGATCACAGTTCACAGACAGCCTACTTAGTGAAGTCCTTTGCAACTCAGTGAGACCCTGTTTCAAAATAAAGAATAAAAAATAGGGCTGGGGGTGTTGCTTGGAGGTAGAATGCCTCTGGGTTCCATCTCTGGTATTGGGAAAAAGAAAAAAAAAGAAAACCCAGAAATCTAGCTCCTTCCTTTCAAGTTTTCCAGCTTACAAACATACCATGTTTCATCAGCCTCAAAGGTGTCCAGTCCTTGCAGACCTGACCCTGGCACTTGAGAGGAAAGAGGCAGTGATTTTGCAGATTATTATCTAAACCAAAGGAATAGGCCATGTCAGAGGCCCACTTATCTTCTCGAAATACCTGCATGGAGACAGGGTTTGAAGTAGCTCCCAGTGGCTACCGGCCTGTTCTTCTTAGTTGCTTACGTGCATCTCAGAGTGACTGCGTGATCGTCTTCACAGTCCAGGGACCCGCTCGGGGGAGAGCATCGATCACAGAACTTCACCACCGTGGCCCTGTGCCTAGTGCTCATGGGCAGAGGGCTCATTCATATGCCACCAATGCTCAAAAATAGCCTTCAGTGGGTGAATCACTAGCTTGGATGGACACGCTACGCCACCAAACCCTGGGCTTGATTGGACACGCAGCACCACCAGACCCCGAGCTTGGATGGATACGCTGCAGCACCCTGACCCCAAGCTTGGTGGACACGCTGCGCCACCCAGACCCCGAGCTTGGATGGATACGACACGGCACCAGACCCCGAGCTTGGTGGACGCACTGCACCACCCAGACCCCGATCTTGATGGACACGCCGTGTCACCAGACCCCGAGCTTGGATGGACACGCCATGCCACCAGACTCCGAGCTTCGATGGACACGCTGCAGCACCCTGACCCTAAGCTTGGATGGACACACTGCGCCACCAGACCCCGAGCTTGGTGGACGCACTGCACCACCCAGACCCCGAGCTTGGTGGACACGCTGCAGCACCCTGACCCCAAGCTTGGTGGACACGCTGTGCCACCCAGACCCTGAGCTTGGATGGACACACAGCGCCACCCGGTGAGCTGGCTCCATCTGCCAGCCGGCGTCCCCACACTGAGGCACATTGAGGTCAGTGTCTGTAGAGTGGAGCAACATTTGTTGATTGTCTTGCAAATAAAGCTCTCTCGTGTGTTTGCTTTTGAAAGACAAGGTGGTCAGCCTGTATTAAAAGCCTGTGAGCTCCAAAGTCCCCACACTGAGGCACGCTGCAGGTCGGTTCCATCCTCTCCTGTATGGAAGGCCACCTGGTGCACAACCATGCATGCCTGGGGATCCTCACGCTTGGTTCCCTTCCTTCCTGGAACATGCTCCCAACCCGGGAACATGCCGTGTAACATGTCTCTCACGCATGCACACAGGTGGCCTGGATGTGGCTTGCCTGCCTGCCATGGATGTCTCCATGGTGCTGCTTCATTCTGAGATCACTGTGCAGGCAGAGAAGTACTAGGCCAGAGCCCTGCGCCTTTGGAACGGCTCCACTCTGTGGCTGCAGAACAGAGGGAGACTCGCACCAAGGGTCATTTGAAGACAGGATTCTTCTCTGCTTTTTGAGCATGACTTTCCCCTCCATGAATAAGAGTGGAGAAGAGCTTGCTGCCTCCATCTGACGGTGGGGGCACTCCCAGGTTCGAAGGTGGGTTATCCGTTCCAGACTTCGGTCGCCCTGTGGCCGTGGGGTGGTGGCTTGTTCTGTGTTGGAGTCTATGACTACTTCATGGAGTTTGCTTGGGTGCAACACATAATCCATCTTTTCGTCACATCCTCATGTCCCTGGTGTGTCCTGTATCTGTTCTGCCCAGCTGAGGACATTGCAGGACCAGGAGGCATGGCCTTTGGCTCAGGGTAAAATACACCACTGAAGGAAGACTTGGACTGGGGCAGAGCCACTGGTTTCTTGCTGTAAACAAACTCAGGAAGAAAACAACTAAATGTCCCTATCAGGGCACAAGCCTCTGAGCACAGGAGGGAGAGGGTGGGGCCTCTCCAGCAGGGCAGTTACCTTGTGGACTTCTGCTCAGGACTTGTCAGCAGTTAGGACGCTTGATAGCGTCATTGTCAACAATTAAGACACACATGGAAAAAAACACCTGTGTTAGAATCTAATGGCTACTAAATGGTTTCTATAAAGCAAACACATCATTTTCAAGTAAAAACGAATTATGCAATTATTCAGTATCTGTTGATTGTCTTGCAAGTAAAGCTCTCTTATGTATTTGCTTTTGAAAGACGAGGCAGTCGGCTGTATTAAAAGCTCTTGAGTTCCAAAGTGACCCAGTTTGAGGCAGCACAATGAGGTGGGCTGGAGGGATGGACCTGTGGTGCCACTCAGCCCTCCTCACAGTCTCTCCTGGTCCTGATAGGGTAAGGAAGACTCTCCTCCCCCAGTGTATTCTGGGTGCTGCGTCACCTGCCTGGCAGGAGCTCACGCAGCACAGCCCACAGCTGTCAGGAGCCTTCACACGTGCCTTTCCTTGGCTTCATACTGAATGAGGGTGAGTCAAGGAGTGGTCCTGTGATTATGGATGGCCCATGACGAGGACACTTACTAATGTCATTGGGACAGTAGATATTCAGTGTTGACCACACTGTGAGCTAGGACCCAGCTCTAAGGAACGAAAACCCAGTTAGGACTCTTGTCAGCCAGCAGAAGGAGCTTCACCTGGATGCTGGGAGAGGCTGGTGTGTCAGCTCTGGGGTCATCTCTAGGCTCTGAGCAGGCCGCACAGTTGAGGCTCTTAAGAGCCAGTCCTCATGGCTCAGCTGGGCCAGGCCCACTGCCCGTTTCCCTCATCCTCCTGGCCACTTGTCAAGGTCCTCAGGAGCAGGCCAAGTGAGCAGTCAGCATCCCACTGTGGGAGACCAAAGTACCATGCAGGCTTCACGGGGAAGAGACTAGAGGTCCTCTGCAGGTGTCAGACCCAGGGTGGAAACCACGGGCTGGCCCAGCCTGGAGTTTTGCTTCCAAGACCATCACATGCGTGTGCAGAGTAGAAGACCTTCACATACAAGGGACCAGCCTTGGTACACTCTGGGACAGAGTTGTTGTGAAATGCCCTCCGTATCTCAGGAAGATGTGGGGACCCGCGGTGTTAGAAGAACAGAGGGATCATAAGTCATGGATTTCTAATTTTTCCAGGATGTAAAGATCTTAAGCCACTATCAGGAAATGTGTGTGTGTGTGTGTGTGTGTGTGTGTGTGTGTGTGTGTGTGTGTGTCCAAAGAACAGCTGAGCAGACTCAGTTCCCTCTGCCACAGTGGAGGGGCTCTGTGAGGGCACACAAAGCCATCGGGGCCAGCGGCAGTATTCCTCTTTGGTTTTTGGTGAGGGATTCCCTATTGCAGGGCTCAGCTGACATCTTTGCACTAGTTCTTGGAGTCATTTTTCCTTGATTATAGGTCAGCAAATTGTGGGCAGGCAGAACCTGTCTGGGCTGCCTTGATTGCAGGCAGTCAGAGGCCTGGGCACCATTTGTCCATGCTCTAGAAGGATGGAGGAAATCAGAGAGATTTATAAGAACTCGGCTAAGAAGCCTGGACGAGTCCAGTGAGTTTGCAACGTGTGTTTCTCTGGAGCGAGGGTGCCCCCCTCCCCCAGCTCCTGTCCCTGGCTGCAGACGGCCCCGCACAGTGGGCTGAGGTCTGCGCAGCTCTGGCTGCTGGAAGAGGGAGATGTTCACTGTCTCCGTTTTCTCTCTGCAGTGGTGTTGGTGTGATGGCTCCTGTTGGCTGGGGTCCCCCTGCCCCACCTCCCTCCTCCCCACCCCCCTGGGAGGGTGCCACCCCTAGGCTGGAGCTACCCAAAGTCCAGGTTAGAGTGAACTGGAGACCACAGGCTGAATGGAGTGGAGAAGAGGCCGAAGCCATACAGAGGGCCCTGGGCCACCCCGCCCTACCCTGGGGAGAGGAGACTCCAGAGCTGATGTGGACACCCCTTTCTGGTGGGGCTCCACTATTCCCAGGGGGTGGGCTGTTCCCTGGGGTTGGCAAACAGTGCAGACCTACACCATCTCTCCACTCAGAGGCTGGCACTGAGTGTGCATCGTGTGTCTGGAGAGCGTGAGGTGTGCACAGCCTCTGCACTGAGAGGAACCTTGCAGCCCTCAGAGCTGGTGTGGACACAGAGAGGTGTGGCCTTGCTCCTCTGGCCTCTGCATGGTGCTGGTTAGGGTGTCAAGGGCACGCTACTGCTAGAGGAACTCTCTTGTTCTGGTGGTAGGTGGGTGTGGTATCTCATCAGGTTGCTCTCAGGTGTCTGGGCCGGGCATGTGTTGTCCCCGGGATGCTCCCCTACAGATGTCAGATGGAGTCCTGTAACTCTCTGGTGATTCTTCCAGGGAAGTCATCTTGTCCACTTCTAGGAGCGCAGGATCTGGCCTCTGAGGGGGCTCAGGGAAAGACGTGACCCCACAGGCTCTGTGATTCCTCTGGGTCAGTGCCTTCTTATCTAGCTGTGTGCAGAGGGTCTGCTTTAGACCCTACAGGATGGCTTCCAGAACTCACTCACGTGAGAATTGTTTTTCTGTGCATGACTGTGAACGTGTATGTGTGTGCACATAAATGGGTTTGTGTGCATTTGAGTGTGCATGTATAAATGCAGTGCACACACATGAGCTTGCATGTGTATGTGTGTGCAGGTGATTATGCATTGTGTAACTAAGCATGTGTGTGAGTGTTCACATGTGTGAGTGTGCATTGTGTGAAGATAAGCACGTGTATACATGTGAGTCTGCATTGTGGGACTCTAAGTGTGTGTAAATCTGAGTGTGTATTCATGAAGGTGAAGGTGTTGTGTGTGTATGAATCTGAGTGTGAGTGACTATGAGCACGTGCTTATGAATGTGCGTGTGTATTGTATGCTCTGTGTGTTTGAATATGAGTATGTATGAATGTGTGTGCTTTGCCTGCATGTGGATGTACGTATGAATATGAATGTGTGTGCATGAGTATGTTAATATGAGCATGTGTATATGAATGAGTGTGTTGTGTGCATGTGGATGTGCAAGTGTGAATGTGAGCATGTGAGCATGTTTGTGCATGTGAGCTTGTGTGTGTGAATGTGTGTGCATAAGTGTGTGAATATGAGCATGTGTATATGAGTGAGTGTGTTGCGTGCATGTGGATGTGCATGTATGAATGCATGTATGAAGATGAGCATGTATATGTGTGCAGGTGAGCTTGTGTGCATGCATGAGCATGTGTGTATGAATGAGTGTGCTTTGTGTGCACATGCATGAATGTACGTTGTGAACCTGTGTGTGAGTATGAACGTGTGCATGTATGCAAGTGTGCATTCAAACGTGTGTATGGCTGTGAGCGTGTGTGTGCACCAGCAGGTGGTGTTCTGCCCTGCCCAGGAGCCTGCTGTGAACACTCACAGGTCAGCCTCTGTGCTACCTGGATGCACCCGCACGTTTCTCTCCTTCGGGCGGCTCTGCGGTCGTTCTGCATCCACAGGCAGTGAGACGTGACACTCGATGTCTGCCTCTCTGTCTGCCTCTCTCAACGCCTGGCTATTTCCAAACAGCTCTTAGACTTTCCCTCTTCCAGTGCTCAGCCTCTGAGTACAGTCCTGTGAGGGGCTTCTCTTCAATGCCCTGCCATCCCTGGCTGCCTGCTTTTTACTGGCAGTGGGTTAGGCTGTGGGCCCTGCCCATACCTCTCTCTCTCCCCCACCTCGGTGCCTGGGCCACCCCTTTGTGCATCTCCTGGGGTGCCCTATGCTGGCAAGGATGACATGTTTGGACTGCCTCCTGCAGCGGGCACCTGTGTCTGGGGCTCCAGACCACCCTAGAGAGACTCATGCTGCAGCAGCTTGAGGCTCAGCTCTGGGACCCTATTTCCTCTGAGCAGCATTACTGTCCCCAGCTGGGGGTGCCGGAGATGGAGCTAACGTAAGAAGCCAGTCAAGCCCTGGAACCTTGACAGGGAGCAGGGACACCACGGGTCTGGCCCGTGGGCTCATGAGGACTCCTGAGGCACAGCAGCCCTTAGCACTCACCTGCGGCCCGGCCACTTGGGAGGCTGAGGCAGAGGCGTGCTTGAGCCCTAGGTGTAAGGCCAACCTGGGCCTTGAAGCAAGGCCATTATAAAAAGCAAAGGAGCTGTAGGTGCCCCTATCAGGTGGTCAGGAGGTTGCAGGCAGCCTGAGGAGACAGGGCTGCTCTGTCAGGGGGCTGTGTGGAGTGCTGTGCACCTTAGGGACGGAGATCCTTCCAGGCCTCCTGCTCACAGTCCAGGCGTGGCCTGCGCCCAGACCTGAGACACTGGTCCTCATGACAGGGAGGCAGGGAGGCGATCCTTTGCGTGATGGTCGGGGGATGGCGTCTGAGTTAGGTGTGGCTGTACTGTCTCCACGGTTCCCGAGGCCTTGGTCCTTCTGTCTATGCACAGGGTCTCTCTACCTTGTGTGTGGGGGACTAGTTCATAACCAACAGTCTGTTTTAAACAGTTGACAAGTCAGGAGATGCAGAGAACAGTTGTTTAGAATTCTAGCCCTGGAGCCAAATATGCCTTATTTTATTTTGCATCATTAGAGTGAAGGAGAGGCAACCGGCAGCGGGCACTGTGGGTGGGTGCCCAGGTTAAGATGGGAGCAGCTGTTGGCCCAGAATCCGATTGGTCACCCCTAAGGTTTATCCACAGCCTCCTGCCCTGGTCTTAGTGTCACTGAGTAAAGCAGGTGTGCAGAGGAGAAACCAGAGGGGGCCTCATGTGCAGGGCTCCTTGGGGAGCATGGCATGCTGTGCTTCTGTGGGTGAGCCATTCAGGAGCCAGGGCCTAGAGAGCCTTGGGGAGAGGCATGTCCTTGCAGGAGGTACAGGTCAGAGGGGCACGCCGGTCAGTTAGACTATGTGAGGCCACTCCAGGACGAGTGTGGCCAGTCAGGGCAGTGTGGGGCCAGTCAGGGGACTGTTGGGGGCTGGGTGGGGTCAGGGTCACACGGGGTGCCCTGTGCACCTGGTCCTCATCTTGTAAGTGAGGTGGCGCCTGGCGTGGTGTGAGCATACAGGACCCAGGAGCTATGCCTGGTGTTGTGTTTCCAGTGGCATAAAGGGGCAGCCGCTTCCCAGGAACACCTGCGTCGCTGTGTCTCTGCACTAGGTCTACAGCTGTCCTCTGCCCCAGGCCTGCAGCCGCCCCCCCCCCACCCTCTCTCTCCCCTGAGCCCCAGGCCTGCAGCTGCCCTCCACTGGCCCCCCTGCCCCCTCTGTACCTCATCTCCGCAGCACCCCCCCCCCCCGTCCCCTCTCCCCTCATCATCTTGGCGGCCCTGACAGGAAGCAGTGACTCACAGAGATTCTCTCCTCTGGCTTTGCAGATTACACACCCCTTTGCTCGGATGTGCCGCAGGACAGTCAGTGGTGGGGCGGTAAGGGCGACTCTGGTCTCCCCTCTTACCTCTTGAGCCACTGGCCATGCTGGGAATTTTCCAATGACTTTCTGTTTCTTTATAGGCCATTTTATATTAAGACAATGTTTTGAGGTGTCGCTGTGTTATCTCCATGTCTGGGAACAGTAAATTCACAGTAATAACAGAAGAAAATGATATGTTTATTGCTGTTTAGATATTTATTTTGTCATTATCAATGAAAAGCATTGAAAACTGAAATTAAACATATATGAAATATTGGGCCTGACTCATTTTTATTTAAGCAAAATACAACATTTAATATTAATCTAATCACTTCTATTTACTTAATGACTTAAGTAAAATATTTAGAAAAATACCCCCCCAAATCAATGATTTGTTTTAAAGTGGTATTGTAACTAATCTCCAACAATTACATTCTAGTGTAGTCTTTAAATGTCCTCATTCTATAAATTGTTAAAAGCACTTTGCATTATGTGCTTAAACATTATCTAAATAAGGACCATATTTGAAAAGTTAGAAATAATCACCCCTCTGTTTCTTAACATCTACAATGACCATACCTCTGTGCTCAGAATTCAGTTAAGGTTTTTTTTATTTTTATTTTTTAAGAAAATGGTTTCACAGGAAAAGTAAACACACAAGATGGGGAGGGTGAGAGAATTTCCTGAATTCTAGTTACAAATTTCAAGTGTTGGTTACTTCGGCAAATGTTCACCGAGTCCCTTTTGCCGTGGAGCCCTCAGGGCATTAGCCTAGAGCAGGAGCCCAAGGACGCTGGGAGGCTGCAGAGCCGTCCAGGAGCTGGCGGAGTGACATGGCTTAGGGTGGTCAGAGCCACGGTGGACTACAGAGTGGGTTGGAGCTGAACGGCTTCCTGGAAAGGCTCTGGTCCTCCGGAGTTCCTAAGCTGGACATTCGGGATCAGGCTTGCGTTTTGGAAGGTCTGTCCTGAGGCTCATGTTTCTTAACTGACTCAAGTTAAACTGAACGCACAAGAAACAGCTTGTAGAGCCACATGCCCATCTTCCCTCTCTCCTGCAGGGAAAGATGTCAACCCTCATTTCAGCCCTGAGCCACTAGAGGGCATGAAGGTGGGTTCTTTTGGAGGCAGGGCGGTGTGGGGAAGGGCGACTTTGGTCCTTCTGTCTATGCACAGGGCCTCTCTACCTTGTGTGTGTGTGACTGCTCGGATCCTGTGCTGTCCTCAGGTTGCAGCCTAAGCCACATTCAGCTGCCCAGCCCTGCCACCCTCCTCCAGGATGGCTCCCCCACCCCGCTTTGCCTCCTGACTGCTTTCCTGAGGCGCCGCCAGGACCCCACTGGCGTGAGCGGACGCTGCGTGCTGAGCAGGTTCCTTGCCTCTTGCGCAGCTCCTGAGGCAATGTGCGCCCCCTCCATGTACAACACATCTGGACTCCTTTGCAGAGGGGCCCAAGGGTGTCCAGAGGCCAGGGCTCTACTGTCAGGCTCAGACTGCTGACGGAGAGATTGCTCTAAGGATACCACAAGTATCTAAGGGCCTCCAAGTGGCTGAGGGGCACAGGGAGGCAGCTGGACTTCTCAGGAAGGACTCTGGGTGTGCCGAGGAGCCCAGGGAGACTAAGGAGACAGGATTAAATCAGAGGCTCCTCAAAGACAATTTCAAATGCAGAAAACCAACCAAACAACAACAAAAAACGTGATCCCACTCAAAAGGAAAATAATTGCAGAAGTATGGACATATTTAATTATTTTATTTTATTTGTGGTACTGGGGATGGAACCCAGGGGCAGTCTACCCCCAGCCCTATTTTTTTTATTTATTTTTATTTTTTTTATTTTTGTTTTGTGGGTCTGGGGATGGAACCCAGGGGCATTTGACCTCTGAGCTACAGCCCCTGCCCTATTTTTTATTCTTTTTGTTTTGAAACTGGGTTTCACTATGTTGCAGAGGGCCTCACTAAGTAGCTGAGGCTGGCCACGAACCTGCAATCCTCCTGTCTCAGCCTCCTGAATGCTGGAAGAATTTTTTTAATTGGGTGTGGTGGCACACATTTATAACCCTGGTGCTTTGGAGGCTGAGACAGAAGGATCTGGGTTTGTGGCCAGCCTCAGCTACTTAATGAGGCCCTCCACAACTTACTGAGATCCTGTTTCAAAATAAAGAACAGAAAAAACAGGCTGGGAGTATAGCTTGGAGGTAGAATGCCCCGGGGTTCAATCCCCAGCACCACACACACACAAAAGAAGAATTTTATTGAAAAAATTACTGATTTTTACAAGATATCTCTAGTATATTGAGCAAAATCCTTCTGAAATCGTTTCTTACAATGCAAAGTAAATTCACTGAGGGCCACCATTAGCCAAACTCTGTTTCTTTTCTCAAATATGGAGTCCAATAAATCGTAAGTTTGTCTGTAGACATGGAGTTAGTGTTTTTCCTATGAACCCAGGGTCTTAGCCCAGGAATTCTGAGCTGTGTGTCCAGGTGTTGATGGGTGATAATCATGGAGGTTGAGTTTATGTCCTCCTCATGCACCTGGGGTCTCAGGTCTCATTTCCTGAGCTGTGTGGTGGGTGATGGTCCTAGAGGTTGGTTTATGTCCTCCTTCATAGATCCACAATCTCGGGTCTCGTGCCCTGGGCTGCATGTCTACCTGTAAGGTGGGGGCTCCTTTATCAGAGCCCCTGTTATATTCGTGGTGTTAAAATGCCATGGCTGGCCGGGCATGGTGGCACACATTTGTAATCCCCGTGCTTGGGAGGCTGAGACAGGAGGATCATGTAGGTTCAAAGACAGCCTTAGCTGGCTTAAGAGACCCTGTTTCCCAATAAAATATAAAAAAATAGGTCTGGGAGTGTAGCACAGAGGTAGAAGGCCCTTGGGTTCCATCCCCAGTACTACCAGAAAAAAAAAAAAAAAAGCCATGGCTATACCAGGCCACTTTCTGTCTTCTATGTACTCTTGGGCCCAATTCTGGGTGGTTTGATTCAAGAATGACTATGGGACCCAAGGCAACTTGCTGTTCCCAGGAATCTCAGTCACCATGAATAGCTGCTCAATAAAGCCGAGGAAAGTAAACTATAAACCTGAGCTTCAGACAAAATCATGGCGTTTAGATTTGCTGGAGGCTCTTGAACATCAAAGTGGGTTCTAGTGGAAGGAGGAGTTATTCTCTACTATCATTTTATGGGCAGTAAACAAAAATTGAGTGCTAGCAGTAATTCTTACTATATAGCCCAATATGAATGTGGCAAGTTGGATAAATCAAAAGCCCTCTTCTAGCTGGTAGT